>NW_027506889.1:600000-930000 GCF_052324685.1 Brachyhypopomus gauderio
ACGGGCAGATTGTATAGAATGCAGTATTTAGAGATACAATGCAGTTAGTTACAGCTAGTGTAAGTAAAGATGGTTAATATATATGTGCAGAGTAGATAAATTACCTAGGGAAATGCATGTGTGTGTAATGTACGGCAATGCACAGGGCAAAGAAAAATATATGATATAAATAAATATGATAAATACAGATGGAATCATACAGAGATAACATACAGATTATCCTATACCACTGTAGATAGGGCTATACAGATGTGGATTGAAGAGGAACACTGTACAGATGTTGTGTGGATGGTAAGATATGGATAGAGGGGAAGGAAAGTATGGTCTTTGGGAAGAGTTCAATAAGGTGACTGCTGTGGGAAAGAAGTGGTTTCTGAACCTGCTTGTATTAGTCTGCAAACTGAAAATGGTAGAGCCTGGGGGAGGAGCAGAAAAGAGTACGGCCTGATGACAATAGTCTGAGAATCTTACATGCCTGGTGCAGGCATCTCTTCTTGTGGACCTTCTGTGATTGCCTGTCAGCAATTCCCTCTCAGCTTAGTACTCTTTTATGTTTCACACTGTCAGTTCTCAAAAATTAAATGTTGATCATGGGTCAATACTCATTTAAACCGTAAAGTAATCAAAAAGTAATCCAAAAGTAATTAGTTACATTACTTTTCAAAAGTAATCAGAAAAGTTACACTACAATTACATTGTAAACAAGGTAACTTGTAACTGTAACTACTTTTTCAAAGTAACTTACCCAACATTGGCGACTGGCCAATGATGTGAGAGGCCGGGACCCTGGAGCGTTCCTCGGGGCCGTAACCTGTCCACTCAACCAGGTACTGATCCTGCCCCCAAACCTGTCGGTGATCCAGCAAGTGGTTAACAGCATAGACTGGGCCCCCACCAAGCATGCGGGGTGCAGGCAGCGCCGGGGCACAAGGTATATCGCACAAGACCGGGTGGAGGCGGAAGACATGAAACACGGGGTGCACCTGCATGGAAGGAGGGAGCAACAGTCAGTAGGTAACAGGGTTAACACGCTTATCTACCTTGAAGGGACCCAAGTAACGTGGCGCAACTTCTTGGTACCCCCGCGTATCGGTGAAATGAAACAGCCATAAAGCGATGTTTGTCGGCGTTACAACAGTAGCTGGTGGAGGCAGAGAGCAAAGCTTTACGGGCCGGACTATGTGATGCTAGAAAAGGGAGGCGGTCTCACGGGCCGAGGGGAGCTGAGGTAAAGCTAGGAATCGCGCCGTTTTGGAAAACCCAAGGACACATGCGTCCAAGGTCTTGAATGAATCAGGAGTGGGTGTAGTAAACCGGCAGGCTTGGTGCAAGTAGCCTTGTTTCTGGTGCATGTTTCACACACAGAGACAAACCGACCGACCTCCTGCTCCATCCTGGGCCACCAAAACCTACCATGAAGGAGCTTAAGAGTACGACGTGACCCAGGATGAGCAGTTGAATTGTGACCCCACTCCATAACTTTCTTCCGTAATCTGGGGTGGACGTAAAGACCACCAGAGGGACCACCACCAGGCCCAGGATCACGAGTAAGGGACCGTTTTACTGCGGTTTCCACAGCCCACTGAACAGGGGCCACTATTTTAGATGCTGGAAGTATGGTGCTGGGCTCAGAGGTGTCAGGGGGTGACTCCCACTGGCAGAACAGAGCATCAGGGTTAACATTTTTACTTCCAGGTCGGTAGGATAGAGTAAAGTCAAAGTGCCCAAAGAACAAGGACCACCTGGCCTGTCTGGGGTTCAGGTGCTTAGCCTGCTGGAGGCAAGCCAGGTTTTATGGTCAGTCCAGACAAGGAAGGGGTGCTTGGCCCCCTCCAGCCAGTGCCTCCACTCTTCAAGAGCGAACTTGACCGCTAACTGTTCCTTGTCCCCCACATCATAATTCCGTTCGGCGGGTGTCATGCGGTGAGAGTAATAAGCACACGAATGAAGCTTAGGAGGGGTCCCCGTTCTCTGGGAGAGGATAGCACCCACCCCGTGGTCAGAGGCATCGACCTCGACCATGAACGATAATTCGGGATCGGGCATACACAACACCGGCTCTGAAGTAAACTGACTCTTAAGGTTATCGAACACTTGCTGGGCTTCAGAAGTCCAGACAAAGGGACCGGGTTTCTTTCTTGTAAGATTAATCAGAGGTGAAGCAAGAGGGCTGTTACGACCCTCAGGTCGATGAAGGATTATTTATATAAAGTTCACTAGGGTTGTCATAAGGCGCACTATGTGTGAGCGCCGCACGTTGTGCATGTAAGTTGTTTCCCCAGGCAACGCGTCCAATTGCGCTCTGCAACGACGATGTCGAAGTGCCGCTGGCTGTTTGTCATCACACCACTCCCTTCCGACGATCCTGTTGGCTGTCCCGGCTGTCATCACCCCCATTTAAACCGGCCCGGGAATGAAGACAAGGGGGAGGCAGGAAGGAAGAAATTGAGGATTGTCGTGTGTTGAGATTTTGATAAAGTAGTTACTGTATAGTTAAGACTAGTTTGTTCGTGGTGTTTCTGAGTGTTTGTTTAGAAGTGTTTGTTGTATGTATTTTGGATTCTGTGTCGGTTATGACCTTATGCTTCTCATCTGACTACGATTACGGTTTCCCCATTTATATTAGTCTGGTTGCCTATTGTATATAGCCTTTTGTATATAGCACACTTTGTACATAACCTGTATATTCACCTCATTGGTTTTGCAGACCAGTGGTTGGGACGTAGGGAGTTGAGGCTATTTCTGTTCCATTTTTGTCCTCTGTTTACGGCTAGGGAGTTAGGGTAGGTTTTTGTATATTTTCTTTCTTCTTTCTGATAAATAGGAAGTTAGCCATTCTGTTTGTGTTTCGAGGTTGTTATTTTTCTTTGGCCATATCAACTCCTGAAGCCTTTTTTCTTTATTATCATTATTTCTCCGTCCTTTCCTGTTACGATCTGATAGCCTAGGCCGGGTCGTAACAGTGCTGAAACCTTTGATAAAACAGAGGTAGAAAACCCAGAAAACTTTGAACCAGGCTGAGTGAAGTGGGAGTGGGCCACTGAGTGACAGCTCGAAACTTCGAAAGATCCATGGCCAGGGTGTTCTGGGTTATGCGATAACCGAGAAAACCTATTTCTTTAAATAGCGACTTCTCCAGTTTGACATATAGGTGGCTCTCGAGAAGTAACTGCAACACCCTTCGGACATGTTTTACATGTTCTGTCTCGGATTGACTGTAAATAAGGATATCATCCAAATATACGAAGACATATCTGTCCAGGGCCTCTCTCAGGACTTCATTAATGAAGTGCTGGAACATGGCTGGGGCATTCGTTAAACCAAAGGGCAAGACCGAATATTCATTAATTCATAGTGACCAGACGGAGTTATAAAAGCGGTCTTCCACTTGTCACCCTCTCTTACCCTGACTAAATTGTAAGGCCAGGGCTATTCAACTGGCGGCCCGTGGGCCAGAACCGGCCCTTTAATTAATTTGTACCGGCCCGCGGCCCATCTCCCCATAAATAATAAATATTTGATAAACCGCCGTAAAAATAAATAACCCGTTATACTATATTAACATTTTATTTGCAACATTTTACAACACTGCATGGCGCTTTACGGAACGTTGTGTCTCTGTGCGGCACGTTTCCATGGTTTCCAAAACAGACTCACTTGGGTAGCATGGCGTTGTCAAAGAACAGATGTAAGATTTGTTACGACCTATCTAGGCTCTAGGCCGTAACAGGGGTGTGAAGGGGTGGAATATGGATGACACAGTGGTTCAAATAAATATAAAGTGTGGTGTATTTACAAATATACACAAACAGAATATTTTTACAATACAAAGTGCACACCGGTACAAACATCAGAAGTGCCCCAGGCCAAAATAACTAACAAAAACCATACTAGAAATAAACATAAACACTATGTGTAAACAATAATAATAAACAATAATAATAATAAACACACTGTGTGTGAACCCTAAAAAGACATGCGCAGACTCACGATGTGACGTCAGTGTTTTCCTAAACATGCGTTTTCCCTGTCCACACGAATACGCCGAGACCGGAGTTTTCAAAGGTCTCCACCTTGGAAGGTGTTTTCAAAAACCTCTGTTTTCGGTGACCAAAAACGCCGTTTTCGTGTGGACGGTAGGCTGAAACGAAGACAAAAACCTCCGTTTTTAAAGGTCTCCGGCATCATGTGGACAGGGCCTAAATACATCATTACTTAAGGAACAAGATTTCATTAATTACTTCAAAAAAGAATAGGAAACATATTTAGAAAATAACGATTTGCCAGGAACCTCACCGTGTGTTCTTTGGGAAGCAGGGAAGGCAGTAATGCGGGGGAAAATAATATCCTACTGTACACATAAGAAAAATAAAGAAAAAACACTGGTATTAGAATTGGAAGAAAAAATAAAATCTTTAGAAGCTGCCCATGCTGCTTCACCACAAGAACACACACTGAACAAGCTGAGGAAACTCAAACTGGAATTAAATGAAATAATAGATAAAAAGACACAATTTTTACTGCAAAGGCTGCGCTGGCAGAATTTTGAACATGGCAATAAATCCGGAAAATTCCTTGCCAATCAGTTAAAGCTTAATAAGGAAGAAACAACTATCTCTTCTATTAAGAACTCAACAGGTAACACTATTCATGATCCACAACAAATAAATAAAGCTTTTAAAGAGTTTTATTAAGCTTTATATTCATCACAGATTAATCCATCTGATTCAGCTATTGAAAAATTTATTTATAATATAAATCTCCCAAAACTGGAAAATGAACAAGTTGTTGCACTGGATTCACCACTTGCTTTGCCCGAATTACATGAAGCCTTACAGCATCTACCAAATAACAAAGCTCTGGTAGAAGCTACAAAGAATTATGGTCTGTGCTAGAACCAACCTTTTTCAGAATGGTAACTCAAATTCAAAATGATCACGTACTGTAGCGTACTTCTTAAGCCAGGCAGAGACCCTACACTTCCTTCCAGCTATTGCCCCATTTCACTTATAAATGTAGATCTTAAAATAATTTGCAAAACTCTTGCCAGAAGATTAGAGAAAATCACCCCACTTATAATACATCCAGACCAAACAGGTTTTATCAAGGGTAGACAATCAGCCTACAATACACGCAGACTAATAAACATAATAGATTACTGCACAATTAACAAATTGGAGACTACCATTGTATCTTTAGATGCAGAAAAAGCATTTGACCAGGTAAACTGGTCAAAATATTTATTAGCAGTTTTACACAAATTTGGATTTGGCTCATCCTTCATAAACTGGATCAAAACCTTACATAGCTCTCCTAATGCACGCGTTAGGACAAACGATATCACTTCACAAAGCTTCACTCTGCAGAGGGGCACCAGGCAGGGCTGCCCACTATCACCGTCACTTTTCCTACAGAACACACAAGCTTCTCTTCCGAATACAATCAAACTTATAGACACCTTCTCTTCTATATCAGAATATTCCATCAACTGGGGTAAATCAACAGTTTTGCCTATAAATTGTAGTTTTCAGAATACGACCACCACTCCACTACAATCAGGTAATATTAGATACTTAGGCATACATGTATCTGCTAAACTTTCAGACTTAGTGCAGTTAAATCATATCCCTCTATTAAAAATAATAGAAGATGATCTCACACGTTGGAACGCTTTACCTATATAACTCATGGGGAAAATCGCTACCATTAAAATGATGGTTCTACCAAAAGTCAACTATTTATTCTCACTAATCCCAAATAAACCCTCTGCTGCTTGGTTTAAGTCCTTAGACTCAAACATCTCAAAATTCCTATGGAAAAACAAGCCACCAAGAATAAGTCTGAAAACCTTGCAAAAGCCAAAACTCAATGGTGGCTTAGAACTACCAAATTTTTATAATTATTTATTAGCCAATAGATTACAGTACATTTTAAAATGGATCAAATACGACTTAATAGACAGCCCATGGTTGGACCTAGAACAAGCATTCTGTGGGAAAATAAAACTCTCAGACCTACCTTACATTAGCTCTAATATTAAGCGTCAAGACTGTTTTAAAAGCCTTAATATAAATACTTCACTGACAGCCTGGTGGGAATTTCTAAAACTAACTCGGTCCCCACTCATCCCATGCAAACTAACACCTGTAACGCTTGGGTGTGGGAAGCAGGCATCAAGACGATTACGGTGAACAACGAACATTTAATGAGAATATACGAATAAGCTCAGTGCAGAGCGCAAGCAGCACATTAACACACTCACACTGACACGTAGCTTTAGACAAAGACGAGCACACGACACCGCGCGAACGCACATTAAATAGGTGAATACACAGACCCACGTGACCTCGAGACAAGGCACAGGTGTAACAAACGAACACGCTCACAAACAACCCACACCCACGGAAGTACAAACATGGACATATCTGCACGCAGACGACATAATGACACGCCCACAGAGAAGGGTCCGGAGCTGTTCCGTGACAGAACCCGCCACCAGGGGCTCGCTACTCCCGGAGCGTCCCGCGCAGCTGGAAAGCCCCGAACCAACACCGACGGGCAGGTCCGGAACCGTCGGGACCACGAGTCTCCGAGAGCCGTCACCCCCGACGGCGGGAACCGCCGCGAACCGCTCTAGCACACCCTCCCTGGGAAGACAGGGGAGAAAACATTAAACATGGGCACGAAGACAAACACGCACACCGGCACAGCAAACACGAAGGGCACAAACGGGAACAGCGGGTTAGGGAGACACAAGGGGACAGACAAAAACACAGGAACACAGACATTCATTCCCGGAGCCAGGCCTCCCGCCTTGGGCCAAGCTGGTAGCGGCGAGAAAGCTCCGGAGGCTGGAGATGCTGCAGGAGGCGGTTCTCCTCCCGCCTGTTCCGCCCGCTCAGCGCCAGGTGCCGCACGGCTGGCAGACGCGTCGGGTGCAGCGCGGCCTTCCGACCGCCTGGGGGCGGCACACCTGGCGGACGCGCGAGGTGCAGCGCGACTGTCTGATTGCTTGGGGGTGTTACGTGCCTGGAGTGCTTGTTGTGTGCTAGCGTGTTCTTTTGCAGGTTTTCCACTGGAGGGCGAATTTGGGAGACGAAATGGAAGACAGGTGCTGCTGAAGACGGAACCACGGGATTGGCTGTTCAGTAATTGGTTCCCCGTTTTAAGGAGACTGTGCTTTTCGTATGGTGGCCCGTGGTGTATTGTTTGTCAGTTCACCACGCGGTCCTCTTTAACCAATGCATCAAAGTGGGGTTTTGAATTGTGGTTTTGTGTATGTTCGGGTTAAGGCCGATTTGAGATATTACTTCCTACTACGGTCGTTGAGAGCTAGATAGGTGTTTTAACGCACCTTACGAGATATTACTGCCGATTTGAGCTATTACTCCCTACTACGGTCGTTGAGAGCTAGATAGGTGTTTTAACGCACCTTACGAGATGTTACATTGCCAAGGCCATGTAGAGTAGGTCTCTGGTTTCTGATTGGTGTTTGTATGTTTATTGCTGACTCGAGTTATAGCTACTCCATACTCGAGTCGCTAAGAGCTGCCTAGGTGTTTTAATGCGCCTTATGAGTAATTACAGACATATCAGACCTTGTGGGTCCATGTTCTTTACTACGTAGTTGTTTCATTTGTATTTTTGGTTTGGGTAAGTGCCTATTTGTTTTAATCGTCGTTTTCTCCTGTTTTTGTGAGAGAATAGGGAGTTAGGGACGATTGAATTGTGTTTTTGTTTATTTCTTTTGGTTTAGGGTAGTTAAAGCGGGGGAGGGCTTTAGCTTGTTCTGGTTGTTGTTTTGGCACGAGCCCGTTTGATGTTGTCTCTGAGTTATTTCATTTGTGTAATGTATGACTGTACTTGAAAATGGAATATGGACACTACAACACAAATAAGATAAAATAACCATGTAAGAATGAACCTTGCCGTGTGATGTTTTGGTTATTTATGTTGCGTCCTTTTTAGAACGAGCTAACTTGCGCAAAGGACCGTAACATAAATTGGGGGCTCGTCCTCCGTGGTTGTTTGCTTCTTGGCTGTTTTCCTTTTGTGGTGGGGCGTGTTTGTGTGTTTTTTGTGGGTTTGTAGGCTTCTGGTTTTGATCATGTTTGATTTAGACAAGTTTACGTGTGATCCGTCGGCAGAACAATTGGACTTGTGCCGTAAAGCGGATCTTTTGTTGATAGCGGACTTTTTTAGCATCAAGCTCACTAGAGGTGCGACTAAAGGTCGAGATTAAGGCTGACCTGTATAGACAGTTGGTGGACAGAGGCGTCTTACAAGAGACAATTTGTGCGGTGTCGGGTAGTGTGGATGCTGTCGTCGAGGTAGAACGTGAGACGGTGGCCGAAGCGATGGCTGACGCCGCGATTGGGTCTCCAGGCACGGCATTTGCTTCACCAACAGTATGCACTACTAATCCTGCTATGTTGCTGCGTATAAAAGAGCTTGAGCTGGAAATACAGTGTCAGAACGTTCGTGCTTTGGAAATACAGGCCGAGAAAGAAGTCCGGCTAAAACAGTTAGTTGGAAGCAAAAAGACTCGAAACGTCTGTGTCCTCGCCACGTCTGACTCCAACTGGACGTACAGGTGAGCCCTCTGATTTTGACGTCAGTAGGCAAATCAGGTTAGTACCCAAATTTAGAGAAGCTGAAGTTGACTCGTATTTTGACGCTTTCGAGCGTGTTGCTACGGCGTTGAAATGGCCGAAAGAAGTGTGGACACTTTTACTACAATGTACATTTGTAGGGAAAGCCCAAGAGGTGTTTACCGCCTTACCTCTGGACAAGAGTTTGAACTACGACGAAGTTAAAGTCGCTGTTTTGCGTGCCTATGAGTTGGTACCAGAAGCCTATCGACAACATTTTAGAGCTTTAAAGAAAACCGCCAATCAAACCCATGTTGAATTTGCGAGGGAACTCTGTGTGGTATTTGACAAGTGGTGTAAAGCAAGTAAAGTCACTACGTTTGAGCAGCTTCGAGAGTTACTGCTGTTGGAACACTTTAAGAGTGGCTTATCAGAGAGACTAGTGCTGTATTTAAATGAACAGAAATATGTGAGTTTTTCTGAGGTCGCTATAGCGGCTGATGAGTATGTTCTGACGCACCGAGTTGTTCACAATTCTGCTGTATGGGCGAATCGAGTTAAACATGTAACTTCGGATGAAGCACCACGCTCTATGAGCGAGAAGAGAGAGAAAGAGTTGGACAATTTTAAGGGTTCTGAGTCCCGAGTTTGTTTTTATTGTCGGAAATCGGGTCATTTGATAGCTGACTGCCGAGTGTTAAAACGAAAGAATGCCCAGACATCCAACAAGGAGGTTGCTCTGATTAAAATAATTGAGGATCGTGGAGTCGATGCCTCTTTTACACCCTTTGTGACTAGTGGGGTGGTTTCTATCCCAGGCCAGGTAGAAACAAAGTGTCCGGTGACTGTGTTGCGTGATACAGGTGCTGCACAGTCATTTCTTTTAGAAGGAATTTTACCGCTATCTGACAGCACTTATTGTGGTGTTGATAGATTAGTACAAGGTATGGGATCTGGATACGTGTCTGTTCCTTTGCACTCAGTTCAATTGCAGTCCGAGCTTGTCACGGGAGTTGTAACTGTCGCTGTTTGTGCTGTATTGCCTGTTGCTGGTGTAACGTTTTTATTAGGGAACGATTTAGCAGGTGAAAGAGTTCTTCCTGTACCAGAAGTAGTTAAGAAACCTGGATGTGACACTTATGAGACGTTCGATGTAGCGTCGGAAGAGATTTACCCTGCATGTGTTGTCACTCGTGCACAAAGTCGAAAACTGAATGACGATATCGATTTGAGTGAATCCGACTGGTTGTCTGCTGAACCTAGAGATAAAGCTGTCAAGCCAGACGCAGATAAGCCCGATGAGTTGAGCAGTCCGCGAAAACCTGTGGAGTTCGTTAGTGTGGATCTTTGTGCCACTAGAGAACAGCTTCGACATGCGCAACTCGTTGATCCATCGTTACAAAAATGTCGCGAGAGCGTGGACGGAGATAGGGAGGTAGGTTTGAAGGTTGCTACTTATTTTTGGGATGATGGGATATTGATGCGAAAATGGGTTCCCTATGCGAGCAGGTCAGATCAAGAGTGGGAAAACGTAATTCAAATCATAGTGCCTGAAGAGTTTAGAGCACAGGTTTTAGTGTTGGCACATGATCATGCGTTAGCTGGTCATTTGGGAGTTAACAAAACGTACAAACGCATTCAGCAACATTTCTTTTGGCCAGCGTTAAAGTCAGACGTGAAAGCATATTGTAGATCATGTCACACGTGCCAACTAACTGGTAAACCAAACCAGAAAATACCACCTGCTCCTCTTCATCTGGTACCTGTGGTAGGCGTGCCATTCGACACCCTCCTTATGGATTGTGTAGGCCCGTTGCCGAGAACATCATCAGGTAACCGGTATTTGTTGACCGTGATGTGTGCGACCACCAGATATCCCGAGGCAATACCTTTGCGTACGTTGAAAACGAAAACCGTGGTTAGAGCTTTACTGACGTTTTGTTCAACATTTGGTTTGCCAAAAACCATTCAGACCGATCAAGGTTCTAATTTTATGTCCAAAATCTTTGCTCAGGTTTTAAAACAGCTTTCGATAACGCATAAGACTTCGAGTGCGTACCATCCAGAGTCGCAAGGTGTTTTAGAAAGGTTCCATCAAACACTAAAAGCGATGTTACGAAAGTACTGTCTTGAGACAGGTCGAGATTGGGATGCTTGCGTGCCTTTAGTTTTATTTGCTGTTCGTGAAACGGTTCAAGAGTCGTTAGGTTTTAGCCCTGCTCAGCTGGTTTTCGGTCATACGGTTAGAGGACCCCTGAAATTATTGAAGGATCGGTGGTTGGTAAGAGACGTTCCGCAGAGCACACTTCTGGACTATGTTAGTAAATTTAAGGCTCGTTTACAAAATGCGTGTAAATTCGCTATGAGCGAATTACAGAAAGCACAGGCCAAAATGAAAAAGAGATACGATAAAACTGCCCTTGCTCGTACATTTCAGATAGGGGATGAAGTGTTGGTTTTGTTGCCTTTGGTCGGGTCGGCGTTGCAAGCGAAGTTTTCTGGACCGTATCAGGTCGTTGAAAAACGCAATGAGACTACCTATGTCATACGGACACCTGACAGGAAACGAAAGACGCGTGTTTGTCATGTGAATATGTTAAAGCGATACATTTCACGAGATTCATTGAAAACCGCTGTGCCTACTGCTGTCGTGTCGTTGATGCCTGCTTGTGAGGATGACTTGCGCCCGTCTATGCCAATAACAGCTGCGCGGTTATCGAATTCTGCTGTGTTACAAGACCTAGATGGTTTTTTGTCACACTTGGAGCTCAGTGAGCGTTGGGATATCAAAACATTGATTACCCAATATAATAGTTTGTTTTCTGATGTTCCCACACAGACTACTGAGATTGTTCATGACATTGACGTTGGTAACCATCCTCCTGTGAAGCAGCATGCGTATCGAGTGGGACCTGTGAAGCGTGCATGTATGCAAGCTGAAGTTAAGTATCTACTAGAGAACGGTTTTGCCATCCCTAGTACCAGTCCGTGGAGTTCACCTTGCATTCTTGTTCCTAAACCCGACGGTACATCTCGTTTTTGTACCGATTACCGCAAAGTAAATGCAATCACTCGGTCGGATGCCTTTCCTTTGCCACGAGTGGACGACTGTGTGGATAGAATAGGTTCTGCCACCTATGTAAGCAAGCTGGACCTATTAAAAGGTTACTGGCAGGTCCCGTTAACAGCCCGTGCATCGGACGTATCTGCCTTTGTTACACCCGACAACAGCTTGCAGTACACGGTTATGGCCTTTGGCATGAAAAACGCACCTGCAACATTTCAGCGACTAATGAATCGCGTTTTGAGCGAGTTACCAAAGTGTGAAGCCTATCTTGATGATGTCGTCGTATACTCTGACACCTGGTCAGAGCATCTGAAGAATTTAGAGGCTGTGTTTAGGTGTTTACAGGGGGCCTCACTGACCCTAAACCTGGCCAAATGCGAATTCGGAAAGGCCACGGTGGTCTATTTAGGTAAAGTGGTGGGTAATGGATGTGTGCGACCCGTCGATGCAAAAGTCGAAGCCATCATGACTTTTCCTGTGCCGACCACCAAACGCGAGCTTTGTAGATTTCTAAGTCTGGTAGGGTATTATCGCGGATTCTGTCGAAATTTTTCTTCTGTGGCATCTCCCCTTACTGATTTACTAAAGAAGACTTCTGTGTATCGTTGGTCACCAGACTGTCAGCATGCCTTTGACGCCGTAAGAGCTTTACTCTGTTGTTCACCTGTGCTTGCAGCTCCTAATTTCGAGCGTCCGTTCAAACTGGAGGTTGACGCTAGCAAGACCGGTGCAGGCGCGGTGTTGCTGCAGGAAGATGACTCCGGCATAGACCATCCCGTTTGTTTTTATTCGAAGAAGTTCACTCGTTATCAGTTGAATTATTCGACCATAGAGAAAGAAACACTTGCTTTATTGCTAGCGTTAAAACATTTTGATGTTTATGTTGGCTCCAGTGTCAAACCCCTTCTTGTTTTTACGGATCACAATCCCCTGGTGTTTTTAAATCGCATGTACAACACCAACCAACGATTAATGCGTTGGGCCTTGTTTTTACAGGAGTACGATTTAGACGTACGTCATAAACGAGGTTCTGAAAACATCGTGGCGGACGCATTGTCTCGGGCTTAAAAGCCCTTGACTTTTTATGGGTGGGGGTGTTACGTGCCTGGAGTGCTTGTTGTGTGCTAGCGTGTTCTTTTGCAGGTTTTCCACTGGAGGGCGAATTTGGGAGACGAAATGGAAGACAGGTGCTGCTGAAGACGGAACCACGGGATTGGCTGTTCAGTAATTGGTTCCCCGTTTTAAGGAGACTGTGCTTTTCGTATGGTGGCCCGTGGTGTATTGTTTGTCAGTTCACCACGCGGTCCTCTTTAACCAATGCATCACAGTGGGGTTTTGAATTGTGGTTTTGTGTATGTTCGGGTTAAGGCCGATTTGAGATATTACTTCCTACTACGGTCGTTGAGAGCTAGATAGGTGTTTTAACGCACCTTACGAGATATTACTGCCGATTTGAGCTATTACTCCCTACTACGGTCGTTGAGAGCTAGATAGGTGTTTTAACGCACCTTACGAGATGTTACATTGCCAAGGCCATGTAGAGTAGGTCTCTGGTTTCTGATTGGTGTTTGTATGTTTATTGCTGACTCGAGTTATAGCTACTCCATACTCGAGTCGCTAAGAGCTGCCTAGGTGTTTTAATGCGCCTTATGAGTAATTACAGACATATCAGACCTTGTGGGTCCATGTTCTTTACTACGTAGTTGTTTCATTTGTATTTTTGGTTTGGGTAAGTGCCTATTTGTTTTAATCGTCGTTTTCTCCTGTTTTTGTGAGAGAATAGGGAGTTAGGGACGATTGAATTGTGTTTTTGTTTATTTCTTTTGGTTTAGGGTAGTTAAAGCGGGGGAGGGCTTTAGCTTGTTCTGGTTGTTGTTTTGGCACGAGCCCGTTTGATGTTGTCTCTGAGTTATTTCATTTGTGTAATGTATGACTGTACTTGAAAATGGAATATGGACACTACAACACAAATAAGATAAAATAACCATGTAAGAATGAACCTTGCCGTGTGATGTTTTGGTTATTTATGTTGCGTCCTTTTTAGAACGAGCTAACTTGCGCAAAGGACCGTAACAGGGGACGCACACCTGGCGGACGCGCGAGGTGCAGCGCGACTTGTAGCCCGCTTGGAGGCAGCACTACCGGCAGGGGCGTGAGGTGCAGCGCGACTTGCATTCCACTTGGAGGCAGCGCGACCGGCGGGTCTCGCGGCAACCCTCCTCTCGGGTCCGCGGCTCCCTCCTCCGAGAGTGCCGTAAGGGCTTGCCGCCCTATAAGCCTGCTGCCGCTCCCTCTCTGGGAACCCCCCGTAGGAAGCCCCTCCTTTGCCATGCCAGCCCCCTCGGGAACCGGTATCGGGGGTGGTGTAGGGGAATACACAGACCCACGTGACCTCGAGACAAGGCACAGGTGTAACAAACGAACACGCTCACAAACAATCCAAACCCACGGAAGTACAAACATGGACATATCTGCACGCAGACGACATAATGACGCCCACAGAGAAGGGTCCGGAGCTGTTCCGTGACAACACCCATTTGGAACAATCCAGACATTTGTCAGAATAAGAAAGTACTACATTTCACATCATGGCATGATAAGGGAATAGAAAATTTTGAACATGTTATTAAAGATGGGAACTTTGTCACATTTCAGGAACTTATATCAGAATATGGAATAAACAACAGTAGATTTCTTGAATATCAACAATTGAAATCAATCATTCAACAGAGATTCAAGCGCAATCAACTGAATCTAGAAATATCAGTATGAGTAACTGAATTTTTAAATCTATGTACTCCTAAATTATTATCAAAACTATATAAATTATTGTTAAAATTTGATGACTCAATCTCCCTTCCGATAGCCAAATGGGAACGAGATGTCTCTATTAATCCAGATCAACACTTTTGGACAGATATATGTACAAATATTTTCAAAATAAGAAATAAGTAAAAACCCCAATTTACAACTTATACAATACAAAGTCCTTTATAGAACACACTATACAGGACAAAGGATGTTCCAAATGGGCTTAGCACAGTCAAACATATGCACCCACTGTACAGGCAATATAATTGATCACTATATACATGCTATATGGGACTGTAGGCTTGTTCAGGAATTCTGGCAGAAGGTATGTGTAGACTTGTCCACGTGGTTTAAATGCTGCATCCCAACTTCACCCAGACTGTGCATCCTAGGAGACGCCAGTGAATTGTCTATGGAGGCAAACACATCACACATAGTTCTTACTGCTCTATGCCTCACCAAGAAAACCATTCTCATAAATTGGAAGCGAAGTTCGGTGCTTAATGAGCCAGCTAGCAAGCAGGCTCTCCTCTTCCAGAGGACCATTTCCTCTGGATCTACGCATTCCCACCCACCCACCCCCCACACATACACACACACACACATACACACAGTCCTTTTATATTTAGGATCCTGGGGGGCAGGCATGTAACCAGAGGTTGATGAGAAAATGGAAATGAAAAAAAAAAAAGACTTCACCTGATGTTAAGGTACGTCCATCAACAGCCGCCACAGAGAGCGGTTTATCAAGGTCAGTGAGCGGGACTCCCAGTTCTTTGGCCAAAGAAATATCTATAAATCAATGAATGCCAAAAATTGTTTATCCCCCCCCCTCTAGCCAGGGGCCTCATGTACAAAGACTTGTGTGGATTTCTTACTAAAAATTGGCATACGTACAAATTCAGAAAATGGCATACGCAAAAAAAATCAGGATGTATCAAACCGTGTGTATGCCGGAATCCACGCACATTTCTTATGTACATCACAATCAACATGGAATTGAGCGCACACGAGAGAGTGTCTAACTCCTCCTGTGACACGCCCCCCTATAAATATGCAAACTCATTTAAATTCGCCCTGCATCAGAGAAGTCTGCATCTGATGTCTAAACAGGGAAAGAAGAGGAACTTCACTGAATGTGAAAGTGGAGATGCTCCTGAATGAGGTAGAAGTGTGGAAAAAGTGTTTGTTTGGCACGTTGTGGCATTACAGCTATGCGCAAAAATTCTGAATGGGAGCGTGTGTGAAGCTTTCAATGTTGTGGGGTCAGAACAATGCACACTGGCAGAATAATATAATGCACCTAAAAATATCAGTCGTGGCCTGGCAGTTAGGGAAAAGGTCTTGTGACTGGAGGGTCGTGGGTTCGATTCCCAGACCTGAGGCCATAACTGAGGTGCCCCTGAGCAAGGCCCTTAATCCTCAATTGCTTACTTGTATAAAAAATGAGATAAAAATAAAAATTAAAAAATGTAAAAAAATATCAGTGATGCGCTCACTAGCATCAGCGACTCAATAAAAGAATTGGTTAAAATTTGAATGCTGTCTCTTACCTTTTTATATTGTAGCTATGAATTGTTGCCTTGCTTGTATGGCACCTGGGTTAGGCTGCGCATTAATTTGTCCTGGCTCTGGGTCCGCTGGTTGCTCCACCAACTCTAACAATGGCACGGCATACCTGTGCGCAACATTGTGCCCACATGCCCTCACAATACGACACACCTTCCCTGGCCGATCCAGGAGCATTCCCCCGGTCCTGTCCAGCCAGCGCCACCAGATTTTCAGCTGCCCTGGTGCAAGAATGGAGTGAATTGTATCTCCGCTCCCGGTCAGTCTGTGGATTATAAAGGGTCATCAGCCACGTCTTGAGAGCGTACCCAGCAGGCATTTCAACGTTGAATCGACGTTGAATCAACGTCGAAAGTGATGGTTGAATCAACGTTGGATTTTGTGTCGATTTTGAAAGGTGAATCAACGTTGATATGCCAACGTCGTTTCAATGTTATACATTCAACCTTGAATAAACCATAAAATTGACGTTCATGATGCTCAAAATTGCATGGGAGAGAGGAAAAAAACAACTGTATGCCATAATGAAATTTTTTTTATTCTCTCATTTTACTCGGAGCACCACCACACAACCTCAGTCATAGCCTCAAGTCTGGGACTCGAACCCACGACCCTTCGGTCTCAAGACCAGTTTCCTAACCGCCAGGCCACGACTACCCTGCCCTACTCGCTTTAAACCTGTTGATTTGTCATTGCGAAGTTTTGTTTCTGCCTCAAAACATTTAAAACTGTTTCATTGCCTGATGTTGTCTTCCTGGTTAATACCTGCCTGTTTTTGACGACGTTTTTGGACGAATTAATTAATAAATAAAAATTATATTATTATTATTATTACTACTACTAATAATAATAATTAATACCTCTTTCAAAACCCTCAGCCAATGCCAAAGTGTTGTTTGTACTTTTTTATTGTATGTGTTTTTTGAACTTGAAATGGTAATACAAAGGCAGGTTGAAGATATTACGTTGATTCACCGTTAATAGTTCAACGTTTGCGCAACCATTTAACATTAAACGTTGATTCACCATTAATAGTTCAACATTTGCGCAACCATTTAACATTAAACGTTGATTCAACGTTGTTTCAACGTTGAAACAACAACAGACAATATTTCAACTATATTTCAACCACATTTCAACGTTGAAGGTCGGTCGTGTGCCAGCTGGGTAGCCACTGTTTCCTAAGTTATTTAATTCCTAAACAATTACCCATGTTTTAAATTAATTAATCTAAGCTGGAGATGTCAAATGCTTTTATTTAAATGCTTTAAATGTGTTGCTTACCAAGAAACCACCCATCACACACACTGCCAGCTTGTAATCTTATCCCAACCATGCTGTTTGTAAGGATGTACAAATCATTGGGTTGATCCAGGCCAACGTGCCACATTAGTAAAGCACATTTTTGCATCACAGATTATTTGCACGTTTATGGAATTAAAGTGCTTTCTATTCACATAAGCAAATTCCTCCTCATATATAGAAATGTGTGTGCAGTCGATCGCTCTGATTACATTAGGGAAACTGGCTATTGCTGCAAATTGCGCTTTAATGTTTGCCTGGTCAATCGCTTCATATGGGAACTTTATATAACTATCTGATATGCAGATGATCCCATCCAAAACAGCTGGCATGGCCCGGCTCAAAGATGACTAGGATAAAAATCTGAAATGGCTTATAAGCCAGTAATCATCATGAGCCAAAAAATCACAATGGTCACAGAAAATGCACTCTCTGCAAATTCGGCCATTAGCAATATCTTCCAGTAATGCCAACGCTGCCATCTCCCAATAACTCCAGCGCAACATTTAATGCATGTTTATATAATCTAGGCTAAGTGGAAACACGTTGAATGATTATTTCAGTAAGGCAATGAAATTGTCTGACTAATTTATTGTTAGATTTTCTGATTAATTTACTTTATTTTACACAATACGGGCTTTATTCCAATGTGTGCGTAAATGGTATCTTAATAGTTGTCATTTCAATGCATCACCTCTAAGTGTCGCTAATTGACAAAAACACATTAGAAACATGCGTACGCCTGAAGTGAAAGTGTCGTGGGGGTACGCACTTTCTCACGATCAAATCACATTTAGTACATCTGACCGTTTGCATGAAACATAGCATATGCAATGTTTTTGTGCGTACGCATCGTTCGTACATGAGGCCCCAGGTGAGTGAAACATAGATATATAATTCGTTGTTAGGAGGGTTTGGGACAGGACCCACCAGGACCTCCCTTGGTACTGGCAGGCCGCTCCTTTTCCCTGTAAATCGGGGCATCTAGAACGTTGATGCCCCTCGCTACCGCAATAAAGACATCAATCCCCCTGGAGGCGTGCCTGTCTTTCTTGCCGTGACAGACGTGTGTGACCTAGCTGCATGGGTTGCGGCTTATTGTCAGTCTCACGTGACTCTAAAGTGCATGTGGTATCACCCTTACAAGCAACCGCCTGATATTGCAGCTTATTAGCGTTTTTGCATTCACGGCGACGATTGTCGAGACGCACCGTGAACGCAATCAGCGCATCTTGGTCAGCCAGAGGGTAGCAAAGCGCTAGCTCATTCTTAAAGGGAACCCCGGCTGATAACATATGTAAGCCTTAACCCTCAATAGGTCCTTGTGAGAAAGTTGCATTCCCGGTCCTTGGGGTGCAAATTGCACCCCTTTTAGTTGGCATATATAAATCAATGGTAACAAGCAAAAGTTTATTAAAATGAAGGAAAAACAATGTTTATTAACTAACTGTGTGAAACATGCACAGTCTATGCATTGAGAAAGTGCACTTAAAGGGGTCAGGATTGTGGGAAGAGATCCCCACTGCCCTGCACAAAGTCCAAGTAAGTATAATTTTAATTCCATTATCGAAATTAAATTGCAAAACGAATCAAATGCACATGTTGTTCAATGATTAATCAAATTACATATCCAAATTATAAGCATTTTCCACACAGTACATTTGAAGTGTTGACAGAGTGTGCTGGACAAGCAGGCCTAGAGCACTTATCACAGAACTTGCGTGTCTTCCTGTCACACTCGCGCAGGCACAGGTAACAACGTTCTTGTGTCCTCTTCACTTTAGCTGGTCTCTTGCTTCCTGTTTCTCCAGCTCTAGAAGTTGGATTGGATCCATCATTGGTTTTCTGAGGTGTACTGGTACTAGTAAGCGTACTGGTATCACCAAAGGGTAGCTCTACAGCCGTGGGTTGTGCTGCATTAGGTGTATTGTGTGTGCCCCATCCCGGGCAAAAACCACGGCGTGATCTGGTCCTACCTCTTCTAACTCCTCTTGAGATACCTCTTCTTCTTTCAGTCAGTGTAGTAGTAGGTTCATTTACCTGGTGTTCCTCAGACCATGTGGCATCTTCTGACTCATCAGATTCCTCAGACACATGAACTTCTGTATCTTGAGTCAGGACCAGCTCCAGGCAAATAATCGCCATCTTCACTATTGGCATCTTCTTCAATAACACTATCTTCATCACTGTGTGTATCTGCTTGCATAATCAGTCTAAGAGCTTGGGTTGTCGGACACCTAGCCATTTTGTTATTTATTATGTAACAGTTGAAAGGTAAAAAAAAAAAACTAAATGATTGACTTTTAAAAAGGTCCAACTAAAACCCAACATGTGCCAAAATATATGTACATCAAAATTTATATTAATAATTAGAATTAATATATGTTAATATCAATGTAATAACAAGGTAGTAAATAACGTTTTTGGGGGTGCATATCGCACCCCCGATGAAAATGTGCCGGTAAAAATTTATGTCAACAGTTATTAAAATATTTTATAGGCAACAATATTTAAAAATGGTTCCTTAACAATGTCACAGAGGATCAATGTTGCAGTTTTATTAACAACATGGTAGTGGCCATAGAAACTGCCGTGGGGTGCAGATTGCACCCCAAGGACCCATTGAGGGTTAATATCGTGTAATTACTCTAAATTATTAATACACGTAAAAAATCACAAATAGTAGCAGATTTATTAGATTTTCTGTAAAATCCCACTGCACGTAGGTCGCCATTTTTATAACTGCTGACGGGCGCAGCAGGTAGTGACGTCAAATGGTTGCAGTGACTGGCCATCGCGTTTGAGCACAGCTAGCTAGCTAGACATGGCTACTGTTCAGCCTTTTCAGTTTCAGCCAGAACGCAAAATCTAGCAGATCGTCAGATTTATCAATGACCGCTAATGCTGTACCTTCAAGTTCAGGATCTGCAAACGAGGGAGAAGCAGTAAACGTCAGCGGTAAACGAGGGAGAAGCAGTAAACGTTAGAGGTAGGCCTGTGTTTAAAAAATCGATTTTTCGATTCAGAATCGATTCGCATATGATGATCTGATAATCGATTCGTACGTCCAAAGATCGATTTTTTACCCCTGCCTCGTCACTGAATTCACGCAGGTGTGCTCGGTCTAACTAACTGTAAAACAAGATGGCGTCGGACAGTGACGGTAACGACGATGGTCAAATCGGCAATCTAATAGCAGGACAGTTTATACAGTGTCAGTGACTATTTACAGTTAGTCCGTGTCACTGACAGTTTACCCAGTGTTTTTACAGTTTTAAAAAGTTAAAAATGTTCTTGTAACGTTGGGCGCAAGGCGATGGACAAGACAGAATCCTTTGCACTTTCCAAATCGTTACGTTTATTACATTTACCGAAGCGCAGACAGCGCACATAAAACATGTTTACATAGAACATGTGTGACTCAAACAACGACGAATGAGCACAGGACGCTGCGCGAACACACAAACCCTAAGAGGTGAGACAGACTATCACAAGACGCACCCGCACACAAGGAGATCTACAGACGCAGACGAGTAGACGCAGACAACGTTAACACGCCCAAAACGGAGGGGTCGGGGACCGTAACATGACAGTTCTGTTCTTATATTCGCACTTTAAAGAAAAATACACGTTTACATTTTATACTTTCAGTTTATTAAGTGTGAGCACTTTTAAAATAAAAATGTATTTGGTAGCAACAGCTTTTAGGTGAATTCTTAATTATTTCAATCATAATAATAATGCACTGGTTAGTGTCCAAGTAGGAGTCCACTGTTGCAGATATAGACACCTCAAAGATGTCCGCTGTTTATTGTCCTGGATTACCTTTCTTGAAGGTAGATTTATGATGACCCTGTTCACCAGTCTTCCAGCCATCAGTAACTACCAACTACCAGCAACTATTTGCTGATTAATATCGATATAATACTAGTTTTAACATGTTGCTTCTGTACATAGTCAGGAAACAGCTCAAATACATTTTTAATAACACTAAACCCCGAATTGGATCGAATCGATTAAATCTGATTAAATCGAAATAAATCGATTCTTAATCTTCAGAATCGGAATCGGATCGATTCTTGGAATTTGAATCGATACCCAGCCCTAGTTAGAGGTAAACAAGGGAGAAGCAGTAAACATTAGCGGTAAATGAGGGAGAACCAGTACACGTTAGCGGTAAACGAGGGAGAAGCAATAAACGTTAGCGGTAAACGAGGGAGAAGCAGTACACGATAGTAGTAAACGTTGCCGGGACGCCAGAAGAGAATCCAGCGCATGTTTATGTTCACGTTTCTTCATGCGGTTCTCGCTCCACATTCTGGTGCTTTTGGACTTTCTGTGTGGGAAAACTGTGGGCACTTCATTGTGTTTTAGTCTACATTTAAAACCAACAGCATCCATCAACTCTCTCACCAGTTGGGCTCTACTGAATGACTCAAACACATCTGGACTGATGAGAGCAGAGCCGCGGGGTTTTTTGGTAGCTGTGTTCGTCCACACGCTGCTTCCCAAATTTTTCTCCTCTTTTTATCTTTGGGAAAACTGTGAAGACTAATATCAGTCTTCCCACTGCCTTTCGACTGGAAATAACATCCAACGGCAACACAGTGTGGCATGGTTTTCTTTAAAGGTAGCTTAGCTAACTAACATTAACTCCTTCCAACCGCAGTCAAGTTTAGCGCGCTGCAACCATTTGACGTCATCTACCCAGCAGGTATTGCGCGTCAGAAAACATGGCTGTGCCCATATGTCAAATATTTCAAATAAAAGCGTTGATTTGTAAATAAATCTGCTTTTGTGATTTTTTTACAACATGTCTTAATAATTTTGATTAATTACAGCATATTAAGGCTTACAAGTGTTACCAGCCGGGGTTCCCTTTAAGGTCTTCTGACAACCCTTGCTGGAAGATTGCCATAAGTGTGTCAGCAACCCAGCCACTTTCTGAAGCCAGTGTTCGAAACTCTAGGGCAGGGGTACTCAAATAGAAACGATGAGGGGCCACTTTTTTTTTTCAATGACTGAAGGGGCTATTTACGGGGGGAGGGGGGGTGGTGAATGTAAATTGTTGACCGGAAGGGGGGGGGTTGGTAACGAATGTAAATTGTTGACTAGGGGGAGGTGGTGAACATATTTGGGCATCTGCTATCTGTTTATCTGTTGTTGCCATGGAGGAAATCCCCAGCGTCTTCTTGAGATTGCGGTGCGCGATTTTAAAATAAGAGTGGATAGCCCGATTGAAAAAATAAATAAAATAAATACAATTTTTGAAAAATTTGAGTATGGGGGCTCTAGGGAGTAGTCAGCCACTGACATCTTCCCTTGACGAAAGCGCAAAAGACACGGACCCACTACACCCCCTGAGGAGGGATGATAAAAGGCACTTCTCATGGCTGCAGAGAAGCATTCGTAGGAACAACACACGTCCGCTTGAGCCTCCCAAAGAGGGGTGGCCCAAGCCAACGCTCTTTCGGATAACAGCGTCAGCACGTAGGCTACTTTGGCGTGCTCAGAGGGAAACCTGGAGGGCTGCTGTTCAAATATTAAAGAACATTGGAGTAAAAACCCTCTGCAACTCTCTGGATCTCCTGAATAGCGGGCCGGAGAGTAGAACATGGGAGACAGGAGTTGAGCCAGCTAGGGTCTGCATAGTGACAGTCACGTCATTAGGCTGCTTCACAATTTGCCTTAGAACCTGGTCGTGGCTGCCAAGCAACTGTCCCTGATTAGCGAGGGCAGCGGGTCTCTTGTTTAGTGGCTGGGTCCATGTCACGGCTGAATTGTTCTGTAATGCGGTGAGCTACAGAGATGTACACACCGCGTAAGAAACAGAGAGAAGGGAGGACCCAAGTGCCAGTTAGTAACAGAAATGCGTAAGGCAGAGCAGAGCGCAAGAATGAGGAGTGATAACACAAACACCCCTGAACAATAAACAAAACAACTAGAAAAAAACATGGCGCGCCAAACCGAAAAGGAAACCAAACCATGCGAGCACGGTAAAAGTAGTGTGGTTGAAATTCTGTAACGCTTAAATGGTAAGCACAATAAAAATCAGAAGCAGTTGGGTAAGATAATAGAGTAAAATAAATTTATTAAGCAAGTAAGGATTAATTGAGCAAGCATGGATTAGTTCCAGAGACCCCTGTTACAGACGCACAAGGCATCTGCCACAGAGAGCTAATTCCCCCTTGGGAACTCTTGTCTTTTATACTTTAGTTCATAAGCACACAAGCTGTTCATGAGGTGATTAAAGCATATGATTGGATGAACATAAGGTAAATCACACATGATTTGACAATTGTATATTGCAAGGGTCGGCAACCTATGGCATGCATGCCACCGTTAGCATGCCGAGGCATAATCACTGTCACGCGACATGCTGGACCAGCATCAGCAAAAAAAAATTAATAATAAAAAATCTCATACAGAGAGCACGATCCTTCAATCGAAATCGCTCCTCAACGCTCTGCTCGGTGGAGGCGTTTATACTTGGCGATCGATCGCGATATAACACTTAATTTGTGTCCATTTACACCTCCCCTCCACAAATTAAACTCGCTACCCCCGCTCCGCAACTCCAATTTTTATTTGTTGATAGTGGCACACTCATTGACTAGACATGTTAAAGTTGGCACTCTATGTCTCAAAGGTTGCCGACCCTTGGTATATTGGCATTGCATGCCCCATCCATGCTTGGTGGTCTTGTGATGGTCTGAGAGCAGACGTGGCCACTTCTATGTTGAGACGCCAAGGGAAGAGACTGGCAGCAGCCGAATGCCGCAACCAAATAAAACCTTCCCAAAGAAAAGAAACAACGGATAGGAAGAAACAAAGCTTGGGGAAAATTTGAGAGAGGCCAGATAGCAGCACAGGAGGTATACTCAAATAAGTGAAAGAGAAAGGCAGAGAACAAGAAAGAGAGAAAAAACAGACAAGGTGAAGAGAAACATTCAACTTGCTAACACAACCAGAGACAGATAAATCAGAGAAAAGGCTGAGTGCATAACGGCGAGCCAAAACGATTCAGCAGTGATTCATCTCCACAAGCTTCCTTAAGAAACCAAGAAAACAGCTGAGACGAATCACTGCTGATTATGCCAATTAATTCTAGGACGGACTAAGGTACCTACAATGGAGGCTGGAGGACCGACATCCAAGCCAGTCCTGACAGAAACAGAGAGCATGCTAAATATGTGTTTTTGTAAGCACAAACAAATTAGGAAATATAGGGGTTTATATACACACAAGGGAATTAACCACAGAAGTACATACATAAATGTCACATTGGCTGCTGGATTGTGCATAATTGTACTTGTCAACTTGTCATATATCTGAGAAGACTGAATTGCATACAGATGCCTGAGTCATGAGCTACAGGAGAACAAAAGTCCTTTCATTGAGTCTAAACTGACAATAAAGTGGTATTGACCTCAGAACGTCAGAAGGTGAATTGTAATTAAACACAGGATAAAATGTCAAATATCCTATGCCAAACCATTAGAGCATGCTAAGTCATGTAGCTGCACGTGACAGCCAAACACACATCATGGAAGAATAACATGCTTTTCCACGTTTGTGGTGTATCCGCTCTGGTCCTTTTATGTAGGCAAAATGAAACAGAATTTGTGAGCACATGCATGCTGTCAGGAACATGGGGAGGTGGTCAGGAACATTCCTGCTGTAAGGAATATTTAGGGAGGTGACACATGAAATCAGCTATTTATATTTTATGGTGCTAGATATCAGATATAAGACCATGAAAACATTTCTTACAGGGGGAGGTTTGGTACATGTTTTTTTCCATGCTCCCTGCTCAAGCCAGAAAAATATGCTTATTTTAATATGTATTAAAATATGTATTTAGAGTTTAACAAAATAAAAAAAACAGCACTTTAAGAAAGGTGTCAATGTTTTTTGAACTGAAGGAAAACCAACAACAGCCTGCAAAAAATGTTTTAATCTAAAATTATAGATTGTTTAATATTAGTATTATTGTTTATAGTATTGCCAACTACTAGATGAAAAACTGTCATATTTTTTAGTCGCATGTCTTTTTAGATGCCTCAGATAATTGTTTGTGGTAGCGGTAACCTCACCATACATGTTCATCATTAGTAGTTTTAATTTGGGATGTGTATTTTTGATCATTTTCATATTGTTTTGTGAAAATGCCTAGAGATCCCCAGCTTGTAAAAACATATAGTTTAGTTTATTTTTGGGCTGTTATGTGTTACACTGGAGCAGTACCAAAGTAACATTGGAGCGAGAGAAAATGGCAACACTCCACCTTTACAAATCCCCACTCCTCCCAGGAGAAATAGCTCCACACTGTCACTCTCACGCACCATCCTCACTTCAGTGTTCAGTGTGCAGTGTTATGACTAGCAAATGTGGGTTCAAAGGTAAGAAATGGAGATGAAAGGGAGAGAAAGCACATGACAACCAATACAGAAATTACGATAATGTTAACAACACGGGTGGAGATGACTCTGTGGGTCTGAAGAGTCTTCTTTAGAGCTATGTTCTTTGAAAGAGACTGATCAAAAAAGAATTTGGGTGTTACTTATTGTTGAAGGAGTAAAATTAATTATGCAACTGTGCACAGTATTACCAATGTCAATCATTACTCACCAACCTTACAAAGAAATATTGTAACATGTGACACTGAAAACAAGAAAAGAAAGCAGTGGTGGAAATTGTAAAAGGTAACATGAAGTATAAAAGCAAACACAGGATAGTTGGTTGAAATAATTTGGCATAATGGGTTACCATAGGGTACCGTTGTTTGAATGTGAATGGGTACAGAGTGTTAAACTCTGTTGGCAATCCTTAAAGGCAGTACAACTCATGTCATCAGAGATTATGAGCAGAGAAGCCATCTCGGCCACAAGAGCTCAAGAGGAACTCTAAAACATGAGGGCACAGCTATCAATTGATGCCGATAGCAGGTAGCACTTGTCCTTGTACTTTATATGAATTATATTGAATGTTTATTTATGTCAGTGTTTATTTGCAATACTAGGTATTGGCATTGGTCCCTATAGTTTAGTCCTAGTGTGGTTCAACTGGGACTGGGAAACACCTCTAATGTCAATTGTGAGTAAAATTAGTGGAGTACTTATTTTTGACTTTCAATCTCATCATGAATTCTGTACTGCATAGGAGATCAATATCCTCTCCCTTACATGGATGATATCTTTGGATCAATTACCAGTGAAAACCACTTTTTGAAAATCAACAAGCATATGAAAACTTACAGATGAAATTTAGGTTCTATCTAGAAAGAATCTCAGCATAAACCACACCCACAAGGGTCTATTTTAATCTAAGACTGGCTTTACAACCCTGAGTTATGTTTTCTTTTATTTGTATTGCAAATTACGACTCTTCCTACCTGGATGCACATCGTGCATGTGCTCTTGTTGCACCATGTGCAAAGCTGTTTCCTCATTAGCTGCGTTTCTTCTTCATCACCGGCTGTCTCACGTCAGGCCTACCCAGACAGTGAGGAGAGCTTTGATTCTTCTCTTATTATGACTGTATGTTCAGGCTGCGTGATTCTGATAGTCTTGCATATTTGCTGTTTGTCACTGTATTTGGTAAAGGAAGTTCAATCAGTATGTATATAGTTGGCACTTTGCCTTAATATCTGATCATCAGCCTCTTCTGTCAATTTCCAGTACTCAAGGACGTACCATCAATGGCAGTTCTTAATTTACAATATTGGGTTTTAAGGGCTTATCATTGTCATTGACTTTAGGGATCTAAGCAACATGCAAACATTTATGGACTGCGATATGGCTCAAAAGAAGCGACAGAAGGAATGGATTCAGTTGGATGGGTCCACATTGCACAGGTGGAACCAGTCCCAAAACAACAATTCAAATACAGAGAGACACACGAAGATGTCTATTGTAAGTGATCCACAAATGACTGAAAATTCAGTTCCGGTTGAGCAGCTGAGTATTTGCCAAAGCTGTATTATGTTGAGTTCAAGTACTGGAAAGACACCTGGGTGGATTTCAATTTGGACTTCACCAAATGCTCATATGTTCCTGGTAGCAATCAATGTGCATTCAAATTGGCCTGAAACCTTTATTGAAAAGAGGAGTTCCAGACTTAAGGACATTACCATTGCTCTATTGTCACTACAAATAGACATGCTGAGAAGTCTATTCAGTCAGAAAAGCTCTGATATATGATGTACATCTGCCAAATGCCCAATGGTGGGCCCTTAAGTAAAGCCCTTAACCCTCAACTGCTGAAACTGTACTAATTCATAATTCACTGTACTAATGTGACAATTGGTAGTCACTTTGGATAAAAGTGTCTGCTAAATGCATCTCCATCAATGTTTTGTTCACCATTTAATAACATGTTGTGTGAGTTATCTAGTTAGGTATGTATAGATGTATTTCTACAGCAGAACATGTTATTCTTAAATGTGCCATATTTGTCAATTGTGATTTTCACCCCGATCGAAATGTGTCCTCTGCATTTACCCATCTGTGCAGTTAGAACACACACACACTAGTGATTACTAGGGGGCTGTGGTGCACATTTGCCCAGGGTGGTGGGCAGTCCTAGCCCAGTGCCAGGGAGCAGTTGGGGTTAGGTGCCTTGCTCAAGGGCACCTCAGTCATGGCCTCAGTCCTGTGAATCAAACCCACGACCCTCCAGTCACTAGACCAGTTCCCTACCACCATACCATGACTGCCCTTTTAGAGTGCCATCTAAATTATAAAACATTCATTCACATCTTACATGAATTCCCAAGTTACAACAAAGTAAGAGAGTGCCATTGGTCATCTGCATCTGTAGATGCTAAAAACTGAATTGAACTGAAAATTTACATTGAAAATGAACTAACTGAAACTGCGATACTGAATTTCAGCAACAGATGGTAGCACCCATCCACTTACAGGGAATAATGCAAGGTGTAAGCCTGCCTTAAAGTAAATTTAGCAAAACCAAATTTGCAAAACAGTAAACAGTGTGATTACACAAGTTACCCATCAAGTTTAATAAAATCAGTTCACACAGGTCTACATTATGCAGACATCTTTGGAACAATCTAGGAGAACAATCTTTATGGCTAGTTTAATCTAATTAGCTACCCATATGGTAGCCTAAATCACTTTGAACTTAATTTCAATTAACAGTGCAAAAGGAAAAAATCTCATGAACTAAGTATGCAGGGAATAAGTAGTTTACCGGTAGTCTGCTTTAGAATGTAATGCCATGTCCTGGATGAACAATATTAATTCAAGACATCTGTAGTGAGAAGGCATCTGTGGTCCACCTTCAGGGATGTGTCCCACTTTGACCAGCATATATTGTACATGTTGCACTTTTAAGAAGAAGACAAAAGTAATTTTCAGGTGATTTTATTGCCTCTCAACCGATCAAACCAGCTTTACGCAGCAGATCTTTTTTTTCTTTTTTCTCTGTGCCCTCATACTTTCGCGCCACCTGTTTTGCCACCTGGTGACACAAAAGTGCCACTACATGCAAAATTCAACTAAAGGTTCAAAACACAGTACAAAGCATTTCTAGTCATTTTTATCATTTATCATTTATTTTCAGTCAAGCACACAAAATTAAATATGGTCCAAGGGTCTGTGGGACCCATTTTTAAAAAATCAGCTTAACATATTAGGGGAGGTTCTGACTCCACCGCCAAAAGTGTGTTTTTCCCACACTCTCCCTCAAAAATGTAATGTCGACTCGACATTTGAAAACTGAAAACATTCACTATACCTATGTAAAACATTAATGTAAGCCATGTCTGAAGAGGAATCACAAGTCCTTTAAGATGCAAAATTGGCAATAATCCACAATACAGCATGTATCTCCTCCTTCCCTGCCATATGTCTGCAGAAGATGTCTTTGTGCATGGTAACAATCATCTGCTCCATCCACATTGTGGGGATCTGCATATTTTGTGAGAGTAAGGTACTCCGAATAGCCATTACTTACTAGGTAGACCAATACGCAATAAACAGACCTGATTCACCCACTGAATTTATTTTATTTTTTATTTTTTTACTTGTCTTAACTGTTAACTACAGAAACCCATTTAACAAGAACTAACCTCATGAGTATAATAAGCAGAACCACTCATTTTCCTATATTATCACACTATCAAACATTTACAATTTAGGCTGACCTAACTGATCATATGTAAAGACTAGAGTTGACCTGCAATAGTCGCTGATTCAACTATAGTCGACTATACCCCCTAGGCGACTATGAACGTCATAGTCGAATGTACCATTCTAACTGCATGGGGGTGCCCAAGGATGCAGCTAAGCATTCGTTGTTACATGAAATGTCTTTGTTTTCGTTATATATAGCCTTTTGTCAAATAAAATCATCCTAATTTTTGTTAATAAATATTTTAAAATGATGTTTGCACATTAACAATAGGCATCTTCCTTACTACACATTAATAAATCACACCCTGCAGTTCCACAATCCAAACGAGCGGAGCTGAACACGTTACAGAATACGCAGCATCTGCCGAGATTATAATGGCTACAAAAAAACTTAAAAAGTATTTTGAAAAAGATAAAGATGAATCAAACAAAGTAAAGTTATGTCATCAACGTCTTTCATTTCGCATGACAACATGGGATACCATTTAAAATGCGTAAGGTGAAAAAAAAAACCAGTTCAGGCAGGCATATTTTATTTTAAATATTTTTGACATTTTGCACAGTGCCTGTCTCACAGTTCGATATGCGCAATGCGCACTGACAGTTAACGTTCTCTAACGTTTCATTAAAAATGTCACGTTGTGGGGGGGCCCCCTGCCGGTCGCCCCCGTCTACAGTGGCAGCTGTCCTGTTTTGGTCATGTGATGTTCGTCCCTCAGGTGGGCGGGACCCGTGATCCGTCTCACCTGAGGGCCGTTTGTTCGTCTATATATGGCTGCATCTCAATTCAGGGGCTGCAGCCTACGTAGACCGCAGCCCACGGTGACCACACACTTCGAAGGCCGGGTAGGCTGCATCTCACGGCTGTTAAATGAGACAGTCTAGTCTTTGCAAGATGTATGTTTGCGTGACCACTGTTGGGATATTTTTTTCTTGACCCAGATAGGCCCCAACACTGCCCCGATGAATCGATTGGTTTTGACTGAATTACCCAAGCAAAGTCTTAACACCAAAAGTTCTTTTAGATTAATTTATATGGAATATAATTGAATACAATATAGTCAAAGTATACGTGGTACAAACTCTCCAGTGCACTGGTGCTAGTTGCCTAGGAATCTACCTAACCCAAGTGGATCTCAGCAGTGTCCAAGCGAAAAGCCCTCGTGCTGGGCGATGTCCTCCCTTTCATACCTCTTCTCTAAGTTTCGATATCTGCCCCCACCTTTGCTACTCTTCCTTAGAGCCCCCCCTGCTCCTCTCTAGCCGTCCATCTCCTTATCTCAAACTGCTTGTTTTGCAGCTTACACTGAATAGGCCCATTCTATTCTCCTCAAGGCCACTGAGGCCTTCTCACTTCTGCTCTTCCATAGCCTTTCAGGAAAACATTAAGTTTAAACATTGTTATTCACCTTTAAATTTCTTTTTTCCAACACCACGCTCTGCCCCGTTTCATACATTGCATACATGTTAGCGCGCTGTCCGACAAATATCACATCACCCACAAATGCCTAAAAGAAAATGCGTTGAACATGTATTCACATGTTTGGCGGGAAGTATAACTTCATAACAAAATTCAATGTATTTTTATAAACGTTACTCTTTGGTAAATACTCAAAGCACAGGTTTACCTGCAATATCATTAATAACTGGCATGTTATTTAGCATCTCATTGCAGTATAAATGTCCATATTTAAATACCGACATTTAAAAACGAATTCTTCGGCCCGTACACTAGACTTTGCCTGTTTATTGTTCATAGAGCAATGAATCCTGGGATATGGTGGGACGCGAAGGATACTCAGATGCGTCCTTCGTTTTCGGGGTTTTGAAGGCTACATTCGTCGGCCGCATAAGAAGGAGTCCACGAATTGGGACAGCCTCGTCGTGGCGCAGTGACTTAACCGGCCTACAAATGCGCACTTCGTGGGCTGCAGCCCCTGAATTGAGATACACCTTATATGTCTTGTCTTTGTACCAGTTGACTGCTGGTTATTATTTCCTTAATCTGGAACTATGTCACGGGTTTATGGTTTGCGCACTTTCAATTAAACCATCCTCTTTCCCTGAGACTTGGCGGGATCGCTTCCTTTTTAGTTGCTCACCCTGCCCGTCACAGAATAACCAGCCACCCTTTGGAAGCTGCCAGTCTCCTTTTACTTTCTCCTTCATTCGTGGTCATGTCTCGTGGTGAGTGTTTGTCTACATGGTGTGTGTTTGTCGTGTGTGTTGTGTGTTGTGTGTTGAGTCGGTCTCCACTCGTCCCTCCATGTTTAAATGTTGTGTTTGTGTTGGCGGTGACTAGAGCTGGGGACCTTCAGACTCCATTCTCACCCAGTGAAACTGCTGGTGCCTCACATTACGCTCATCCCGCATTCGTTATCGTGTGTGTGTATGTATGTACGTATGTTGTATTGTTAAATAACGATGGACGTGAGCAAGTTTGTGAGTTTGCTGTTGTGTGAATGTTTCGCTGGTGGTGTGTGTGTGTGTGAACGGGTCCACCGTTGTGTGCTGCACGCTCAGGTGCGTGAGACGCGGGAGTCTCTCGGCTTTTTCGCCTCGCTCACCAGACATCCCATGGTGACGGGGGTGAACGACTGCAAGCCGGAGAGACGCGTCCCTGTAGGCGTGACGCAAATGCCGCTCATGTATAGCTCTCTCTCTCCATGTATCTAATGATCCCATGGTGAAAATGGTGAGAGAGAGAGAGCTGGAGTAGGTGCGTCATGCTCTACAGAGCGTGCGCATCGGTGGGTCCTGTCCGTTTGTTTGTTTTTTGTCTTTGCGTGTTCGTTTTGTCCTAGCGTGTAGCGTGTTTTGTTTTATGTAATTCCTCGCTTGCACCCCTCTTTGATGTGTGTTGGGAGGGGTCCATTTGAGGTCCCGTGCCACTGGGTGTGGCATGGAGGGCGTCTGAGGCGCGTTTGTTATATGTTGTGTTGGTACAGTTATTTTGTTATTCCCCGGAGGGGCCTCCCCTAAATGTGTTTTTGGGGAGGAGCTATGGGGTTCCTGAGCCACGAAATGTGGCTCAGAAGGCGCAGCTCCGTTAGGAGACCTGATCTGTTGGGAGGGACCACTGAGCAGGTAGGTGCCCCTGAACCCTTTTAGTAGGCAGAGGATGCCTGGGGTGTTGGTAACAGGGTGTCGCCCCATGCTAAGAAGCAGTGGTGGACAGTAACTAAGTAAATGTAATTCGTTACTGTACTTAAATAACATTTCCATGTATCTGTACTTTATTCAAGTACTTTTATTTGGTAAGACTTTATACTTTTACTTCACTACATTTCAAAGCAAAACTTTTTACTTTTCACTTCGTTACATTTACAGAAACATCTCGTTCCATTTTCATTTTTAAATCAACGCTTAATAAAATACCGAAAGGTCAAAGTCTACCGTGTCACAGACTATAACCAATCAGCGCTCAGTAAGAGATTAAGATTTGTCTTAAGGATCTGACATGGCTACATGGCTGACATGGCTACAACAGATGGCTTCCCCCAACACCCCTGGCCTTATTTAGCTGAAATGTTTGAATTCCTCGAAAAGAAAAATTATTCGTATTCCTTCAAGTGTCTCCTCTGCATTCCGAAGAACACAGCGCTGTCATCATTTATGAACTCGCCGTCAAACTTGAAAAAACACGTCGAGGTAAGTTCGCCATTAGATGAGTACTACCAACAGGGTGGATTATATACCCCGGTTAATGATATCACATTGAAATACACTACATTTAACAGATGCTTTTATCCAAAGCAATGTGCTAGTACCCAAATTGTACTCTGTGGAGATGCTAAGCGCCAGTTTAACACAGGAGACTCCAACATCAAACGTTAAAGCCGGGGACACATACATGCGAATTTGGCCAAGCGAAGCGGACTTCACAATTCATTCCTATGAGGGAGGCAAAGGCAAGTAAATATGAGCGAAGTGAAGAAAAATTATTTAAATTATTGTTAAAATTATTATTATCAGGGTTGGGGGGAGCGGGGCGGCGGCATGTGTGTAAAATGTTGGCGGGGGGTGGGGGTGGCGGCGAGTGTAAATTGTTGGACACAAATTAAGTATTATATCGCGATCTGTCGCCGGTGGTTGGCGCCAGAGCGAACTAGTAACTCATTGAATCATAGATATGGATCAGAGGTAAATAAACTAGATTATTTTTCAGTATGAGAAATTGGATGTATGTCGTGTGAGCGTGTGAAGATGGTATCTGGTAAAGACAGTCAATGCGTGTGTCTCACGCTCATTGTGTGAGAGTTGGCAACCCTGATTATTATTATATTAATTATTATTAATTATTCGGCCAAGTTTAATATTATGAGTTCAGTTGGTTGGGCTGCACACAGTTCTAGTTCTAGGTGCTAGAGCTTCTAGCTTTCCTGTCCCACCATGTGGTGGACAACAGAACCTCAGAAAAAGTGCCCCAAGCTAGGACTGAAGTGACCAGTTCGAAATTATTGTTCTGTTTTGTGGTGAATTATGTTTTCATATTAAACGGTTAGTCTACTTGTCTACCTTTCTAGTGTGAATTATTAATATGGATAAAGTTTGGAAATGAATGTCGTGAGGCTAATAGCTAATATAGCACTGTTTCCTGTTCACCTGTTGATCGAGTAGGCCTAGGGGTTTTGATGTAACGCTAAGACAAAAAAGGTTTTTACTTTTACTTTTAATACTTAAGTATTTTTGAAGGCAGATACTCATAGGGAGTTTTTCCTCGCCACTGTCGCCTTTGGCTTGCTCATTAGGGTTCTGGACCCATAGTATTGTTAACCTTTTAAATCCTGTAAAGCGCTTTGTGACAACATGTGTTGTGAAAAGCACTATACAAATAAACTTTGATTGATTGATTGATACTTTTGTACTTCTACTCAAGTAAAAAATTGAGATGAATACTTTTACTTTTACTTGAGTAATATTCAATGCAAGGTAACTGTACTTTTACTCAAGTACATAATTGGTGTACTTCGTTACACCACCGGGTAAAGGGGGGTTCAACGGTCAGGGCAGGTGCGCTTTTTGTGTTGTGTGTGTGCGTGTGTGTGTTATGTGTTGCAGGTTGCTCCTGGTGGTGGACTGCGGCACTCCCCAGGGTTCGTATGGTCATGAAAAACCTGGAAAAGTTATGGAATTTGAAAATAGCAATTTCCAGGCCTGGATAAGTTTTGGAAAAACTAAAAATACTCAAATGTTTTGGAAAAGTCATGGAAATTTGCTTGACACAATAAATATATGTCGTTCCGATAACCGGAAGAAAAAATAAACATATATAATATAGCCATGTTTTTTCTTTGTGCGGACCACTAACGTAACTTCACAGGTTAGTTCGCTGCGTTAGCGTTGGACTCCAAGCGGAGCTGTAGATTGTACTTTGATGACGTGTAAATCAGCGTAATGCTGGTAAATGCCGATTCAACTATGGCTGCTTCAGTTGGACAAATACAAGCTATGGCTTGAGAAAGACAAGGACACGGGGCATGCAAAATGTGCACTGTGTGGTTAACCAACTGGTTAACGTTGGGGTTAGAGACTGAAAAGTCAGACGCAAAGCAGTTTTCGTCGTTAAGCGCGAACCTAGATTTAGACACGCCTTGATCGTAAACACAGAATAGAAAAAAACTAACAATGTTCTCGTGCGTACAGCGTGAGAAAGAGCGACCGCGTTGCCGAGATGGGCTGCGGTGGAGGCTGCGCTGCTTCAGCTTATCGTACACAACACTACACAACACAACACTCCACTACACTCCACAACACTCCACAGAGCTGCCACTGCACCTCCACGCACCGCGCGAAATTAAGAAAAGTCGGTCGTAACTCCGTCCGTCGTTAACCAGATCCGTCGGTAAAAGGGAACTCACCGGCTTTTAGCCCGGATACGGCTTATAGCTACAACATTTTCCATAAAAAAAAACTTAGATGCGGCTTATATTGATATTGAAAATACGGTAAATGTTTATTTTTTCAATTAAACCATGTGTCTTTTCATTAATTGATGATATACTGTGGAATTTTAGCCTGGATTTTTTCTTATTTTTCGTGTCTACACATATGTTTAGAGAATGTACAGTCATTGAAATTTGTCTGAAAGTCATGGAAAAGTCATGGAAATTAGTTGTCAAAAAAGTGTATGAACCCTGACTCCCGTACCTTGTGGGGTCTCCAGAAAGAGACCCTCCCCTTCGAGCTCGGGGTGACCAGTGCGTCCTTGTTGCGGATTGCCAGGGCCCTGGTCTCTGGCGCTCCTGGGTTGGGTGGAGGAGTCTACCTTGCGATGAGGAGCCCCGGGAGGGGTTGACTCCCCAGGAGGCCGGGGTGACCCCTAGCGAAAGGCAGGGGTCAGCTCCAAGTGGAGAGGTAGGTTCGGGAGGTGGTCGGTGGTTGCTGTGGCCGCACCCCAGTGTGGCAGCCTGCACACATCCACACCTGTGACGTGTGGTGAGCTAGGTGCTCCCGGTCCGCACACAGTTGTGGGGCTCAAGCGGCCTAAGGCCGGTTAGGGCGCGAGGGCCCTGTGACCAACCGGGGCATGGTTTCATCTTGTTGACGGCCCAGTCAGACCAGGGTCCCGCCCAGGGAGGAAAGCTAACTTGTTTGTCTTTTTATGTTTCAGCTCCAGGACTGCAGGGAACGGGTTCCTGCCTTGTCTCCGTCCAGTGACAGGGAGCTATGTGTGTTTTGTGTTCCAGCTCCAGGACGGCAGGGAACGGGTCCCTGTCTTGTCCCCGCCCTCCTGCTCCTTTGCTCTGTTTTGTGTGCTGCCACTGTAAGCCACACATCTGGAGGGGAGTGCGGCTTTGGTGGGGGGGTCTGTCACGTTGTGGGGGGGCCCCCTGCCGGTCGCCCCCGTCTACAGCGCCAGCTGTCCCGTTTTGGTCATGTGATGTTCGTCCCTCAGGTGGGCGGGACCCGTGGTCCGTCTCAACTGAGGGTCGTTTGTTCGTCTATATATGTCTTGTCTTTGTACCAGTTGACTGCTGGTTATTATTTCCTTAATCTGGAACTATGTGTAGCGGGGATAACTTGCCCCACCTAGTGGGGGGTAGTAAAGTGTAGCTTGACCTTGGATGTCTGGAAAGCGAAAGGAACTAAGTCCCCACCCCCAGCGCAGACAGCCTCTGTACCTATTAGTATAGATATGTGGTTGCCTATCCTGTTGATTAACGGCCGTTTGGGTTGCTCTCGTGTAACTAAATAGCTGCACGGGTATGTACCTACTGATTTGATGAGGTGGCTTCGGAACACTATCACGGTGGCTGCCCGAAGGACCAACGCTACCTATAGCGTCAACTCGCTACTTTTGTAAGCTTTTCCTCCCTCCCCAGATCAGACAGGACAGGTGAGACGCCCCCACTCCAAGGTAAGCATAGAGCATAGAAAGTAAAGGAATTGAAGTACAAAAAAAACAGGAAATGAATCATAAGTAGCCAACTCGTAAAGATCCAAATTACTGATTTATTGGATCAGGGAGTATTCTGGATGTCCCTTTAGGATTAATTGTATCGAATATTTTCAAGCAGATAAAAAAAATAAAGAACAAATGCAAACAATCACAGTAACTCAATAGTTTCAATTTCACAGTTTCGACAACATTCCAACAAGTGTATTTCACAAGTTAAACTCCCTTTTAGTTTCTGAAAGTCCAAGACTTTTTAAACTGATGCTTAGCACTTTAAACAGGAACAGTTTCACTCAGTCTCTCAACAACGAATGGCAGTCCCTGAATCACCTATTCATCAAACGGAGAGGAATAGTTTCTGGGTTCTCTTAACTCTTCAAATGGGGCAGCATAAATCAGAACAGCATATAGAAGAAAATACCTCCCTTAAATTGACGAGATGTGAAGCATGGAGGATGTCGTCTGGATGGCAGGGGCACGTCAAGAAGCAGCGCGGGCGCAGCGAGCAGCGCAGTTTTCAGTGTTAGAAACGGAACAGATCCAGCCAATTACGTCCGGACGGGGTTAGCTGGATAATCCAATGCCCTCACAGTTCGGATAGCGGAAGTATAAGATCTGGTTTTCCCCCACGCGTTAGTTAGGCGCGCGATCAGTGCAACGTCTCCATCTGAGCACGTTGCTCGCCCGAGCGTCCATTTTAGAAAGCCTCGGCTCCACACGTGTATTCAGTCCGACTTTGGCGCGATACCCCAAGAGTTCAACTTTTAACTTATCCTCACACTCAACACGGGATACTCTTAAAAGTTAAGCTAACACGAGCCGGATTCACCTTTCCTTTCACAGCGATACTCCCGATACTGCTGCCAGCCTCGAACTTTCTCAGTCCGTGACGAAGTTCAGCCCGTCCGCCATTTACGCACTCTGCTTGCACAGTTGAGCTCTCCCGAGTCGGTTCCCGCGTTAGATCCTCCCCTTGGAATCGATTTAAAGGGTCGCCCGAACTCCTCGGGTCCCCTCAGACTAATGCTGGCAGAACTGACTTAAAACTTTAGAACGTAGCTATTTTATAGCTAATTTAGTTGTTCCACACTGAAACGGCTCCTCCGTTGGCTGATATAAATCTCTCTCTTCGCCAAGCTATTTTTCAGCTGCCTTAACAAGCTGAACTCTAGCTTCTGATTGGCTATAACAATGCTGATTTTTAACCCCTAACGTCCTGGCTTACTTATTAGAAATACTGCTTATTTACTTTGACACTCCACATATGTCACGGGTTTTTGGTTTGTGCACTTTCAATTAAACCATCCTCTTTCCCTGAGACTTGGCGTGATCACTTCCTTTTTAGTTGCTCACCCTGCTCGTCACAAAAAATAAATAAGTAAATAAATAAAAGCTGAATAAAGCCAACCTACCATGTTTATTCATTTATCTGAGTGTTTTAGGTTTTTACTTTAAAGAGGAAAAAAGTCCTGAATGAGAACGGGATCCCGTTTAAGGTGCTCTAAATTAAAAAAATTTAAAAAACCTGATTCGACTATTACTCGACTAAAGGGAAAAGCTGACTAATCAGATTTGACTATGAAAATCCTTAGTTGAATACACCCCTAGTAAAGACCCCTCTCTGCCTTCTCGTGCTGAAAGGATTCTTTTTAGTTGGGGTCCGAACAACACCCTCCTTGTCACTTGATGCCGACTTGGAAGACTCTTCCTCCACCAGAGCTTGGTCCTCCTCGATTTTGACATCCGTTGCCCTCACATCCTCTGCTTCTGGTGCCAGGTGTATGCTTGTGTCAACTTCTGTATCCTGATCCTCATCTTCCTGTGTTTGGTCCGTGTATGGATAAAACTCAGGTGCATCGGCCCTCAGTTGAATGTCGCTTGGAAGGTTTGTCCCAGCTTGCAGTCCAGTGAAAGATCTCCAATCTTCCTCATCTTCATCAGCTGTGCTGTTTTGCGCGTCCACAAACCTGTTTTTTTTTGTATTCCTTTTCTGTTTGAGCTCTCTTGGAGAATGCTCGACTGTTTCCACTGGAAGAAAATCACATGGTAACAGCAGGTTTCTGAGTCGGACTCGAACACGGCCCTTTCCAGTTTCCGGCTTAATCTTATAAACTGGAATGTCTGGGTGTTTTCTCTGAACCACGACAGTCTCGATCCTCCCAAAATGATCTCAGCTTCCCAGGTCCCCCCTTTCCATTTAAATTTCTGACTAGAACTCTTGATCCAGGCAGCAGCTCAGCACCATAATTTTTTTTTGTCATATAGCGCTTTACCTCTCATGCCCTCTTTGTAGGCTGTTTTGGGATGCCAGTTTATAAGCATTTGTCATGTTTGCTCTCTACCTTTCAGCATAGTCTATGTGGGATGAACTCTGCTCTCTTGTTTTGATGCCAAACATGAGATCAATGGGGAGTTTTGGACTACGGCCAAATAGCAGAAAATATGGTGTGAACCCCGTTGCTTCACTGCGTGTGCAGTTGTAAGAATGAACCACCTTTGCCAGGGATGACTTCCAATCTGCCTTTGCAGCTTCAGGTAAGTTTCTAAGCATGGACAGTAGGGTACGATTAAATCGTTCCACTTGACCATTCCCTTGTGGGTGGTATGGTGTTGTATGGGACCCTTTAAAACCACTGTACTCCTGAAGTTTTTCAAACAGCTTGTTTTGGAATTCTCTACCTTGATCATGGTGAAGGCAGGTAGGGAATCCAAATCTGAGGGCAAAGTCACCAAATACTTTCTGTGCCGCAGTATAGGCAGCCTTGTTGCGACATGGGTAAGCCTGGGCGAAACGTGTAAAATGGTCCATTACTACCAAAATATATTCATATACACCTTTACTGCACATTTTTCAAGGTGCAGGAAGTCGATGGACACTAATTCGAATGGGTTGGTTGTAATGATGTTAGTGAGTGGTGCCCTGGTCGGCATGTTAGGACATTTATTTTTCAAACAGCTACACACCAGAGTGACATAGTGTTCCACGTCTCTGCATATGTGGTCAATAAAAACGGTCCCTGATGAAATATATCTGTCACGGTGGGGAGGCCGGGCCGCTGCCAGAGGGCGCGTGTCACAGTTCGCACTGCCTTACAACACACGCCCCCGAGCACCAAACCTCTCCCTCTGTCCCAATCACCGCATTGCTAGCACCTGTCCCTGTTTATGTTGTGCACCTATTTATTTCCGCAGGTCGTTTGGTCCAGTGCTGCACATTGCCCCGCCGGAGCTCATCGCTGGACCTCTTTCCCTTATCGATGCTAATAGAGTGGAAGCTACTTAAATTTGCTGCTTTGCAGTTCTTTGTGTTGGCTGTTTTGTTGCTTTTTATGAATGGACAATAAAGACCATTCAATGTAACCTCGGACGCCTCTGTTCCCCCGTTACAGCATCACTCTCTCCACACCCAGGTTGCCCATCTCTTCATGCAGCTCCTTATAGACCAGTTTGTGGAACTTATGAGGCAAGAGTAGTTGTTCTCGGTTGGTTGTTTTTCTGTACAGCAGCCCTTCAACTCCCACGTGCAACTTGTGTCTCTCCCTCACTAGTGCTACAATTCTGCTGTTGAGCCCTTTTCCCCCTTTAGGCCATCGTTTGGACCTCACATAATGGAGCACCTCTCCTATTACTGCATCCTCTTCTTGGGCCTCCTTGAGGACAGTTTTTGATATCTCTGCCACTGAACTGACTTGAACCTGACCTGTCTCCTTAATGAGAGTATTAATGATCACTGGGCAAAGCCATGGCTCATCCTTCTGAGATTTTACAGAGGCTGACTGGGAAACACTGTGCACCACTTCTGGACGTACATACTCTGTACAGTTGGTCATGTACTCCTTCATATCTATAGGCATACGCAAGAGGCCATCAGCATCCCTATTAGCTTTCCCAGGGCGGTACTTGATCACAAACTGGAAGTCAGCCAGTTCAGCCACCCACCTCTGCATTGTTGCATTCAACTTTGCTGTAGTGAGTACATATGTGAGAGGATTATTATCGGTATAGACAGTGAATGTCGGTGTATAGTATAAATAGTCCTGAAACCTCTCACATATGGCCCATTTCACGGCTAGAAACTCCAACTTGGCTGAATGGAGATGGTAATTCTTCTCAGGATGGGAAAGTGTTCTTGAGCCGTATGCAATGACTACTAGTTTTCCCTGTTGCCGCTGGACAACCTAATACTGGGGGCTGTGAGAAAAAAGTTGATGCTCTGCAGACCAAGTGATTTCATGGGATGAGGGGAGTCGACCTCCTCCACTTGGCTTTTTTTTCGCCCTTTGCATTTGTTTTAGTTGTTCTTTCCCTTTGTTGTCATTGGCCAGAAGGTCATAGAGAGGTTTTGCTATCTGCGAGAAATTTGGAATATAGCTGCGGTAATATGAAATAAATCCTAGCAATTTTCTCAACTCGCCAATGGTCGAGGGCTTTTGCTGTTTTAGAGAAATAAGCTAATAGCATAAGGCAGTTCAACGCCCATCTTGAGGACATGTTGAATCATATTGAACCCAATGATTCACTAATCATGAATGAACCCTTCATTCACTAATAACACTGGGACATGGAGCTCTACTGGTTGGGAATTATCTGTAGGCAGCCTGAATGTCACATCAACCCACCCTGAGAATGGGATCTGTGTCTGGTTTACAGCCCTACCATCTAGGACATCTGTGTCTAACAACTTAGCTAGGTTCCTGACACTGGCGTGTAGAATGTTCTCCTGTCTTCGTTTTTCGTTCATGAGGCAAACTTGTGACCCAGTGTCCCATAAAGCCTTTGTTTCCACATCATTCAAAAAGCAAGTAATTGTGTATTTTTTTCCAATCAGGTTGAGCAACTGTGCCCTGCGTGTAGAGGACAGGAAACTAGCACTGACTGTTTCATTCGCCTGTGGGGTCAAATCAGTCTCAGCTGTTAATTTTGCATCTAGTCGTTGGATACTGTCTGTGAATAATTTGTACATGTCTTGACACCATTCATTTTCGGGTTTTGTGGCTGTAGGTGGTACTGTGGTTGCAACAGTGTTGATGGCCATATCTACCTGTCCATTCCTTTTACTTGGCCTCCTTCCTATTCTGCATTCGCGAGACAAGTGACCACTCACCCCACATTTGAAACAGTGATCGCAGTGTTCACCTTTATCCTCTTCCTGACAGTTCCTGCAGCCACATCTTCTGCTTGCTTGTGGGTTGTAGTAGGTTCGTGGCGACTCCCGAATTGCCTTCTTTATCTCCTCCATTTCACCTTTTAGCCTTGTTACCATATCCAGCAGATCAGATCCCTCTTGGTTAGTTTAGTGGGGCTTTTGTTGTTTTACTTTTTGTAGCTGGATGTTCTTGACCACCTACAGCACCCACTATTGGCTTGGGGACTGGCTGTGCTTCCACCTGAAGTTCCCTGATTTTGGGTTCCTTCGTTTGTTTTTTTAACTTCTGATGCCGTTCCCATTCCAGACTGGCTGCTGCATTTGTTTTTGTTATTAGCACATCATCAGTGACAGCTGGATCATCCAAGAATTTCTTCAGTTGGTATTTCACACCATCGCTAAGAAGTCCTGTCTCCATAGCCCTCAGAAACTTTCTTTGAATAAGCTCAGAGCTGTACTGCTCCTCAGAACCAGGCTCTTTGGATGCTACCAGGAGCCTTTCTTTTAACTCAATGGCCCTAAACAGAAAGTTCTGCGGTGACTCATTGCTGTCCTGTGTGATGTTTATGAGGTGGTTATACAGGTCAGTTGAGCTGTCCTCCTTGTAATGTCCCCGTAAGATTGTGCGCAGTTGTGACAGTGTAAGGTCTGATTTGATCTCTAACATATCATGCAGACTTAGGCCTGGACTCACTGCTCTGACCACAGCCTCGATAATTTCAGATTCACTATGTCTTTTCTTTAAGCCCATGTCAATCTGGTGAATGAGGTTGAAAAAAGACAACTTGTCCCGCTGTCCCCTCTCCCCAATTTGACCATTTATTCTAAATTCTCTCTTAATGGTCACTTCTGATAGCGGGGTAACAAAGTCTGGTGTCACTGTCACATTAGCCCGTAACTTTAGTTGTTAACTTGGCTATCTCTTCTTCCAGCATTTTAGATGTGTCTTTAAAACTTTGTTGGAGAGCCACAAACTGTCGTTGTAAGCCAACCAGTGTCTCTGCATCTTGACTGGTGCTAGCTTCTACGATCGGTGACTGCTGCTGGCCTTCTCGAGCCTCGTTAGCTTTAGCTATTAGCTTTAGCAAAAATGTGCGGGCTACGTCCTCTTCTTTTCAATAGCATCCTCAACGACTTCGCTTATTAATCGTAACAGCGTGTGCTTTTTAGATGGCTTGACAGTTTCAATTTTAGCATTAGAACACACATCCTGTAGCTGTTCATGCCGTAACTGTACCAAAGCTTCACTTAGCTTGTCCTGTAGCTGCTCCAGCTCATCTATAGAGCATGGGAATGTGACGTCAGCAGACACGAAAGACGCAATGCATTACAGGAGTTTAGGACACAAAAGCTACAGTAGCGACTGGTTAACTACGAGGCTCAGTTTTCATTACCTTAATCTAGTATGAATTAAGATAATATGGTGAATGCTTCCTGTGTTTTCAAGTGCCAAAATCACTCTCACGACAGAGGGGGGACATATAAAAAATGGAGTGTTTTTTCAGCTTTCCTGCTGAACCTGATCAATGCCGCTGCCTGAGCCTCTGTTAGCGCTAACCCTAACCCTAACACTACCAGATTTGTAAGATTTTCATAGTGCTGCTGCAGAACAGACAATTCATATCCATCCTTTCCGTGGTCACGAAGATGCAATAATGACTTCGGCACTACCACTGGCCTACCTCAGGGTAGCTAAACATGTCTGGAAACGTTAATTGTGGTACCTCATTGTAATCATTTGTCCATACATCATTTTCATATGGATCAAGTCCATTAATGCACATTATTTTGTCAATATACCATTTTTTTTAATTCTGTATTTAACTTGTCGCGGAAAGCGATATCGCGTTTACTATTAACACGGTCCATTGAATCTGTGTCCTAAAGTGTGGCGGCCACTACCCAGCATGCAATGCGTCATGACGTAGATTCCCATGCTCTATTGTGCTCCATATACCCGCTGTTTTTCTTTTTTCCATGCTCACTGTCGTCCACAGCAACGCTGAACCATCCTCTGCTACCAAACTTTGTTGCACTTTTAAGAAGAAGACAAAAGCTCCGTCATTTTCAGGTGATTTTATTGCCTCTCAACCGATCAAACCAGATTCACGCAGCGGATCTTTTTTTCTTTTTTCTCTGTGCGCACCCTCGTACTTTCACGCCACCTGTTTTGCCACCTGGTGACACAAAAGTGCCACTAAATGCAAAATTCAACTAAAGGTTCAAAACACAGTACAAAGCATTTCTAGCCATTTATCAAGCACACAAAATTAACATATTAGGGGGAGGTCCTGACTCCACTACCAAAGGTGTGTTTTTCCCACATATACTCATCACAGGTGTTTCTGTATACTATGCCAGCCTCTTGGTTATGGCAATCTATGTATGCACCCCGCTGTTATGTGCTAGACTGTCTCAGAGGCATCTTTGCATAGCCAGAATTTGGGATTGTGCCTGGTGTGGTATCTCCTCTGTTCAGCCTCTGTTCATCTTGTATTCTGAGTTCGTTTCTGTGCTGCCATGTTTAGTGCCTCTGTGCTGTCTCTCATTCTAGGCTTTCTCAACCATTGGTAGGATTTTCAGTATCAGCCTTCCACTTTTTGCTTGGGGCACTTACTGTGCAGGGGTTTTTCCTCCCATGATGTTTTCTGTTCCTCCTCATTACCTTCCTCCTTGTAAGAGGTACACATTAAGCATGTCTTCTTGAGGTACTCCTGGATCTTGGATGGTTCATCCTGGACAGTTGCTCTGATACTAGTCCTCAGTCCCCCTCCTTACACTTAGTATATAGTTGCAGAGTGCTGGATTTGGGGTGAAACCCTCTATGCATTTTGTAGTCCCATTGTCTTGTTGTCAGTGGCTTCTATCCCTTCCTTTGGCCAGCTAAATATTCCAGCAGTGTATCTCATGACAAGTAGAGTGTAGGAGTTGATGGCCTAGATCTTCTTCTTCCCTTTCAGCTGACTTGTCAGGACTTGCCTCCCTCTTTGTAAGTATTTGGTTGTAGCTGTTTTCCTTGTGGCCTCTTCATAATTCCCAGTCATCTTTGGGATTCAAATGTATTTGTAGTTGCACTCAATGTCTGTTATGTTTCCTTCTGGTAGTATGATGACATCAGTTATCATAGTCTCCTTCACTTCTGGCATAGTCAGAGAGTAGTTTGGTTAGCACAATGGACTGTATTAGATTACAATACACTCTGTGTTGGCATGTATTTCATTGCAATTAAAATCTACACATCGAATTGGATGTTTCAGACGGAATGTCAAACTTGATGTTTCATACTGAGTGTTGGACAGCATGCGCTTAATACCGTATTGCACTGGATGTCTGTGTGTCAAACTGCACATTGGACTGTGAGTGTATCAGACAGTTTCATACTACATGTCAAACGTGTTTTCCTCCATATCTTTCTGTATGTCAGATATGTCTAAAAGCAGCACAGATATTGTCCCCCTTATTTAACCTTAGACTTTCTTAATAAGACTCATTAGAGTCATGATATAGCATCTATAATATTAATCAGGTGCCTAATAATTTTGCCTAATACTAATGTTCTTTGAGAATACCAATCTACAACAACAATTATTATCATAATAACAAAAATGTTGTGTTATTATTATTGTTGTTGTTATTGTTGTGCATAACAGTATGTACTTAGACAATTTTGGTTTGGGATATTGAAGAACAATTTTAACATAATTTTCTAAATTATTTATGTTATAAATACCACTATGTACTGTAATACCACTATGCAGAGAACACTAAAGTGAATAGAGTGGATTTCTATTGTTCCCCAGTTTTAGGTAAAGGCTGTGTTAAAAACAAGTGAAATGTTATGTTCTTGCTCTCACACTCTCAGACTGTCACTCTCTCTCTTTCCTTTTTCCTCTCACTCAAGTGCATGTCTTATCAGATACAAAGACACAAAGAGGGTGAACCTTACCTTTTCTATAAGAAGCAATCAGGGGGGTATTCCAAGAAGCGGGGTTAACAAACTAAAGGGTCTAAACTTAACCCTGAACTCGGAGTTGTCTTACCCCGATCTGACATACACAGAGTTTTCGGTTCCAAAACGGCGGATCGGAGTTAAAGTAATCAGGGTCGCTCAACTCTGAGTAGGTTGACCCAGACAGAAGCGTGTTCACGCGTAACTATGAAAGGCATTCTTAATGGAACGCAGATAAATAGGATTTATCATGGACTTAAATGCGAAAATCAGCCGAACATCGTATTTCACACCACTGTAGCTTGAAGTATTAATGACTGCGTATGCAGAATATTTAGATATTATTAAACGTAAATGTAATACTGCGGTAGCTGCTAGAGAAAGGCAGTCAGCATGTCAAAAAATTGCCAACAGAGTTAATGCGTGAGTGAAAAGGGTGCGATTATATTATTATTTTCTCCACCTTTATAATACTGTATTGAGTTTTTAAATATTTTTTTATTGAACACTTACTAATTCCAGGTCTAATCTGAGTGGTGTGAAACACACATGGCATCAGATAAAAATGAAGTATAAGAATATTGTACAAAGTGGTAGGGCTGTACATAACTATATCTTATTCTTAAAATATAAAATATATTTATTTACAGGAAAAATGAAATAATGAAACATAACAGTGAATTTGACTGTAATGTATATTAAAAGGTTACAGGGTGGATGGTGGGGTGGGTGGTGGTGCATGATTTAATGTGGAAAGCAGTGATTGCAGATGGAGTCTCTGACAACTCCACCATCTCTGTTGTCACCCACATGCATTTAAGGTTCCTCATCTGTGGGCATGTCAGAGATGGTAGGCTGTCGCTCTTCCTGGATGGTTGCAATGTTGTGTAATACCACATATGCCATTATTATGTGGCACGCCCCATCACTCTGCCCTCCTTCAGGCACTGGAACCTGGCCTCGAGGGTCATTTAAATTCTTGCCCTGGTTTTGCTGTGGGCCTGATTGTAGCGGGACTGTGGTCCAGGTGCAGGATCTGAATAGGGAGTCATGAGGTAGGCCTATAGGACAGGCAGGGATACCCTCTGTCTCCATGAAGGAGGCCGTCATGTCCTATAATCACACTAGGGTTTGCAATGATTTAACTATTACACTGCATGTGAACAACTAGCAAAACTACCGCAGGCCTACTCTGTTCAGATTTGTTGTACAGTGTGGAATCATACACGGATCCTGGCCATCTGGCTTCAACATTTGTGATGAGGTGGGAAGCATCACATATGATCTTAATGGGGAGAACGGTCAGTTACAATAGCTACGTTATTTTTGTTACCATTAAAGATAAGTACATTATTCATTAAGGATTTTAAAGGTTAGTACCTGTACATTAATGCTATGGATGAATTTTCATGTTCTAATGGTGCTGGAATAGGTAGCATATGTAGGTTCCATCAATACAGCCAATCACTCTAGGAAATCCTTAAAATGTAAATGGAATGAAGTTCGTTATATATTGCCTCTCCTTTGCTTAATTTCTTTATTGTCCGTGTGAATTAAAGACAAACCAATGATGCTGTGGAATTCCTCTTTGATGTCCATAACTGGCTTAAGCCCAGGAAACACCACAAAACCGGGCACTAGTCATTTTAATGCCGGACATAGTTTTCGGACAGACCGACATACAGTAGCTTTGCTGACAGATTCCGCATCTCCTACACTATAAAGAAAACTTCCACTAGCAAAAAACAAAGACCGATATATAACAATCTGGAGAGAATTTAGGGCTGATCCGCGATGTGTAATATTTGAAATGTTATTATAATAATAAAGTTATTGATGTAAGTAATGGGTTGTGCTGAAAACGATACCGTTCATTAAAAAAATAATCCGAAAATGATAGTAGGCCTATGTCTATTCGGGGTTTTATAAGGCGTTCCCGACGAAGAACTCAGCGAATAAACTGAGTTTCAATATCCACATGATCTTCGAGGAAAGGACACGTCATGATGACGTGTTTGTAACTCTGGGTCAGGTCCAAGTTAACCTGCCAGCGAGCAGGTTAGCTTCAGAGCATAAGTTGCTATAGTAACTGACTCCGGTTCTCTCTAAGCTCGGTTTCTGGAACGGAAAACCTTGAGTTTCCGTGAACTCTTCCGTTAACTTACCCGGGTTTTCTCGCTTAACCCGCTTCTTGGAACACCCCCCAGGAGGCATAAGTATACCATTAGCAAATACTATAGGTATAAATTGTTATTGTGCAGCATATTAGACCAATCACCTGTAAACATGCCAATGAAAAGTAAAATGTACTAAAATTTTCAAATCCTTTACTAATCTTATGTTCTCAAATAATAAAATGATGTCTTACAGAAACATTATAGACAATCTCATGCTACAGCCCCAGACCCCTCTCTTTGGGGCATGTGTCTACGTAGTCCGTGTCCGTGTATGTACATGTGGGGGTGTGGCTGGGTGTGTGTGTTTACTCATGTCGTTAGTCTAATGTGTTTCACGCGGTGCTTGTTAGAGAATGTGTATAACGGGTGTGTGTGTAGCATCCTGTGCTCTTTTTTAGAGTCTGACACTTGTATGTGTTCTTGTTTAATGTGCGCTATCTGCGCTTCATTCAAATAAACATAACGTTAGTGTGTTCAAACTGACTCTTAAACCCCTCGAGTGTGACTTTGAGGGGGAGGAGTCAGAAAAGGAGGAGTACAATGGGGTAGTGATGGGCAAATGAAGCCTCTTGAAGCAATGAAGCTTTCCAACCCTTTGCTTTGCAAAAAGGTTCATTACTCGAGGCTTCATTCATCACTCACTAGTGACATCTGCTGGTGAAACTGTAACAGCCTCGTCATTCAGTTGGATCATACTTTCAACAATTTGTAAATGCAATATTGTCACAAAGTTTCCATCAAACTCATGTTTAGTAACAGGAGAATCAATTAAATCATACTTAATTGTCATGTTTTAATTATTAAAATGATATGTTGTACTTTACTATATTGGGAATTAAGTGGTTGTTGAGGCAGACTGAATATTTTGAGTTAGAAACTGATTAAAAAAAACAGAATGTGTTTTAAATAATTGCTTCTTGGGGGTTCTAGATCTGGTTTGGCAGTCATGGCCTGGTGGTTAGGGAAGGGAAGTGATTAGGGAACTGGTCTTGTAACCGGAGGGTCGTGGGTTCGATTCCCAGACCTGAGGCCATGACTGAGGCGCCCCTTAACCCTCAATTGTTCACTTATATAAAAATGAGATAAAATGTAAGTTGCTCTGGATAAGGGTGTCTACCAAATGTAAAATGTTTTTAACATTACAAATAAGGTTTGCCTCTTCCAATGGTTTTTAGTCTGTTTTTGATGTGTGAATCTGATGTACATCCTGATCAAACAAAAAGAATTTAGAACGTTCCAGATTTTTTATTTAACCACCTTCTACAACACGAAGCAACAGGGTTCATAGCGCATTTATTTAGAAAAACGATACGCAAACTGAAGCAATGACGTGGCCGATGTAATGCGAGGCCTCGTTTGTTGCTGATCACGTGATTTTGCTCAATCTAACACAAGCTCCGAAGCGGGGCTTCATCGGACACGCCCCTTTTTACTCGGTACACGCTTCGAAGCGTAGCTTCAGATGTCCCATCACTACAATGGGGATGAAGCGAGCCCCCCTCCATCCGTGTGCTCAGCCACAGAGTATTACGGAGAAGAGGACAATTTGAGGCCCCCTGCATCCGAGTGCTCGGATCTCACGGAGTGTGAGGGAGAGGAAGGCAGTGCAGCTCTGTCCGAGTACTCGGAGGGCGGATCCTGCGAGGAGGGAGAGGTGGAGAGCCCACCTCCGTCAGAGCACTCCAGAGGAAACGCTAGGTCGAGGGGGAAGACACGCTGGACTGAGGGTGTTCCGCTTCCCCTCTTTGAGGGGAGCAGTATGGGCTGCTTCTGGTGCCACACTCTGGAGGTAGCAGAGCGGTGGAGTCTGGACGCCCGAGAGGAGGAGATGGAATTAGAGGAACCAAGACATGGGACCAGACCCGTGGAGCAACCGCTAAAGGGTGGTGAGGTTCCCCTAGTGGCTCCCTGGAGAGGCGAGAGCGAGCATCGGCATGCGTACCCTGAGGCGCGCCCCCCAGTGTCGCCCAGAGAGACTGCTCGCATGCCCTCAGATAGGACTGCTGGTGCACCAGCGAGCAGCACACTGAGTAGCGCTGCACGCTGCCGGGGGTTCACTCCAAAGGCAGGAGGAGGACCCCCTACAGCAGCGCCTGCGGGCCAGGGAGAATTTTCCTCCCTGTCAGCCTTCCTGCAAGCGAGAAGCCTGCTTCTGTGTCTACCTGTGCCTGTATTTGTGTCTGTTCCTGTTTCTTCCTAATCCCCTTTTCCCTTTTGTGCCTAATGTGCCTGTCTGTGTTTTTGTGAACGTCCCATTGTGTTTGTCCAACGTCTTTGGGTGTTCTCTCCACCGAGGACATATTACCGGCTGCTCCGGACCCGCCCATTGGTGTGGGTTTGGGGCGTTATACTGGCACCCCGGGACGGGTAGTGCCCTTGGTGGAGGGGCTCTATCACACTACAGCCCTGGACTCCACCCTTTGGGGCATTTGTCTACGTAGTCTGTGTCCGTGTATGTACATGTGGGGGTGTGGTTGGGTGTGAGTGTGTGTGTTCACGCGTGTTGTTAGTCTAATGTGTTTCACGTGGTGCTTGTTAGAGTATGTATAAAGCATGTGTGTGTGTGTGTAGCGTCCTGTGCTCGTCTTTGTTAGAGTCTAACACCTGTATGTGTTTTTGTTTAATGTGCACTATCTGTGCTTCACTCAGATAAACATAATGTTAGTGTGTTCAAACTGAAAGCCACCTCGTTATTCATTTCGCACTCAGCATTAGACAATAACAATCACATTTTACTAAACAAATGTAAAATGAATTACCCATTAAAATGATTTATTTGATTACAATTATGATACCTTAAAGCATAAATAACTTTAAGGCAAAATGTTACACACTAGCATTTAATCCAGTAAACAAAGCCAGTCAATTATCAATCAATTGCAGTAAAACCGATTTACATGATTACAAATAAGTTTCAAAAGAGTCCATTCCGTGTTGTGTACTGCACATTATAGGATTGTCTTCTATTGAAGCGCCTCCTTAGAGCGGAACAGCAACCACACAGTATACACTGAGATGTGCAGAGAGAAACACATAGTCAGAAAGAGGAGAGACAGACAGAGAACAAAAGAGAATAGAAACAGAAAAAAAAACAATTGAGTTCCTGAAGGGTTCCTTCCATTGTTGTTTATTTGTACTGTTATTCAGCAAAACACTATGTTTTGGCAGAATAGTACCTTGTAGACAGAGTGCTTAAAATGAGCTTTCGTGAAACTTACCCAGAGTTGAATCCAGCAGAGTACAAGAGTGATTGCTATACTACAGGGGATAATGATAACCAGGACCCATCTAGGAAACGACACCACAGTGTTGGTGCTGTTTCCGGATCTTGTGGTATTTAGGAGTGCAGAATGAGGGGTGGTGGTCTGGACAGAGGTTACTGGTGTATTTAGAGTTGTGGTTGGCACAAAACCACTAATGTTGAGTATCTGAGCAAGAAATCCACTTGGTAACTTGATGTCATCTTCCCCAAAGACATATTGTGCATTGGCTTGAATCGCTGTAGCATTACTCCTGTAAGAAGCAGATAAACAAACCAAACTCAGACACAATAAGGCAAGAGTCAAAATTAAGTAGAAGTCCACAAGTGCACAAGTGTTGAATCACTTACATATAGTTTGCTTGCTGGAAGATGAAGGGTGTAGCATTTGGGGCATTTAAGATTTTGTTAAGCTGAATATAAATGTGAAGAGTAAATGCTTATAAAATAAATTTATATCAACAATGTTTATATTAAAACTTAAAGCCCAACATTCAGGACAAAGTAATTCAGATGTTTTGGTTTTGATTATTTTAGGATAAAATGGGTTCATACTTACCAGGCTATTTATGGTGTTTTGGATTATATTATATGTTTCATTCCTTAGTTCAATGTCCATAGCAATCCTTACATTGTAAATTCTGAATCCAAAGTTTATGATGAATGAATTTTCACTTATTCCTAAAATAGATGTGAGTGTAATTAGAGAACAGGTGATTAACACATTCTGAAATGCAACTTCTTAATTTTTAGATTAGTTGTTTTGAGGCTCATAAAATAAAAGTCACAAAAATATAACAAATAATAAAATAACAAAAAAATTACCAAAATTCTAGAACAGCTGTGTTTTCTCTTACAATGCAAGTGAGAGCAGTGTTGTATAAAGTATTAGAGACCCATACTTGAGTAAAAGTACTCTATCAAAAAATTGACTTGAGTAGAAGTTGAACTATTCTTTAAAAACTTTACTTAAGTAGAAGTACAGAAGTATTCAGAATTTTTGTACTTAAGTATTGCAAAAAATTATTAAAAATTATTACTCAAGTACTGAAAGTAAAAAGTACAAGTATTGTGTTTTGAATTAATTAAAGAAAGCCGTCAAAGTTTGATTATCAATTGTTTTTATATATCACAAATCAAAGATGTCAAAGACCACATATACAAGTGTTCTGTATGTACAAACAAGTAGCAACTTAAAAAACTGGGCTTAACACTTCGTACACAAAAAACAGATAACCTATGTCCCGCTACCTCGTAAGTTTGACGTTAATTTAGCTGAGAAACGAGGTGTATTTTGGACGTAAAATCCGTTCGTCGAGTCAGCCTACTGCCCTGCATTTACCCTCAATAAATGCGCTTACCCTATAAAAACACTGCATTATAAAAATGGGCACATGATTAGTCAGCATGAAAAGAGACACGGATTACTGTTGCTAAAAACACAACTCAGCGTCACATCGCTTTTATGATTGCCAGCTAATGTTAAGTGAATACTGCAGCACCTCATGAACATAATTAGGTTAGTTAGCAAAGATATCTAACTTAACCTAACTAGTGCTTACTAACAGCTAAAGCTGGTGTGTCTTAAATTTACAATTTACATTGATGTGTTTCTTCAAGTTCGAAGGTGAATTTTTGAAGGCCAATATTTCACCCTATTTAGGGAGGCAGAGATGGCACTTCATCCAATAGGAATTTACTTTCACTCCAGCAAACGCACACCCTGGCTGTGTTCGAAATAGACTACTACATACTGGATACTGCATACTGGACTCAGTATATACTGGATACTGCATACTGGTCCTCGTAGTAGTATGCAGTACAGTTTCCAGTATGCGACAAAAGCAAAGCACACTACAGGGTCACGTGAACGTAGCGTTGCATGATGGGATGCAGAACACCACGAAGATAGCTCTGTTCGCGTACTGGAATATTTTGCGGAAGTAGTAGGTCATCCGGGTATGTTTCGCGTACTGGAAATTTTCATTTTGGTCACATACTGCATACGACATACTGATTTGGGGCTCGATCAGTATGCCAGTAGTATGTAGTAGACTATTTCGAACATAGCCACTGTCTTTAGGTAGGGCCAGGGTGGTCTCCTTCCTCACCGTCACGATCACTAGATGTTGAAGGTGTGGAAGGTGCCAATATATGTACATTAAAATGCCAACAAGCTTATTATGCAGCACTTATGCTGCTCTTCTGCTGTTACCAAACACAGTACCATCTCTTTAATGAGATAAAAAGCGAATTATTTGGAATAATTTCGAGTATATGTGTATTTGTATAAATATGTAAATTAAGCTGAAGGTGCTGGAAAATACTGAAAATGGACCTTCAAAGTTCCGTACAAGTCCATGAATTCCACCTTGTAACTTTGCACGAACAAAAATTGAGAGGTGCACGACCTCGCAACGCAATGCGCATGGGCGGAGCCACCGCGATTGTGTCATTTTTGCCGTGCTGACCCTTGCGGCAGTCACAACGTGTCAAGTGAACCTACATTACGAAGCTCAAGTGTTCAGTGAAGGCAACACCACAGTAAACGAGACGTGACCGGAGCATGCGCAGTTTTCTCATAAAATAGCCTGATCGCTTGACCCGGTGACAGCGCCAGCTAACATGTTTATAATTGTAACGAGTAACTATACAGCACGTAAAAAATGTATCGGAGTAAAAGTATTAAACTGATGGAAAATACAGGCCTGATCATTTTCAGGCGCCACGCCGGAATTCTGGCGTACGGACATGTCCGCGAGAAAAAAACATATTTTATATATATTTTATATTAAAAATATTGACGAAAAAATCCGTCAAATCATAATAATAACCCACACACATGCGCGTGCTGTCTGTTTTGAGGCTGAAATATGATCCTCTCACTGGATCATCAGCGCTGGATGGATGACGGCGGTGTCATTTGATTGACTTGCGGGTCATCCCGCCTTCTGATTTTCGGACATTACGTAAAAAAGCTACCTCCCTCCAGCCTTAAGTCCAGTTTGTTTTGGTCAGTTAATGTTTTCAACTTGATTGGTCGTGCCGAAGACATTGATGCATAAACATCATACAGGCGGTCCAGGGGTTACGAGGTTCCCGAGTTACGATTTTTCGTGGTTACTACACATCTCCCATTTACTGTATAAAGTATATATATGATTCTGCGTCGTAAACAGAACTTGGTGTTTGGTGTGTGCGGCATCAGGATTAGTTAAACGCAGCTATGGATAAAGGTATTTGCCAAAAGGCTAGCTTTAGGATAGGATAACTGCGTATAGTACGTTATTTACGTACAGTATGTACGTATGTTCTGATTTACACCGAAAATAGATTTACGATGGATCAACGTTGTAACCCGGGGACCGCCTGTATTTCAGACATCGGAAGAGCTTCAGAGGTAGATACAAGATAAATTCTTTTTTTTTTTTGCATAATTTGCATAATTTCTTTGAGTTGTCTGGTATCCTATAATTTACTAACAGTAATGAATAAATAATTAATCATGCCTGTTTTTAACATGTTGTGTCTAATTGTGTTAACAATCTTTAGGTTACAGCATTTTCTCAGAATATTAATAGAAATTTGTTTTTTTATTTCACAATAATGATTACCTGACATATTTAATATTAATTAATTTAAAGATTAATTATTAAGTATTCTAAATATGGTACAATTCCACTCCCCCCCCCCCCCCCCCCCCCCCCCCGCTCGTAAAAAGTTCAGGCTCAGGAATTTTTCCCACTATCACCCCTGAAAATATGTAGTGAAGTAAAAGTGGAAGTAGGAGAAAAAATATATACTCCAGTAAAGTACAGATACAGCATTTTAGTACTTAATTACAGTAGTGAAGTAGTTCTACTTCGTTACTATACAACTCTGGGTGAGAGTAATTGTGAAAGAGACTTACTCTGATAGGTAATGTTCTGTATGCTCACAGGGTTCTTTAACTTCCTGAGACTTCTCTTTACTCTAACACTCGACGCCACCAGAGCACTAGCAGCACTGAGAACCTCAGCCTCACTAGGTACAGTTGTTACATTCTTAAATACCAGGTCGATATAAATGATCACAGTGCCCAGTCTGAAGAAAGTTAAAAATTAGATTAGTGAAATACATGGGATTAGTGAAATACATGGTGATGGAGATGGTGAGAAAAAGAATACTCATTTTCTGCAATGGGATCAATGACAAATCCTATAATTATGCCAATCTGTGTATATCTCATTATTTAAATGGAATTCATAACTTCAAAACTTCATGTGTAGCGTGTGTGATACATAGGCACACAATGTGAAAACATTGCTATCATTTCACTTACTGAGTTGGAGCTGTAGTGCTGTGCATAGTTGTGCTAGCTGTGGAAAATGTGGTTGTTGTCATAAGTGTGGTTTTTGTCATACCTACAAAAATATGGATTTGACTTACATATGTTGATAAAAACATTCCATGATCAGCAGTAGCATAATATACAGAGTAGATTATGAATTGCTTAAGGATATGTAAGGTAATGCACCATTTAAATGTGAAATCAAACTCAAGAAATGGACTGGTTTTGTAATATCTTCCTCCTGGAAAACATAAAGCATGAACCCAAAAATCTGATTGAATGTGCTCCTGTAAACCAAAAATGAGGGGTTAGTAATTATTGTTATTTAATAATAACTGTTTTATACAAATGAGTGTAAACACACAATTTGGCTACATACCTAAAGTCAGTGATTTGAGGTTTGAAATAATCATTCTCTGGATCAGTCAGGACTGTGTTAAGCTGATGAAAATATATTTGATTAGGTAAACCAACACACATGAAAGAAAGCAGTCATGACTAATGGAGGGCTCACAAGTAAAATATGCCTTTCCATTGTGAGCTCATAAACTCCCTATACCATAAGGAAAGTTTTAAGTTTCTACATTTCTATGCCATTTTGTAATAATCATAGAGAAAAAAACTCTAGACTCTAGAAGACTTACAGCTTCATTAATTGAGCTCTGCACTTGGCTGTAGGTGGAGTTCCTGACTTCAGTGCTGTTCGGCATGCTGATGTTACTGAGACTGAATGTGAAAATGACTGCATAGGATGTGTCTGAAATTTCTATGCAACAAAGCAAATGTAGTTTTTGTTTAGCAAAAACAAAATACTGATGCCATGATGATGCAAGCAGGCAGTGTATGGTTGTAGCTGTATTATGCAATCAGCAAAACATACTCTCGTAGGAAGTGTTCAGCACTTTCACAGAAGCACTGAGGCTTGATGGCAGTGTGCTCAGCAGAATTCTGATAGCACTGAGCACCACACTCTGACCGGGGATAGGAGATGATGTGTTGAACACAAGCGTGGCATTGGCCAAGGCTGAACCAATTCTAGAGAGGCAAATCATCATTGTCATTATTTTCAACAATTCATAATATAATGTATTAAATATAGAAACAAATAATGAAATATACATTTTGGAGGAATTTTCAGGAGACTTCATCCCCAGGTGATTTGCTGATGTTGAAGACATTGTTGTATATGAGACTGCAAAAGCAAAGAAAATATGGTTTGATTTTCAATAGGCTCTTGGTGTAATCTGTAAAGTGTAATCTGTAAACTCAAATAAATGGGTTGAAATTAGATTTTAAAAGATTTTAACAGCATACAAACAGCATACATGTGAAAGTGATGCCTTGCTAACTTGCCAATATTTTAGAATTATTATCTTAGTTTTTCTTATCAAATGCATGTGAACACTGTATTATTGGCAATTTTTACATAACAAAACTGATTTTTCTATGTTTACAGAACTACTGAAAACCAACAAAGTTGGTGCAGCCAAAAAACACAACAGAGCAGTGTGACGGGCAGGGAGTGCGAACTAAAAAGGAAGCGATCACGCCAAGTCTCAGGGAAAAAGGATGGTTTAATTGAAAGTGCGCAAACCAAAAACCCGTGACATAGATCCAAATTAAGAATGTAAAGACCAGCTGTCAACTGGTACAAAGACAAGACATATATAGGCAAACAAACGACCCTCAGGTGAGACGGATCACGGGCTCCGCCCTCCTGAGGGACACACAACGCAACAAAACAACAACAACAACGGAGGCGACCGGTAGGGGGCCGCCTCACCGTGACAAGCAGCAGTATTCTGTCTTCTCATCAGTCTATTCTTGGTAACTCTGTCAAAAGGACTTCAGACTTCTACATTTATTTGCGAATGATCTTACATTTACTATTATGCTACAAGGTAATAAAGTTTAGATCTCCTTTTTACACTATTTTGCACCAGTTCTGCAGGTCTGATACCATATTTGCACTTATGGTACTCATTTGTTACATCCAAATTAGGCTGGATTATCAAAAGCTGATAACTTTCTACATGCCTTTTCAATGGTATTTGGCTGATTTGCTGATGCCCTTAACCAAATGTGTTATATACTGTATCTTAGAGGTCACAGCCCCAAGTACCCAAATCACCACTGTGATAATATTGACATGAAACGTTTTATGACCAATTTTTTGGTATGTTTCAGACTCATATTAAATTGGAATGGATACACCTCTTTTTCATCAATTTACACACAAAATCAGTTTTGGAATGTTTCATCAATTTATTTTTTAAATATAAAATTTCCAGTATTAAGGTATTTGGTTAAAGCATTTTTGGCAGCAATGATTGAAATCTTAGGAATGACCCTGAGTACTTAGTAACTCAGTGAAGAGGTGGGACTTCAAACATTGTTTGAAGACAGGCAGGTTAGTGTCAATAATATTTGTAGACTAATGCCATAATTCAGTGATCAACTGAAAAGGAAACGTCTTCAGTTTTGGAAGACAGACAGTCTGAGCTGTACAGCCAGCTAGGGGATGTTTATTCCATCTGTTGGGTGCTGGGATAGAGGGTCTTGGTGGAGGTTGTTGAGAAAATATTATTTGCTTAGCACTAAACTTAGCAACAATATATTTTGCTTAGCAGTAAACTTAATTTACTTAAGCAGTAAAGCTACAAAAGTATATTTATAAGCTGTCAGGAATGCCACCTGATCTTCCTTAATCAACCTCACCTGCCCCTCATTACCACGCCCCCTTCAGTCTTACTTAAGCACTTCACCAGCACGTCTCAGTCGCGAAGTATTGCCGACTCATGCCGCGTCCCAAGCCTTTCTATTACCTGTCTGCTCTCCTGTGTTCTGAACCTCGCTTACGTCCCCGACCTTGTCTCCTGCCTAGTCCCTCTGTACCTCCTGACTTCTGCTCCCCCGGTATGACCCTGGACCGTCCTGACCACGCCAAGAAAACGCTGTTACTACTGATCCTAGTACTCGTGATTCACCTGCCTGTTTTTGTACCAGCGTCTCATTTCAATAAAAGCGGTGTTCTTCTGCATTTGGATCCCTCTCTGCCTGTTCAATACGTTACAGAAATACTTCACCCAAAAATGGATCCAGCAGAAGTAACCATCGCGACTCTCACTGAAACGATCCGCCAACTCACGGATATCATACGGAGTCAGGGAATTAACATCGCTGCCCTTCAGGAAGCTGTCCGCCTCGTCACGACCTCTGCTTCTACCTCTGTGAGTGTTCCTGCAGCAGAACCGGAACGCTATGATGGATCTCCTGATCGCTGTCGAAATTTCCTCATGCAATGCTCCATATACTTCACGTATCATCCAGCCCGGTTCCAGGCCGAGTTACAGAGAGTCCACTTTATCCTGTCGTTCCTCACGGGAGTAGCAGGCGCCTGGGGTACAGCATTGTGGGAAAGCCAGGACCCTGCCCTCCAGTCGGAGAGTCAGTTCACCGCAGTGTTCCGGGCTGTTTTCGATCATCCCGCGGACGGACGTGATGTGGGAGACCAACTCTACGAAATCAAACAAGAACAACGCAGTGCTGCCGATTATGCTAGGGAGTTTCGTACGCTAGCTGCAGGAAGCGGTTGGAGTGAATCGGCCTTGAAAACTGTTTTCCGCCGTGGTCTGCGAAACGACATCCAGGTTGAACTCGCCTGTCGTAGTGAAGCCCTCACTTTATCAGTTTATCCAAGCATCGATTAACGTTGACAAGTTGTTGTTAACTTACCACTCCAGTAATACTGATGCTCCTGTCACTGCGTCTGGTGCACCACCTTCCAATGTATGTGCTCCGAGTCTTCGGATGTCAGACGAGTTCGTGCAGCTGGGCAGGTCCCCACTGACATGCCGATCGTTACTGAGATATAGTCAAGTTAGCTTACCCGTACAAATATCTTGGGGCGGCATAAATACTAACCTGTCTGCGTTAGTTGATTCGGGTGCAGCGGGCGATTTCATAGACCAGGACCTCGCCTACCACCTACACCTTTCCACCGTACCTATAGATCCTCCCGTGAGGGTAAATTCACTGAATGGACAGCCTATAGGAGAGGGTGTGATTACGCTACATACCTGCCCCGTAGAGTTGCGTGTAGGTCTGTTCCACAGTGAAATGAGAGAGTTGTTCCTCATATCCACGCCCCGAGACCCCATCATACTCGGGTTTCCGTGGCTGTCAATGCACGACCCTGAAATCTTCTGGAAGAAGCGAGAACTGGTACGATGGAAGGAAAGTTGTCTTAGTAAGTGCATGCACCTACCACTCAGGTCCTCCTCGGTGGAAAGCCCCGACACGCCTCTCTCTGACGTCATCCCCGATCATCGACCTCCTGCCTGGGGCCCCCTTACCTTGTAAGACGAAACCTTACCCTCTATCACGCCCTGAAGATCAGGCGATGGAGTCCTACATCACCGAGGCTCTGCAGAAGGGGTTTATTTGACCATCCACCTCCCCGGTTGCTGCTCGTTTCTTTTTCATCGAGAAGAGGGATGGGGGATTACGACCTTGTATTGATTATCGTGCCCTAAATGCAGTAACGTCGAAGAATGCTTACCCTCTCCCCTTTATCACAGCCACCCAAGAGCGTCTGATGGGGGCGAAGATATTCACCAAGCTGGACTTACGCAGCGCTTACAACTTGATCCGTATTCGAGAGGGCGACGAGTGGAAGACAGCCTTTGTTACCGCCAGAGGGCACTATGAGTATCTAGTCATGCCGTATGGACTAACAAATAGCCCCGCTGTGTTCCAAGCATTTATGGATGACATTTTCCGTGACCTGATAGATGACTTCATATTCGTTTATATATACGATATCCTGATTTATTCCCCCGTCTGTTTCAAACCATATCCGACACGTCTCTGCAGTCTTACAACGCCTTCGTGAGCATAATCTTTACGTGAAGGCGGAGAAATGTGAATTTCATTGCTCCCCGGTGACGTTTCTAGGATGTACGCTGTCCCCTGGCCAGATCTCCATGGATGCGCAGAAGGTGGAAGCTGTCTTAAACTGGCCGACCCCTCGTTCCACAAAAGAGCTGCAGCGATTCCTGGGGTTCGCTAACTTCTGTCGCCGTTTCATCCGAGGGTTCGGTGGGTTGGCTACCCCTCTCACTAATCTCTTAAAGGGGGGGAGGAATCAGAAATTCACCTGGACTGCTGAAGAGGAACAAGCGTTCTCACTCCTCAAAAAGGCGTTCACGTCAGCCCCCATTCTGCACCTTCCTGACCCCCAACTCCAGTTCATCGTGGAAGTCGACGCCTCCGAGGTCGGAGTGGGCGCTGTTCTCTCTCAGAGGCAGGGAAGCCCGCCGAAACTATACCCCTGCGCCTACTTCTCCAAAAAGCTGACCCCCGCGGAAATGAACTACGACGTGGGAGACCGGGAACTCCTGGCTATTAAACTCGCGCTCGAACAGTGGCGTCATTGGTTGGAGGGAGCGGAACACCCCTTCATTGTATATACTGATCACAAGAACCTTGAATACCTGAAGTCAGCCAGACGTCTAAACCCGCGCCAAGCAAGGTGGGCACTGTTTTTCTCCCAATTTCGTTTCACTGTGTCTTACAGACCCGGGTCAACTTGAAGCAACGATGTAAAAAACTCAGTCCACGGTACATCGGTCCATTTAAAGTGCTCAGCAGAGTTAATGCAGTTACCTACAAACTTCTTTTGCCGTCACATTACCGTATTAACCCTGTCTTCCACGTCTCTCTCCTGAAGCCGGTTCACTACAGCCCATTCACCGTGCCCCCTGTGTATGATAAACCTCCGGACCCTCTGGAGATCGATGGTCGTCCAGCGTACATCGTCCGAGAGCTTTTGGAGTCCCGACGCCGGCGAGGTGGTCTGCAATATCTGGTGGATTGGGAAGGATATGTCCTCTGCCCCACGATGATCGCTGATTTCCACGCTACACATCCTAACTTTCCTGCCCCCCGGCGCTCCGGTCGCCCCCCAGCACGTCGTAGAGCGTCAGGTGCCGCTCCTTTGAGGGGGGGTACTGTCAGGAATGCCACCTGATCTTCCTTAATCAGCCTCACCTGCTCCTCATTACCACGCCCCCTTCAGTCTTACTTAAGCACTTCACCAGCACGTCTCAGTCGCGAAGTATTGCTGACTCATGCCGCGTACCAAGCCTTTCTACTACCTGTCTGCTCTCCTGTGTTCTGACCCTCGCTTACGTCCCCGACCTTGTCTCCTGCCTAGTCCCTCTGTACCTCCTGACTTCTGCTCCCCCGGTATGACCCTGGACCGTCCTGACCATGCCAAGAAAACGCTGTTACTACTGATCCTAGTACTCGTGATTCACCTGCCTGTTTTTGTACCAGCGTCTCATTTCAATAAAAGCGGTGTTCTTCCGCATTTGGATCCCTCTCTGCCTGTTCAATACGTTACATAAGCTTATGAGCATTGCTATGGTTAAGCACTTGTGACAGAAATGATTGATTATTGATTAATTATCATTGATTAGATTATGTTTAGTTATTATAAGAGATCATTATAATACTTATGATTTAGTATTTGTCCATTCTGGCTAATGCAGAAGGACTACATTGACTTAGTGTGATTCAGTGTAACCAGTTTTAGCTCATGTGTTCCATACTATGAACCAGGTCAGGCAAAGTACAGAGGGTCAGAGCACTTTGTCAGCTGAGTGTCACTAGTCCACTATCCTGGGATTCAGCTGTCTTTGCATTCTATTGTAGGTACCATGCTAAACCAACAGGTGGCAGTACCACTGGCAACACATTGAACAAGCTTGCTTTGACGGAAGTAAGGGTGTGTCTACAGTTCAGGTGTTTAAATACCCTGAACAGCCATTTAATATCTCTCTCTCTGGTTTGACTGATACCGAGGTTAGACCTATTAAAGAGAGGCTCCGCCATTTCTCTCTCTCTGGTTTGACCGACATGAGGTTAGTCCTATTAAAGAGAGGCTCCGCCATTTCTCTCTCTCTGGTTTGACCGACACGAGGTTAGACCTATTAAAGAGAGGCTCCGTAATATCTCTCTCTCTGGTTTGACTGACACAGAGGTTAGACCTATTAAAGAGAGGCTCCGCCATTTCTCTCTCTCCGGTTTTCTTTGAGAGCACGTGAACTTTGCTACGACTAACAGCAAACAGCTGAAAGTCGTATTACTTAATTAATGAACCCGAGTTACAGTGTAATCTAACGAGCAACCGATCAATGTTACCGCGGAAACAGATTCACCGAACAACTTCAAGCTTGTTAACGCGGCCACACGGACTGAAACAAAGGCGATCAATTCCCTGTCGTTAAACCGTGAACTAGACTCTCATTCCTGGACGATTCCCCAGCACACCTGGACGACGTCGCTTTTAATCAACGAGGAGCTGGCGGTGGAAATTCCCTCCTAATTCAGGGAGAATTCAGGGAGGACGACGACACTACCCAAAATCCTCAACACGTGAGACTCTTGACGCTCGGCATAGTTTATCAAAGGGCAAAGTTACTTGAAGTGTAAAGTTAACCAAGCTTTCTGTTAATACATTCTGAATGTGTTTAACTTTATTTTCATAATCTTCATCAAGATTTGTATATACAAAGCTCTCTTTGCTGTGCATGCCACCATCTTTTATTTATCTGATTAATGAACAACTTGTAGTCTTCCTCATTCTCAGACACATCACATTAATTTTTAGTTATTAAGCCAGCGCCATTACTCTTTGTTCTGACCACGTTGGAATAAACCAGCTGAGCTCATTAACATACAGTCGCGCTGCTCTACTGTTTAAAGTCGGCGCCATTCTAGTTGCTTTGTTCTCCATAGGAGAACTGAGACTACAACCCCCGCCTCCTCACACGCGCACAAGCGCGCACATTACTCTCCTCCCCTTTTTACACACACACACACTAGATACCCGGTCTTCACTGTTAATATACTGATACCTGTTGATGCTGTTTGTGTTTTAGAATAGTTGGTTTTAAATAAATGTATCATTTATTTTCACCAAATTGTCTGTGTTGATGTCATTCAAAAGTGGTTGTTGCCAAAACCTCCAAAGAATTCATAGTTAAATCCTTCAGATACCAAACCATTAATTACCCATAGATAACTAAATGTTATGGTTCTGGTATAATTAGAATATGAGACTGATTCTAAATTAATGAGACTGATTAATAATTAAGGTAAAACAAATTATATCTACTTTAAAGGCTTAGTAGGTAAAACCCCTACACTATTGATAACACCAGTTTCTTCCACTAACTCCATATTAGGAAATGCATACATGTCAGACAAAAGTAGCCTGCTGGATACCTGTGTTTTGGTACATGCTGTGCTAATAATAACTTGCCTGTTAGAACTGCTGAACTGTGTATAAAAGGAAGAGGACTGCCCTCTTTCCTTCAGAGTGTCATGCTTGAATGAGACTCTCGTGTCTGCGTGATTTTTGTCTTTCTGTATTAAATCATTTTAACCACGTCTGAGTCCTCATCCATTTATTAGAAAATTTCCACGACACACTATATTCCACAGGAAGTTTCAACAATGGTGCAGCTGGATGCTTTAAGTTGGGAACAGGAGATAATGGGGTAGTACAACCCCATACATTGAATGATGTAATGGAAGATTACTGAGGGGCAGGCAGATAGGAGGGAGAATTAGCATATAAGCTTGCAGTTTAGCAATTATTTTCAGATCACTGGCCTCTAACTCTTGGGGTGAGGAGCATATACATGTTTTGTATTTGTGGGATCTCCTGAGATACCTCAGTACAAATAAAAGCTTTTTTTGTTTACAGTAGATTTGTCTGTTGTTTCTAATTATTTCCTTCTGCATCAACAAATACGGTGCACTGAGGTACTGAAGCAGGGTTGCCAACTCTCACGCATTGAGCGTGAGACACACGCATTTGACTGTTTTCACACCCTCTCACGCCACACTTCCAATATCTCACGCTGAATAAAAATTTTGTTTATTTACCTCTGATCCATATCTATGATTCAATGAGTTACTAGTTCGCTCTGGCGCCAACCACCGGCGATCGATAGATCGCGATATAATACTTAATTTGTGTCCATTTTACGCTCGCCACCCCCCATCAACAATTTACACTCGCCACAACCTCCAGGTTCAAATTTCACTCCAAGCGAACTTCAAAAGTTGGCAACCCTGCTGAAGAGAAGTAGACAAGGTCTTCTTTGTGTCTTGAGGGATAGTGTTTCAAGTCTTTCAAAGACAGCATGGTGCAAAACCATGATTGATTGATGCTTTTATATATAACACACCAAAACGTGAAAACTTTACAAGGACTTGCACGTATCACCCCTGACACAGGATATTTCACGTTAATGTACCACTCAGAGTGCTGAGTTTGTTGAGGAAGCTGATTGGTCTTTTGATATCTCCATCTCGAAAGCTGTACTCCATGTTTCCTTCAACCATGTTTGCTGAAGTCCTATATAGAGACGTAGAAAACAAAAGGTAGTTACGATAGCACTTGTATAATTACAGGATAATAAAAGAAAGTGATTGTAGAATTTAACATTTATGTGAACTTACATGAAGTTGCAGTTTGTGGGTTCAAATGGTTCTGCACCAGGTTCATTTAGAAGTATGTTTAACTAGAAAGGAGAAACAGTTTTATGTGTAAATATTGTAATATTTTGAAACTTTCTTATTGTGCAATATTCCACCTGTTCCCATTATCAAAACCTTGGTGCCCTATTTGATAATTCATAATTAATCAATATATTTGCTACATTTCAAATTTGCATAGTAACACCTCTGCACAGAGGCCATTTTGAGCCCATTTTGAGACATTTTTGAGCAATTTAGACTAGTACATTTTAACACTTGTTATCTCAAGGATTACATATAGCAAAATGACCAAAAGTTTTGAAATTGAAGTAGACAGTTGGCCCAGCATACTGATTCACCTCCAGGTTTATTTTTCCATCATTTTGGTTCCATTTGAGAGCCTCTAATACAGACAAAAATGTAAAAAAAAAAAAAAAAAAAAAACAAAAAGCAGTTTCCATTTTGGAGATGTTTTGACGTTTGCGTGCTGGGCGACGGACGAGGCACAGAGTCCAACGTTGTGCACAAATGACACTTTTATTCACGTCTTACAAATAGCACAACAACGCACAAATATCATATAAACATACAACGCGGACTGAGCAAACAAAGATGAGCACGGGACACTGCACAAAGCACACTAAATAGACAGACCACATAATCCCCTATAAACTCTATTATGTCACCTCTGATTCAATAGGGTTGTGTCTGACAAAATAAAAAATATTGAGGACATACATGGAAGTGTTGAAGTGTTATGCAATACCACAAATTAGATGTCCCAAGGAATGTCCTGATAGTCACGAATTAACTTGGCCAGGCTTGACGCAAATGCAGATATGCAAATATTTGGATACACTCACAGGCCTCTCCTGGACCTTGGGTGAGTTCGCAGGCCCCTCCTGGGCCTCAGGTACGCTCGCAGGCCACTCCAGGCCCAGGGGTGTTGAGGACGGTGAAGAGAAACTCAGGAGTGATGTTGCGGTATTCGGGAAGACACCCATGAGCGATGCTGTAGATGAGGAAGTACGGGAAGGTGCAGGAGCCACTACAGCAACGGAGTTGGCAGGAAGATCAGGAGACTGTGTAGCCTTTGAGGTGTCGGCCCGCAGGCTTTTTCTTTCCTATACAGCTGATGGAGTCAGTCTGTTGAGTCCTGAGGGTTCGGTTTTGGTACTTACAGCCTCCCCCCAAAAAAATCCCTCAATACCTCTCTTTCAAAGGTCAGGGCTTGGGGCAAAGAGGAGGAACTGAGGGGACTTGTAACCGACATTGTGGGGACTGTATCTTGGATCTACCAATTCATAGGACATGGGAGAGCTGGAAATAGTCCACTGTGGGCCTTTACCATACATCTGGACTAAGGCCATTTACCAAGTCTGGAAGTGTGTCTTTCATAAAGCCAGCCCAGGGCGTCAGCTACTCGGTGTGCTGCTGATCGTTTCCGCCATTTTTCTACAGTGGCGCATTCAGGAAACACCAGGAAGTTAGCGGCTAAACCGACTAACTCGGCGAAATCCTTCTGCTGCGTCATATTTTTAGGTCGTTAGGTTTTAGGTCGTTCTCTCGCGAATTAACTTGGCCAGGTGTTATGCAAATGCAGATATGCAAATATTTATTCAAATAAGGAAAACAAACGATAAACATACAACCAAATAGGGGCAAAGACAAACACAGAGAAATACCACTAAGCAAAAGAGCTAATAACATTAAACGGTACAAACAGAGTAATTAACCAATGGCAACGGGATTGTAAACTCAAGGCAGACAACACATCTAACAAACTAGTAACATAACAAGGCAAATAACTAGACACGATGGCAACAGGACAGTAAACACAAGGCAGGTAATACATCTAGTAAACTAGAAACATAATAAGGGGAATAACTAGACATGACGGCAATGGCAGAACTGCATGAAGAATAAAACTAAGGAATTATCAGAAAGAGTAACACTAGGACAAGACCAGAACAGGCAACAATGACGTGGTGAAAATAATCAATGAACCAAGAACCGAAAAATGAAATGAAATGTGCCATATTTTGTCAATTGTGATTTTTACACCCCAATCGAAATTTGGGCGGTGGGCAGCCTTAGCCCGGCGCCCGGGGAGCAGTTGGGGTTAGGTGCCTTGCTCAAGGGCACCTCAGTCATGGCCTGTCTGGGAATCCAACCCATGACCCTCCGGTCACAAGACCAGTTCCCTAACTGCCAGGCCATGACTGCCCCATAGATAGGGAAGAGAAGCGAAGGGGAACCGAACAACGACGAAGGCAGACTCAATAAAACAATGATAATGACATGGGAATGGAAACCAGGAAGCTAGGGAAACTAATCGAGGGAGAGAGCGAAGTAGAAAAGGAAGGGAAACGTGGGAAACTTAAGGACGACGACAGACAACGAAGGCTGGGGGAGAGCAAACTAAATACACAGAGAGAGCAAACACAAACGAGACACAGCTGGAGCGGGTAATTGTGGAGGAGTAAAACAGACGGATAGCGTGGGGAAACCATGGAAATGAAAAACAAGGAGGGGTTAGACTGAATGACACAAGACAAGGGCGGAGGGAGGAGCCATATGTGACACTGATCTAAGATGTTGGCCCCTACATTCAACGTTTTTTTTTGCTAAAACAAAACAACAACGTTGGACATCTTACAGAAAGACCAGAAAATCCCAAATTAAGTTATACTATAACATGAAAGTTAATAATAGGCCAAGAGATGTCCAAGAGGCTAGCTAAGCTAACCATGCTAGATAAGAGCCTAAATGATGCTGAGGAGGTACTACAGTACTTAAATACTTTAATACTGTTTATAATCTAATATTTAGCTGATATTTAGTATGAATTCTCTTATGCAAAATTGTTTATTTATAACATTTATTATATTGTTTATTTATAACAAGTCCTTAGTAGACCTTCGTAGCTGTTGTCCATGCTATTCTGCCCTCACGAATGCATTTAACGCAGAAGTACCGTATGAATCGCGGCAAAACAACATAAACGGTGCAAACGCTATCATTGAAAGGTACATTCTCATTTTAAGCTCCTCCAACTAACAACATCGCTTAAGATTTAATTCTAATCTTAATTTTATGAATTTACAGGCATATATCTTCCCACACTCAAACGCAAAGGGCAGAATGAAGTCTATGCATACTGTGGCTTGGCTGAAGCATGTCAAAAATGGAAGATGAACCGTCACATGGGAATCAGATGCCTGCAGTACCCAAAATGTCCATGGGGAGACAATAAATAAACAAATTTGAGTGGGAAACAGAACACATGCTAACTTCCAGTTCAACATTGTACCCAAACAACTCAACATAAACTCCAGACAAAGTAAGCCATTTCTCTTCTATGACGGACAAAAGTAAGTTTTTGCGATGAAGTGATCAAGCAAATAAAGGTATTTATCAACATTCCCTCTACTGTTTTAAAGTGTGATGATGCTTTGATAGTAATGAATTTTAGGTGACAAAACATGGTCATCTTACGCCATAGACCTACCTTTTTAACGAGACCCACGTGGTCCATGAAACAACAAGAACTTACATGCCGGATTTCTTGCGAATGGCTGCATGTAAACAGCTGAAATTATGTATGCATCTATATGGGATAGGAAATTTTCTATTTATCTGGGTTTTTTGGATGTTTTAAATGTTTAATATGCAGAAAGGGGTTTTAAACCTTCCAATTTTCACTGGATTACATTTTTCAAGAGAAACTCTGAGTTGGATCAACTTGAATTCAGGTGACAAAAACTAAATAATAAACCATCCAACCATCCATTCATTTTTGATTATCTGATTATCTGGGTCAGGTCTGAGGGGCAGTAACCTAAGAAGTGAGGCCCAGATTTCCCTCTACCCAGCCACCTCTTCTGCTCTTCAGGGAGGATACTGAGGTGTTTCCAGAACAGCAGCAAGATAGAATCATGTCCTTCCCCAGGGTATCCTCACAGTTGGACATGTCCAGATCTCCTCAACTGGGAGGTGTCCAAGGAACATCTGGACCAAAGGCCTGAACTACCTAAACTAGCTCCTCTTTACATTGAGGAGCAGCAGCTCTACTCCAAATCTCTCGCAGATGACCAAACTCCTCGCCCTATTTCAAAGGGGGAATCTAGACAACCTGTGGAGGAAACTCATTTCAACCACTTGTATTTGCAATCTTATTTTTTTGGTCACTATCCAGACCTCGTGACCATTGGTGAGAATCAGAAAGTAGATTGATCAGTACATCGAGAGCTTTGCCTTTTGGCTCAGGTCTCTCATCAAAACAGTCCAGTACAGCATCTCCAACACTTCATATGCCGCACTGATCCACCTGCCAACCTCCCGTTCTATCCTTCTCTCACTCGTGAATAAGAACCTGAGATACTCATCCATTTGAGGGAAGGACTCACTCCCGACCCGGAGAGGGCGCGTCACCTGTTTCCTTCTTCTGTCATGTCTGGCTCCGCCAACCTCATGTACCGCATTTTCCATTTCCATGTGCTTCTGTTTACTATCTGGTCTTCCCTGCCTAGTCTTCCCAATCCGTGTATCATTTGTTCATTTGATATTCAACTGAAAATCAAAATCAGAAAATCAAAAAAACAATTCATTACTTTGTTTTTCGTTTTGGATATAAAACAAAAAACAAACCAGGCTTGTATTTTTCAGTTTTTTATTTGATGATCCAAACAAAAATAGTTAAATAAAAAATCGGATTCGGAGCCGAACTTGATTTTGATTTTTTAACTTGACCCATTTGTGTGCCCCGGAAGTTACTGATATGTTTATTCTTCGTGGGCTTCATTTGTGCGGGAGTGCACTGCAGTGTTACGTGTTCTGCTCTGATTGTAGCCTAGACATTGGAACATAGTCTATATTGGTATAGACAACATGACCATATTGGAACCACATTCTAGATTAATTAAATATTTATTTGAAGGTGGTAAGACGCATGCAGAGATTTTGTGCACATTGCAGCAAATGGGTATCCAGTGATGATAGTGGTCCAGTGTTAATATTTGTCATTGTGTTTTGTAGTGCTCGTTTACTTTAGTCTCTGCCGTGTTTTCTGTGCCTTGTATTATTTCAGCATTCATACTTATATAAACGTGTTTTCCTTTCATAATCGCTGTGGTCCTTTATATTCCTTCATGAGTGTTTCTGTGAAGTGTGTTCTCGGTATGCCTCGTAAGTCGCGCACTCTCCGTGTGGGCGCGGTTCACTTAGAGGTAGGGTGACCAGACGTCCTCTTTTTCTCTGACATGTCCTACTTTTGAGACGTAAAAAAATGTCCGATTTCAAAATCGTCCGGGATTTTGTTCGACTGCCTCAAACAGAATACATGTACAGTGCAAAAGTGTTTACAAGCGAAAGCACGTGTGTCCGCCGGTTCTACAGGAATGCCGAAACGAAAGTGTACATTTACGGAGGAGTTTTTAAAGAGAAAAAAAAGTTTGACACACACACCATCCACCTAAATCATTCACCGATACACCGATGACCCCCACCCAGCACAAAAAGTGTCCTCCTTTTCAGAAACCCAAATCTGGTCACCCTACTTAGAGGAGACTAGCTCCGTTAAAGTATGTACCAGCTCTTTATCGTGATTGTGTCCAACCCTGACTCCCACCACGTTACACAGATATTGGTATATTATTTATTTCAGTAATTCCATTCAAAAGGTGAAACTTGTATATTATACTCATTCGTTGCACGCAGACTAATATATTTAAGAAAATTTGTATATTGTGAAAAGGTTCAATATTGAAGACAATATTAAATAGCTAATGAACTAAAACTGGTCTCTCAGTCTAGTTCTGTATGCTACACAGTCATGGGGAAGAACAACAAGTAGTTATATATTAAGTGCATCCTAAACAGCAACCTACAACTCTTACAATTTGTAGTACTCAGTTGTTGTCTTATTATTTCAATAGCTTTTAAATGGTCCATCAGCAGACCACCTAAGAAGTTGTATTACACAAAGTGCATCCTAAACAACAACCTACATCTCAGACATGGGTATTTACAGGTGCTGTTCATAAAATTTGAATATTATGAAAAGCTATTGAAATAATTAGATAAAAACTCACCACCACTATTAGGTAAGAGGTAGAAATACCCATATCTGAGTTGTAGGTTGCTGGTTATCATGGGTTTAATGTAATACAACTTGTTTGGTGGTGCTGTTCTGATGGACCGTTTAAAAGCTATTGAAATTAAAAGATAAAAACTCACCACCACTATTAAGTAAGAGGAAATAGAAATACCCATATCTGACTTATAGGTTGTTGCTTAGGATTGTGCTTAATATATAAGAGCTTATTTTATGATCTTATGATGCACCATTTAAAAGCTATTGACCTAATTAGACAAAAACTGACAACCACAAATTGGTGCAAGGTAGAAATACCCATATAAATGTGCCATATTTTGTCAATTGTGATTTTTTTTCAACGCAATCGAAATTTGTCCTCCACTTTTTACCCATCTGTGCAGTTAGAACACACACACACACACACACACACACACAAAGTGATTACTAGGGGTCTGTGGTGCACACACACACACACTCTAGTGATTACTAGGGAGCTGTGGATCACACATGCCCAGAGCGGTGGGCAGCCCTACCACGGTGCCCGGGGAGCAGTTGGGGTTAGGTGCCTTGCTCAAGGGCATGGCCTCAGGTCTGGGAATCCAACCCACGACCCTCCGGTCACAAGACCAGTTCTCTACAATCAGATCATGACTGCCCGTTGTATTACAAGTTGTATTACACAAAGTGCATCCTAAATAACAACTATATAAAAGTTGTAGATTGGTATTTAGGATGCACTTTGTGTAATACAACTTGTTTGGTGGTCTTATGATGGACCATTGAAAAGATATTGTAGATGCTAGATTTCGGATGGGGTCAATATAAATCTGGAGGGGACATGTCCCCCCCGTCCCCAGTGCCATCTGCGCCCCTGACCTAACCCCAACTGCTCCCCGGGCGCCGGGCTGCCCACTGCTCTGAGCACGTGTGCACCACAGCCCCCTAGTAATCACTAGTGTGTGTGTGTGTGTGTGTGTGTGTGTGTGTTCTAACTGCACAGATGGGTAAAAAGTGGAGGACAAATTTCGATTGCGGTGAAAAAAACATCACAATTGACAAAATATGGCACATTTATATGGGTATTTCTACCTTGCACCAATTTGTGGTGGTCAGTTTTTGTCTAATTATGTCAATAGCTTTTAAACGGTGCATCATAAGATCATAAAACAAGCTCTTATTAAGTGCAATCCTAAGCAACAACCTATAAGTCAGATATGGGTATTTCTACCTCTTACCTAATAGTGGTGGTGAGTTTTTATCTTTTAATTTCAATAGCTTTTAAACGGTCCATCAGAACAGCACCAAACAAGTTGTATTACATTAAGTCCATGATGACCAGCAACCTACAACTCAGATATGGGTATTTCTACCCCTTACCTAATAGTGGTGGTGAGTTTTTATCTAATTATTTCAATAGCTTTTCATAATATTCTTATTTTATGAACAGCACCTGTAAATACCCATGTAAGAGTTGTAGGTTGTTGTTTAGGATGCACTTAATATATAACTACTTGTTTTTCTTCACCATGACTGTGTAGCATACAGAACTAGACTGAGACCAGTTTTAGTTCATTAGGGTTCACACACGTAGTGTGGGAAACCTATTGTAATTGCTCGAATTTTTCTTCTTTTTAGGGGTCCAAGCACTGAAGGTGCTGGAACCCTATTGTAATTGTTCCGATTATTATTATTATTCTTCTTTTTCTGCCCTAAAACGCGTTGTGCAGACCAAACCGTAACACCTACAGACTTCTCCTTTGGCCAACTTGTAGTACTCCTCTCCGCTACTCAGGCGCAACACGCCAGCCCGATCCGACCATAGGTGGCGCTATAGAGCGCAAAAAATTGTCACGCCTACACCGTATGTCATAAACAAAAAATTCCAATTGCATCTGATCAGTCATCTTCCATTCTACAAAAAATACATTTGAACCCATAAGCTCCGCCCCTTACATGTCGAGCTAATTTGCATAATATGCAAATTTGCACACATTTTTGAGCGCGTACTAGTCCCTGGATTTTTCACATACATGCACATATGTGATATCCAGGCGCTCAGAAGAGTCTGAACTTTAATTATTATGGAGCCAAAGTGCACATTTCTGCACATGGGCGTGGCCACATGCATCACAAGTCAAGCGTAGAAAATTCCTTCGCCAAAAATCCACATATTCTGCTATATCTCAGGCATTCTTTCACGTATTCATACCAAATTTCACACACATGTACCTACTGGGTGTCAAGACCTGCACATGCATTTTGGCAGACATGCACATCTAGGTGGCGCTATAACGGCCAAAAAACTCTCCTGCCCACACCGATTGGCCAAATAACTCCAAACTTGGTACGCATCATCTATATGCACCTATGACACAGGTCCTTGACCTGCACCATCATATGTCCAATATGGCCGCCGCTATCGACCAATCAGCTTTCAGTACACCTTTCACAAGCTTTTCATATGCCAATTTTTTTTCTGCCTTAAAACTCATTGTGCAGCTTAAACCGTAAGACCTACAGACTTCTCCTTTGGCCAACTTGTAGTACTCCTCTCCGCTACTCAGGCGCAACACGCCAGCCCGATCCGACCATAGGTGGCGCTATAGCGCACAAAAACGCATGAAAAAGTTTAAACTGGTGTTTCTCCTAAACCGTATGTCCTAGAGACAAAATGTAAACTTCACCTGATCAGGCATGTGCTCATCTAAAAAAAGTTCCATTGAAGCCATATGCTCCGCCCCTTACATGTCGAGCTAATTTGCATAATATGCAAATTTGCACAAATTTTTGAGCGCGTACTAGTCCCTGGATTTTTCACATACATGCACATATGTGGTATCCAGGCGCTCACAAGAGTCTGAACTTTAATTGTTATGGAGCCAAAGTGCACATTTCTGCACATGGGCGTGGCCACATGCATCACAAGTCAAGCGTAGAAAATTTCTTCGCCAAAAATCCACATATTCTGCTGTATCTCAGGCATACTTTCATATATTCACTCCAAATTTCACACACATGTACCTATTGGGTGTCTAGACCGGTACATACATTTTGGCAGACATGCACACCTAGGTGGCGCTATAACGGCCAAAAAACTCTCCTGCCCACACCGATTGGCCAAATAACTCCAAACTTGGTACGCATCATCTATATGCACCTATGACACAGGTCCTTGACCTGCACCATCATATGTCCAATATGGCCGCCGCTATCGACCAATCAGCTTTCAGTTCACATTTCACAAGCTTATCATATGCCAATCAACATGAAACTCACATATTATGTTCATCTACACACTCTCTAAGACATACTCAAGTATGACGGGAATTGCACCACTAGGTGGCGCTATACTAGAATTTCCTGAATTACCCCTACATCTTTCTTACACATGCACACACATGCAATGGCCTACCTATAGGTTTCATATACACATTGCTTCACCCATACCTACCCAGTGATTACACACACATGCTTACGCATCTCAGGCGTGCCAGATGGTGCCCATACCCTGCGCTTGGACCCCGTAATTGCCGCTTGCGGCTATATTTAGGGCTCCGAGCACCAAAGGTGCTGGAGGCCTATTGTAATTGTTAGGATTTTTCTCCTTATTATTATTATTATTAGGGCTCCGAGCACCAAAGGTGCTGGAGGCCTATTGTAATTGTTAGGATTTTTCTCCTTATTATTATTATTATTATTATTCTTTTTCTGCCTTAAAACGATTCACACAGCCTAAACCGTAAGGCCTACAGACTTGAAACTTGGTCAATAGGTAGTAGTCCCTCCCGCTACTCAGGCGCAAGACGCCAGCCAAATCCGCCCATAGGTGGCGCTACAGCGCACGCAAACGCATTCAAGTAAATTGCCAGTACCACGTATGTCCTAAATTTAAAATTCTTTCATATACATGTTCCTTGTCTCCAAACCTACCAAAAAGCCTCAAGAACCCATAAGCTCCGCCTACTTCGTTTTCGAGCTAATTTGCATAATATGCAAAATCGCACACATTTTTGAGAGCTAACTAGTCCCTGGATTTTTCACATACATGCACATATGTGGTATCAAAACGTTCAGAAGAGTCTGAACTTTAATAATCTTTAACAAAAAGTGCACATTTCTGCACATGGGCGTGGCCACATGCCACACAAGTCAAGGGGCAAAAATTTCACAGCCAAAAATGCACATTTTCTGCTGTATCTCATGCATACTTTTACATATTCACACCAAATTTCATATACATGTACCTGTTGGGCGTCTACACCTGCCCATACATTTTGGCACACATTCACACCTAGGGGGCGCTATAACTGCCAAAAAACTCTCCTGCACACACCGATTGGCCAAATAACACGAAACTTGGTATGCATCATCTACATGCACCTCTGAGACAGGTCCTAGATCTGCACCATCATATGTCCAATATGGCCGCCACCATCGACCAATTAGCTGTCAGTATACAATTTCACAAGCTTTACAAGCTTTACATATGTCAATTGACCTGAAACTCACATGGCATGTTCAGGTGCACACCCTCTAAGACATACTGGGGTATGATGGCAATTGCACCACTAGGTGGCGCTATACTAGAAACTCCTGAATTACGCCCACATAGTATGACATAAAACAACAAACTTGGACTCATATGATTCTACGTAGAATCCTTAACAACTTTGTAATTGCAAGTGCTTTACAAAAATGTACGGATTTTGACATATTATCAAATATGTATAATTTCCATTTTCCACACTACTCCTAGGATTTTCACTCCATCACCTCAAATCACACCTTGATATACTCAGCAGACTATGCAATGCAAATGTTGTGCAAAAAATCCTAAGATTTCCACAAATTTATATTTTTCATATGCATCACAATGGTACCATCATAACACATCAAATTCATATTTTAATAACTCCGCCATAGTATGTCCGATATTTATGAAAATTGACATGCACATTCACATGACCATTGTGGTGATATGTGCCAAGTTTGAGCTAAATCCGTGCACAAATGACTCTACAGTGAATATTTTCATTTTCCATACTCAGCAGTGCAAGGAGCGGTAGAGAGCCTTTGAAGCCACGCACGCTCTCATTCTTAGTGATGGGCAAATGAAGCCTCTTGAAGCAATGAAGCTTTCCAACCCTTTGCTTTGCAAAAAGGTTCATTACTCGAGGCTTCATTCATCACTCACTAGTGACATCTGCTGGTGAAACTGTAACAGCCTCGTCATTCAGTTGGATCATACTTTCAAAAATTTGTAAATGCAATATTGTCACAAAGTTTCCATCAAACTCATGTTTAGTAACAGGAGAATCAATTAAATCATACTTAATTGTCATGTTTTAATTATTAAAATGATTTGTAGCCAATCTAATCCTTGACCATTAGTGGTTGTGTTGGGTTTTCTTGTATGTCATGAACGTATTTGACAATGAAGATATGTTGTACTTTACTATATTGGGAATTGAGTGGTTGTTGATGCAGACTGAATATTTTGAGTTAGAAACTGATTTAAAAAAAAACAAAATGTGTTTTAAATAATTGCTTCTTGGGGGTTCTAGATCTGGTTTGGTAGTCATGGCCTGGTGGTTAGGGAAGGGAAGTGGTTATGGAACTGGTCTTGTAACCGGAGGGTCGTGGGTTCGATTCCCAGACCTGAGGCCATGACTGAGGCGCCCTTTAACCCTCAATTGTTCACTTATATAAAAATGAGATAAAATGTAAGTCGCTCTGGATAAGGGCGTCTGCCAAATGTAAAATGTTTTTAACATCACAAATAAGGTTTGCCTCTTCCAATGGTTTTTAGTCTGTTTTTGATGTGTGAATCTGATGTACATCCTGATCAAACAAAAAGAATTTAGAACGTTCCAGATTTTAAATTTAACCACCTTCTACAACACGAAGCAACAGGGTTCATAGCGCTTTTATTTTGAAAAACGATACGCAAAATGAAGCAATGACGTGGCCGATGTAATGCGAGGCCTCGTTTGTTGCTGATCACGTGATTTTGCTCAATCTAACACAAGCTCCGAAGCGGGGCTTCATCGGACACGCCCCTTTTTACTCGGTACACGCTTCGAAGCGTAGCTTCAGATGTCCCATCACTACTCATTCTCGCAGACGCAGAGTGCCCCTCTCATCCACTCCCCACCCCCCACTCCCCCAACCTTCTAACACTTAACAACCCATGTCTCTGTCTCCCCCTCCCTCTCTCTATTTCACATGCACTCACTTCTCACACACGCAGAGTGCCCCTCTCTTCCACTCCCCCACACTCCCCCAACCTTCTAACACTTAACAACCCATGGTCTCTGTCTCCCCCTCCCTCTCTCTATTTCACATGCACTCACAAAAAAAGCAGGCCTCCCTATAAGCTTCACATACACACTGCCTTAGCCATGCCTACCCATACATTAGAGAGTAACACATACAAACACCTAATTCACACACACACACACACACACACACACACACACACACACACACACACACACACACACACACACACACATACACCTACTTATGTGTATGCATCACAGATTGAGCACATACATGTCTGACATGACAGTGTGAGTTCACTGTGACAACTAAGACTGCCCATTATATGCAATCACTCACACACATACACAGCTCTAACTGATGAAAACAAACATTATCACACCAAACCTCTCTCTCTCTATTACACATGCACACACATGCACAGGCCTACCAATAGGTTTCACATACACACTGGCCTAGCCATATCTACTATGCCTTCGCCGCAGGCATGCAAGTCGGTACCTATGCCACTTGCGAGGAGCCCGCTCATTGCCGCTTGCGGCTATATTTATTATTATTATTCTTTTTCTGCCTTAAAACGGATCGCACAGCCCAAACCGTAAGGCCTACAGACTTTAAACTTGGTCAATAGGTAGTAGTCCCTCCCGCTACTCAGGCGCAAGACGCCAGCCAAATCCGCCCATAGGTGGCGCTACAGCGCACGCAAACGCATTCAAGTAAATTGCCAGTACCACGTATGTCCTAAATTTAAAATTCTTTCATATACATGTTCCTTGTCTCCAAACCTACCAAAAAGCCTCAAGAACCCATAAGCTCCGCCTACTTCGTTTTCGAGCTAATTTGCATAATATGCAAAATCGCACACATTTTTGAGAGCTAACTAGTCCCTGGATTTTTCACATACATGCACATATGTGGTATCAAAACGTTCAGAAGAGTCTGAACTTTAAGAATTTTTAACAAAAAATGCACATTTCTGCACATGGGCGTGGCCACATGCCACACAAGTCAAGGGGCTAAAATTTCACAGCCAAAAATGCACATTTTCTGCTGTATCTCATGCATACTTTTACATATTCACACCAAATTTCATATACATGTACCTGTTGGGCGTCTACACCTGCCCATACATTTTGGCACACATTCACACCTAGGGGGCGCTATAACTGCCAAAAAACTCTCCTGCACACACCGATTGGCCAAATAACACGAAACTTGGTATGCATCATCTACATGCACCTCTGAGACAGGTCCTAGGTCTGCACCATCATATGTCCAATATGGCCGCCACCATCGACCAATTAGCTGTCAATATACAATTTCACAAGCTTTACTAGCTTTACATATGTCAATTGACCTGAAACTCACATGGCATGTTCAGGTGCACACCCTCTAATACATACTGGGGTATGATGGCAATTGCACCACTAGGTGGCGCTATACTAGAAACTCCTGAATTACGCCCACATAGTATGACATAAAACAACAAACTTGGACTCATATGATTCTACGTAGAATCCTTAACAACTTTGTAATTGCAAGTGCTTTACAAAAATGTACGGATTTTCACATATTATCAAATATGCATAATTTCCACTTTCCATACTACGCCTAGGATTTTCACTCCATCACCTCAAATCACACCTTGATATACTTAGCAGACTATGCAATGCAAATGTTGTGCAAAAAATCCTAAGATTTCCACAAATTTATATTTTTCATATGCATCACAATGGTACCATCATAACACATCAAATTCATATTTTAATAACTCCGCTATAGTATGTCCTATGTTTAAGAAAATTGACAGGCACATTCACATGACCATTGAGGTGATATTTGCCAAGTTTGAGCTAAATCCGTCCACAAATGACTCTACAGTGAATATTTTCAATTTCCATACTCAGCAGTGCAAGGAGCGGTAGAGAGCCGTTTGCAGGCACGCACGCTCTCATTCTCGCAGACGCAGAGTGCCCCTCTCATCCACTCCCCACCCCCCACTCCCCCAACCTTCTAACACTTAACAACCCATGTCTCTGTCTCCCCCTCCCTCTCTCTATTTCACATGCACTCACTTCTCACACACGCAGAGTGCCCCTCTCTTCCACTCCCCCCACACTCCCCCAACCTTTTAACACTTAACAACCCATGGTCTCTGTCTCCCCCTCCCTCTCTCTATTTCACATGCACTCACAAAAAAACAGGCCTCCCTATAAGCTTCACATACACACTGCCTTAGCCATGCCTACCCATACATTAGAGAGTAACACATAAAAACACCTAATTCACACACACACACACACACACACACACACACACACACACACACACATACACCTACTTATGTGTATGCATCACAGATTGAGCACATACATGTCTGACATGACAGTGTGAGTTCACTGTGACAACTAAGACTGCCCATTATATGCAATCACTCACACACATACACAGCTCTAACTGATGAACACAAACATTATCACACCAAACCTCTCTCTCTCTATTACACATGCACACACATGCACTGGCCTACCAATAGGTTTCACATACACACTGGCCTAGCCATATCTACTATGCCTTCGCCCCAGGCATGCAAGTCGGTACCTATGCCACTTGCGAGGAGCCCGCTCATTGCCGCTTGCGGCTATATTTAGGGTTCACACACGTTAGGGTTCACACACGTAGTGTGGGAAACCTATTGTAATTGTCGGGTTTTTTCTTCTTATTAGGGTTCACACACGTAGTGTGGGAAACCTATTGTTATTGTTAGGATTTTTCTTCTTTCTTTCTTTCTTATTATTATTATTATTTTTCTCCGCATAAAACGCATACTGCAGCCTAGACCGTAAGGCCCAGGGAGACCAAACTTGGCAGACTGGTGTAGTCTGTTTGCGGGACCGTGCTTAAGTACAGACACCCAAATTGGCCTGATGGTGGCGCTATAGCGCAGCATTTTGCGTTTGGGTTCATATCTCCCACCCCGTAGGTCCTAGAAACAAAATTCCACTTCAGGTGCATTCCTTGGCTCCAGACAAACAAAAAAGCCTCAAGAACCATTAAGCTCCGCCTACTTAGATTTTTTGCTAATTTGCATAATATGCAAAACCTACTTTTTCCTACTACTCCTTGGTTTTTCATCGGATCACCACAACCTTGGTGTCAAAATATTCAGGAGAATCTCATTATCAAAGTTGCTTAAAAACATTTTGAGATTTGCATACAGTCTGGTTGTCACATGTCAATCAATAGATCCAAGGCGTGGCCAAATTTACTTAAACAGCCATATCTCAGCAACGCTTTGACGGATCTTCATAAAATTTTAACAGTTGTTAGGGCACATGACTCCGAGGTCATAGGTCAAAGCTGGCCTCGATTGTCCAATAGGGGGCGCTATAACATGGGAAAAACTGTATCTCAGAAACCATTAGTCACATCAAGCCAAAACTTTACAGGCATCATCAGGGGCCCAAGTGATATCAAGACACACAATGATGACATCATCACTCAAAAAACATGGCCGCCATGAGCCAATTAATTTTTATTTGAAATAATTGGCCATTTGACAGACTTACCATTGGCCAAACAACATGAAACCTCACCACTGTGCATATCTCAGGACTATGTGTCATGCTGTGCAGTTTTAAAACATATGGCCACTAGGTGGCGCTATTTGTGAAAATCATGCATAACTCCTCCAAATTTTCACTTAGGAACATGCAGCTTGTTTCATTTTATTCCTTGCAGTAGACCTGACAAATTTGCAATTACAAGTCCTATTAAAAAATGCATACTTTTGTCACATTCATCTATTGTTTGAAAATAGCTTTTTACAAACTAGTCATAGGAATTTGATCCAATTATGGAAAAATTGCTATGAGCATAATCAGTAGACTCTGTAGGTAAAAACTGAGTAAAAAAATGTTGGATTTTTATTTTTCTGATTGGTCCATTTTCCCATTATATCATTGTGGCCATGCCATATATGACCTATATTGCTATAACTCATAAACCATGTATGCAATCAATTCCCAATTTGAAAGGCTTTTATATCCTGAAGTCCTTGTGAGGTACGCCAAGTTTGGTCCAAATTGGCCTGTCGGGGGCGCTACAGTACCCAAAAACCTAAGAAAACATAAAAACTCATGCTGCAATCTTGTTATGCAGAATACAGACAAGTAATTGGTCTTGTATTGTCCAGATCAATAAGTTCTATAACATTGCAATTGCATCTTATAACAAAAAGTGCACTGCCTGACCAGAAATGAACCTTTTAATTCACCAAAATGTCATATTGCATTACTGAGATTAATGAGATATCAGTATGGTAGTACTTGGGCTCCATCTAGTGGCCAAACATCGGAACGGACTGAAAACTATTTCTCACATGAAATACCACACAAACACACACACAAAGCTGATCTCAGCATGTGATTTAGTTCTGTGATTTGAATCATTTTGCCAATACACATTATTTTGATCCTTTTGGGCCTTTAGTGCCCCAATTGAACATTTTTTTGCACATTGATTTATTTGTGCATTTTTTCCACTCAAACAGCTTCTTTTGGGTCTAAAGGACCTATTGGGTCTATTGCCTATTGAAGCCAAGTGGCCTATTCGTGTGTGAACCCGCCAATTGCCGCTTGCGGCTATATTTAGGGTTCACACACACAGTGTGGGAAACCTATTGTAATTGCTGAAATTTTTCTTATTATTATTTTTCCCCCTGTAAAACGCATACTGCAGCCTAGACCGTAAGGCCCAGAAAGACCAAACTTGGCAACAAGGTGCAGCAGGTGTGCAATGAGAGAAATAGAGACAGGGACCCACATTGGCCTGATGGTGGCGCTATAGCGCAGCATTTTGCGTTTTAGTCCATATCTCCCACAACGTAGGGCCTAGAAACAAAATTCCACTTCTGTTGGATTCCTTGGGTCAAGGCAAATAAAAAATAAATTTGAACTATTAAGCTCCGCCTACTTAGATTTTTTGCTAATTTGCATAATATGCAAAACCTACTTTTTTATACTAGTCCCTGGTTTTTCATCGGATCACCACAACCTTGGTGTCAAAATATTCAGGAGAATCTCATTATCAAAGTTGCTTAAAAACATTTTGAGATTTGCATACAGTCTGGTTGTCACATGTCAATCAATAGCTCCAAGGCGTGGCCAAATTTACTTAAACAGCCATATCTCAGCAACGCTTTGACGGATCTTCATAAAATTTTAACAGTTGTTAGGGCACATGACTCCGAGGTCATAGGTCAAAGCTGGCCACGATTGTCCAATAGGGGGCGCTATAACATGAGAAAAACTGTTTCTCAGAAACCATTAGTCACATCAAGCCAAAACTTTACAGGCATCATCAGGGGCCCAAGTGATATCAAGACACACAATGATGACATCATCACTCAAAAAACATGGCCGCCATGAGCCAATTAATTTTTATTTGAATTAATTGGCCATTTGACAGACTTACCATTGGCCAATCAACATGAAACCTCACCACTGTGCATATCTCAGGACTATGTGTCATGCTGTGCAGTTTTAAAACATTTGGCCACTAGGTGGCGCTATTTGTGAAAATCATGCATAACTCCTCCAAATTTTGACTTAGGAACATGCAACTTGTTTCTTTTTATTCCTTGCAGTAGACCTGACAACTTTGCAATTACAAGTCCTGTTAAAAAATGCATACTTTTGTCACATTCATCAATTGTTTGAAAATAGCTATTTACAAACTAGTCATAGGAATTTGATCCAATTATGGAAAAATTGCGATGCGCTTAATCAGTAGACTCTGTAGGTAAAAACTGATTAAAAAAATTTTGGATTTTTATTTTTCTGATTGGTCCATTTTCCTATTATATCATTGTGGTCATGCCATAAATGACCTTTATTGCTATAACTCATAAACCATGTAAGTGATCAACTCCCAATTTGAAAGGCTTTTATATCCTGAAGTCCTTGTGAGGTAGGCCAAGTTTGGTTTAAATTGGCCTGTCGGGGGCGCTACAGTACCCAAAAACCTAAGAAATCATAAAAACTCATGCAGCAATCTTGTTATGCAGAATACAGACAAGTAATGGGGCTTGTATGATTCAGATCAATGAGGTCTATAAGATTGCAATTACATCTCATAACAAAAAGTGCACTGCCTGACCAGAAATGAACCTTTTAATTCACCAACATGTCATATTGCATTACTGAGAATAATGAGATATCAGTATGATAGTACTTGGGCTCCATCTAGTGGCCAAACACCGGAACAGACTGAAAACTATTTCTCACATGAAACACCACACAAACACACACAAAGCTGATCTCAGCATGTGATTTAGTTCTGTGATCTGAATAATTTTGCCAATACATATTATTTTGATCCTTTTGGGCCTTTAGTGCCCCAATTGAACCTTTTTTTGCACATTGATTTATTTGTGCAGTTTTTCCACTCAAACAGCTTCTTTTCACATTTTGGGGTCTAAAGGACCTTTTGGGCCTCTGCCTATTGAGGCCAAGAAGCCTATTCGTGTGTGAACCCGCCAATTGCCGCTTGCGGCTATATTTAGGGCTCCGAGCACCAAAGGTGCTGGAGGCCTATTGTAATTGTTAGGATTTTTCTCCTTATTAGGGTTCACACACATAGTGTGGGAAACCTATTGTAATTGCTCGGATTTTTCTTCTTTCTTATTATTATTATTATTTTTCTCCGCATAAAACGCATACTGCAGCCTAAACCGTAAGGCCCAGGAAGACCAAACTTGGCAGACTGGTGTAGTCTGTTTGCGGGACCGTGCTAAAGTACAGAGACCCACATTGGCCTGATGGTGGCGCTATAGCGCAGCATTTTGCGTTTTGGTCCATATCTCCCACCCCGTAGGTCGTAGAAACAAAATTCCACTTCAGGTGCATTCCTTGGCTCCAGACAAACAAAAAAGCCTCAAGAACCATTAAGCTCCGCCTACTTAGATTTTTTGCTAATTTGCATAATATGCAAAACCTACTTTTTTATACTAGTCCCTGGTTTTTCATCTGATCACCACAATCTTGGTGTCAAAATATTCACAAGAATCTCATTATCAAGGAACATCAACAAAACTGTGACATTGGTATACAGTCTGGTTGTCACATGTCAATCAATAGCTCTGAGGCGTGGCCAAATTTACTTCAGCAGCTATATCTCAGCAATGCTTTGACCTATCTTTATGAAAATTTATCAGTTGTTAGGGCACATGACTCAGAGGTCACAGGTCAAAGCTGGCCACGATTGTCCAATAGGGGGCGCTATAACATGGGGAAATTTGTTTCTCAGAAACCATTAGTCACATCAAGCCCAAACTTTACAGGCATCATCAGGGGCCCAAGTTGTATCAAGGCACACAATGATGACCTCATCACTCAAAAAACATGGCCGCCATGAGCCAATTAATTTTTATTTGAATTAATTGGCCATTTGACAGACTTACCATTGGCCAATCAACATGAAACCTCATCACTGTGCATATCCCAGGACTATGTGTCATACTGTGCAGTGTTGAAACATTTGGCCACTAGGTGGCGCTATTTGTGAAAATCATGCATAACTCCTCCAAATTTTCACTTAGGAACATGCAACTTGTTTCTTTTTATACCTTGCAGTAGACCTGACAACTTTGCAATTACAAGTCCTATTAAAAAATGCATACTTTTGTCACATTCATCAATTGTTTGAAAATAGCTCTTTAAGAACTAGTCCTAGGAATTTGATCCAATGATGGCAAAAATGGCATAGGCATAATCTGTAGACACTGTAGTTAACTAAATATGGAAAAAATGTTGCATTTTTATTTGTCTGATTGGTCAATTTTTCCATTATATCCTTCTGGCCATGCCATAAATGACCTTTATTGCTATAACTCATAAACCATGTAAGTGATCAACTCCCAATTTGAAAGGCTTTTATACACTGAGGTCCTTGTGAGGTAGGCCAAGTTTGGTTCAAATTGGCCTGTCGGAGGCGCTACAGTACCCAAAAACCTGAGAAATCATAAAAACTCACGCAGCAATCTTGTTATGCAGAATATAGACAAGTAATGGGGCTTGTATGATTCAGATCAATGAGGTCTATAACATTGCAATTACATCTCATAACAAAAAGTGCACTGCCTGACCAGAAATGAACCTTTTAATTCACCAAAATGTCATTGCATTACTGAGATTAATGAGATATCAGTATGATGGTACTTGGGCTCCATCTAGTGGCCAAACACCGAAACTGACTGAAAACAATTGCTCACATGAAACACCACACAAACGCTTACAAAGCTGATCTCAGCATGTGATTTAGTTCTGTGATCTGAATCATTTTGCCAATACACATTATTTTGATCCTTTTGGGCCTTTAGTGCCTCAGTTGAATTGAATGTTTTGTCACATTGATTTACTTATGCATTTTTTCCACTCAAACAGCTTCTATTCACTTTTGGGTCTAAAGGACCTATTGGGCTTCTTTTTGTCTATTGAGGCCAAGAGGCCAATTTGTTGGTCTAAAAGACCCTTTGGGCTTTTTTGCCTTTTTTTGTGTGAACCCGCCAATCGCCGCTTGCGGCTATATTTATTATTATTATTATTATTCTTTTTCTCCGCTAAAACGCGTTGTGCAGCCTAAACCGTAAGACCTACAGACTTCTCCTTTGGCCAACTTGTAGTACTCCTCTCCGCTACTCAGGCGCAACACGCCAGCCCGATACGACCCTAGGTGGCGCTATAGCGCACACAAACGCATGAAAAAGTTTACACAGGTGTTTCTCCTACACCGTATGTCCTAGAGACAAAATGTAAACTGCATATGATCAGGCATGAGCTCCTCTAAAAAAAGTTCCATTGAAGCCATATGCTCCGCCCCTTACATGTCGAGCTAATTTGCATAATATGCAAATTTGCACAAATTTTTGAGCGCGTACTAGTCCCTGGATTTTTCACATACATGCACATATGTGATATCCAGGCGCTCAGAAGAGTCTGAACTTTAATTATTATGGAGCCAAAGTGCACATTTCTGCACATGGGCGTGGCCACCTGCATCACAAGTCAAGCGTAGAAAATTCCTTCGCCAAAAATCCACATATTCTGCTATATCTCAGGCATTCTTTCACGTATTCATACCAAATTTCACACACATGTACCTACTGGGTGTCTAGACCTGCACATGCATTTTGGCAGACATGCACATCTAGGTGGCGCTATAACGGCCAAAAAACTCTCCTGCCCACACCGATTGGCCAAATAACTCCAAACTTGGTACGCATCATCTATATGCACCTATGACACAGGTCCTTGACCTGCACCATCATATGTCCAATATGGCCGCTGCTATCGACCAATCAGCTTTCAGTACACCTTTCACAAGCTTATCATATGCCAATCAACATGAAACTCACATATTATGTTCATCTACACACCCTCTAATACATATCAAAGTATGACGGGAATTGCACCACTAGGTGGCGCTATACTCGAAATTCCTGAATTACTCCTACATGCTTTCATGTAGAAGGACAATCATGATCTCATATGATTCTATGCAAAATCACTAACAACTTTGTAATTGCAAGTGCTTTGCAAAAAAGTACAGATTTTTGTGTATAATCCAATACATATAATTTACACTTTTCATACTAGTCCTAGGATTTTCACTCCATCACCTCAAATCACATATTATAATATCCAGCAGCATGTGAAATACAAAACTGGTGGAACAAATTCTAAGATTCTTGCAATTTAATATTTTTCATATGCATCACAATGGTACCGTCATGACATATGAACTGCATATTTCAAAAACTCCCCTATATAATGTCTGATTGTTATGAAAATGGACAGACACATTCAGAAGACCACTGAGGTGATATCTGCCAAGTTTGTGCCAAATCCATCCACAAATGGTTGTACTGTGAATATTTTCATTTTCTATGCTGAACATTCATGCAGATCAAAGGTCATTCTTTTCCTCAAAAGAGTTAGAGTTGAGCCTGTAATCCAGTCAGACCCATTAGCTCAATGGGTAGAGCAATGTGCTCCCAGCCACAATGCACGTGGACAACGGGGGTTCGAATCCCACATTGGGCAGTTTTCCACCATAAGTTTAAAAAGCTGCCATTTAGATTCTGTTTTTTGAGCAGGTACTTCATTCACGAACGTGCTTCATATACTTTCATGTACATTTCATAAAGCTTTACATAATGTTGTGCCAGTGGGTGCAAAATCTTGCCAAACCTCAGCTTGGACCCCGTAATTGCCGCTTGCGGCTATATTTAGGGGTCCAAGCACCACCGGTGCTGGAACCCTATTGTAATTGTTCCGATTTTTAGGGTTCACACACGTAGTGTGGGAAACCTATTGTAATTGCTGAGATTTTTCTTATTATTAGGGTTCACACACGTAGTGTGGGAAACCTATTGTAATTGCTGAGATTTTTCTTATTATTAGGGTTCACACACGTAGTGTGGGAAACCTATTGTAATTGTCGGGTTTTTTTAGGGGTCCAAGCACCACCGGTGCTGGAACCCTATTGTTTTTGTTCCGATTTTTATTATTATTATTATTATTATTATTATTATTATTTTTTTTCTGCCTTAAAACGCATCGTGCAGCCTAAACCGTAAGACCTACAGACTTCTCCTTTGGCCAACTTGTAGTACTCCTCTCCGCTACTCAGGCGCAACACGCCAGCCCGATACGACCCTAGGTGGCGCTATAGCGCACACAAACGCATGAAAAAGTTTACACAGGTGTTTCTCCTACACCGTATGTCCTAGAGACAAAATGTAAACTGCATATGATCAGGCATGAGCTCATCTAAATAAAGTTCCATTGAAGCCATATGCTCCGCCCCTTACATGTCGAGCTAATTTGCATAATATGCAAATTTGCACAAATTTTTGAGCGCGTACTAGTCCCTGGATTTTTCACATACATGCACATATGTGGTATCCAGGCGCTCACAAGAGTCTGAACTTTAATTGTTATGGAGCCAAAGTGCACATTTCTGCACATGGGCGTGGCCACATGCATCACAAGTCAAGCGTAGAAAATTCCTTCGCCAAAAATCCACATATTCTGCTGTATCTCAGGCATACTTTCATGTATTCACTCCAAATTTCACACACATGTACCTATTGGGTGTCTAGACCGGCACATACATTTTGGAAGACATGCACACCTAGGTGGCGCTATAACGGCCAAAAAACTCTCCTGCCCACACCGATTGGCCAAATAACTCCAAACTTGGTACGCATCATCTATATGCACCTATGACACAGGTCCTTGACCTGCACCATCATATGTCCAATATGGCCGCCGCTATCGACCAATCAGCTTTCAGTACACCTTTCACAAGCTTTTCATATGCCAATTTTTTTTCTGCCTTAAAACGCGTTGTGCAGCCTAAACCGTAAGACCTACAGACTTCTCCTTTGGCCAACTTGTAGTACTCCTCTCTGCTACTCAGGTGCAACACGCCAGCACGATCCGCCCATAGGTGGCGCTACAGCGCACACAAACGCATGAAAAAGTTTACACAGGTGTTTCTCCTACACCGTATGTCCTAGAGATAAAATTCAAACTGCATCTGATCAGGCATGAGCTCATCTAAAAAAAGTTCCATTGAAGCCATATGCTCCGCCCCTTACATGTCGAGCTAATTTGCATAATATGCAAATTTGCACACATTTTTGAGCGCGTACTAGTCCCTGGATTTTTCACATACATGCACATATGTGGTATCCAGGCGCTCACAAGAGTCTGAACTTTAATTGTTATGGAGCCAAAGTGCACATTTCTGCACATGGGCGTGGCCACATGCATCACAAGTCAAGCGTAGAAAATTCCTTCGCCAAAAATCCACATATTCTGCTGTATCTCAGGCATACTTTCATGTATTCACTCCAAATTTCACACACATGTACCTATTGGGTGTCTAGACCGGCACATACATTTTGGCAGACATGCACACCTAGGTGGCGCTATAACGGCCAAAAAACTCTCCTGCCCACACCGATTGGCCAAATAACTCCAAACTTGGTACGCATCATCTATATGCACCTATGACACAGGTCCTTGACCTGCACCATCATATGTCCAATATGGCCGCCACTATCGACCAATCAGCTTTCAGTTCACATTTCACAAGCTTATCATATGCCAATCAACATGAAACTCACATATTATGTTCATCTACACACCCTCTAAGACATACTCAAGTATGACGGGAATTGCACCACTAGGTGGCGCTATACTAGAATTTCCTGAATTACCCCTACATCTTTCTTACACATACACACACATGCAATGGCCTACCTATAGGTTTCATATACACATTGCTTCACCCATACCTACCCAGTGATTACACACACATGCTTACGCATCTCAGGCGTGCCAGATGGTGCCCATACCCTGTGCTTGGACCCCGTAATTGCCGCTTGCGGCTATATTCTTCTTATTATTATTATTATTTTTCTCCGCATAAAACGCATACTGCAGCCTAGACCGTAAGGCCCAGAGACACCAAACTTGGCAGAATGGTGTAGTCTCTTTGCGAGACCGTGCTAAAGCACAGAGACCCACATTGGCCTGATGGTGGCGCTATAGCGCACCATTTTGCGTTTTGGTCCATATCTCCCAAACCGTAGGGCCTAGAAACAAAATTCCACTTCTGATGGATTCCTTGGCTCAAGCCAAACAAAAAAGCCTCAAGAACCATTAAGCTCCGCCTACTTAGATTTTTTGCTAATTTGCATAATATGCAAAACCTACTTTTTTGTACTAGTCCCTGGTTTTTCATCCGATCACCACAACCTTGGTGTCAAAATATTCAGGAGAGTCTCATTATCAAAGTTGCTTAAAAACATTTTGAGATTTGCATACAGTCTGGTTGTCACATGTCAATCAATAGCTCCAAGGCGTGGCCAAATTTACTTAAACAGCCATATCTCAGCAACGCTTTGACTGATCTTCATAAAATTTTAACCGTTGTTAGGGCACATGACTACGAGGTCATACGTCAAAGCTGGCCACGATTGTCCAATAGGGGGCGCTATAACATGGGAAAAACTGTATCTCAGAAACCATTAGTCACATCAAGCCAAAACTTTACAGGCATCATCAGGGGCCCAAGTGATATCAAGACACACAATGATGACATCATCACTCAAAAAACATGGCCGCCATGAGCCAATTAATTTTTATTTGAATTAATTGGCCATTTGACAGACTTACCATTGGCCAAACAACATGAAACCTCACCACTGTGCATATCCCAGGACTATGTGTCATGCTGTGCAGTTTTAAAACATTTGGCCACTAGGTGGCGCTATTTGTGAAAATCATGCATAACTCCTCCAAATTTTCACTTAGGAACATGCAACTTGTTTCTTTTTATTCCTTGCAGTAGACCTGACAACTTTGCAATTACAAGTCCTATTAAAAAATGCATACTTTTGTCACATTCATCTATTGTTTGAAAATAGCTATTTACAAACTAGTCATAGGAATTTGATCCAATTATGGAAAAATTGCTATGAGCATAATCAGTAGACTCTGTAGGTAAAAACTGATTAAAAAAATGTTGGATTTTTATTTATCTGATTGGTCCATTTTCCCATTATATCATTGTGGCCATGCCATATATGACCTATATTGCTATAACTCATAAACCATGTATGCAATCAACTCCCAATTTGAAAGGCTTTTATATCCTGAAGTCCTTGTGAGGTATGCCAAGTTTGGTTCAAATTGGCCTGTCGGGGGCGCTACAGTACCCAAAAACCTAAGAAAACATAAAAACTCATGCTGCAATCTTGTTATGCAGAATACAGACAAGTAATTGGTCTTGTATGATCCAGATCAATAAGTTCTATAACATTGCAATTGCATCTTATAACAAAAAGTGCACTGCCTGACCAGAAATGAACCTTTTAATTCACCAAAATGTCATATTGCATTACTGAGATTAATGAGATATCAGTATGGTAGTACTTGGGCTCCATCTAGTGGCCAAACATCGAAACGGACTGAAAACTATTTCTCACATGAAATACCACACAAACACACACACAAAGCTGATCTCAGCATGTGATTTAGTTCTGTGATCTAAATCATTTTGCCAATACAATTTATTTTGAACCTTTTGTGTCTTTACTGCCTCAACTGAATCTCTTTTTTTTTAAATAAAGTACACTGCCTGACCAGAAATTAACCTTTAAGTCACCAAAATGTCCTATTTCATTACTGAGATTAATGAGATATCAGTATGGTAGTACTTGGCCTCCATCTAGTGGCCATATTCTGACTGAAAACTATTGCTCACATGAAATACCACACAAACACACACAAAGCTGATCTCAGCATGTGATTTAGTTCTGTGATCTGAATTATTTTGCCAATACACATTATTTTGATCCTTTTGGCCCTTTAGTGCCCCAATTGAACCTTTATTTGCACATTGATTTATTTGTGCATTTTTTCCACTCAAACAGCTTTTTTTCACATTTAGGGTCTAAAGGACCTTTTGGGCCTCTGCCTATTGAGGCCAAGAAGCCTATTCGTGTGTGAACCCGCCAATTGCCGCTTGCGGCTATATTTATTATTATTATTTTTCTCCGCATAAAACGCATACTGCAGCCTAAACCGTAAGGCCCAGGGAGACCAAACTTGGCAGACTGGTGTAGTCTGTTTGCGGGACCGTGCTTAAGTACAGACACCCAAATTGGCCTGATGGTGGCGCTATAGCGCAGCATTTTGCGTTTGGGTTCATATCTCCCACCCCGTAGGTCCTAGAAACAAAATTCCACTTCAGGTGCATTCCTTGGCTCCAGACAAACAAAAAAGCCTCAAGAACCATTAAGCTCCGCCTACTTAGATTTTTTGCTAATTTGCATAATATGCAAAACCTACTTTTTTATACTAGTCCCTGGTTTTTCATCTGATCACCACAATCTTGGTGTCAAAATATTCACAAGAATCTCATTATCAAGGAACATCAACAAAACTGTGACATTGGTATACAGTCTGGTTGTCACATGTCAATCAATAGCTCTGAGGCGTGGCCAAATTGACTTCAGCAGCTATATCTCAGCAATGCTTTGACCTATCTTTATGAAAATTTATCAGTTGTTAGGGCACATGACTCAGAGGTCACAGGTCAAAGCTGGCCACGATTGTCCAATAGGGGGCGCTATAACATGGGGAAATTTGTTTCTCAGAAACCATTAGTCACATCAAGCCCAAACTTTACAGGCATCATCAGGGGCCCAAGTGGTATCAAGGCACACAATGATGACCTCATCACTCAAAAAACATGGCCGCCATGAGCCAATTAATTTTTATTTGAATTAATTGGCCATTTGACAGACTTACCATTGGCCAATCAACATGAAACCTCACCACTGTGCATATCCCAGGACTATGTGTCATACTGTGCAGTGTTGAAACATTTGGCCACTAGGTGGCGCTATTTGTGAAAATCATGCATAACTCCTCCAAATTTTCACTTAGGAACATGCAACTTGTTTCTTTTTATACCTTGCAGTAGACCTGACAACTTTGCAATTACAAGTCCTATTAAAAAATGCATACTTTTGTCACATTCATCAATTGTTGTTGAAAATAGCTCTTTAAGAACTAGTCCTTGGAATTTGATCCAATGATGGCAAAAATGGCATAGGCATAATCTGTAGACACTGTAGTTAACTAAATATGGAAAAAATGTTGCATTTATATTTTTCTGATTGGTCAATTTTTCCATTATATCCTTCTGGCCATGCCATAAATGACCTTTATTGCTATAACTCATAAACCATGTAAGTGATCAACTCCCAATTTGAAAGGCTTTTATACACTGAGGTCCTTGTGAGGTAGGCCACGTTTGGTTCACATTGGCCTGTCGGGGGCACTACAGTACCCAAAAACCTAAGAAATCATAAAAACTCATGCAGCAATGCTGTTATGCAGAATACAGACAAGTAATGGGGCTTGTATGATTCAGATCAATGAGGTCTATAACTTTGCAATTACATCTCATAACAAAAAATGCACTGCCTGACCAGAAATGAACCTTTTATTTCACCAAAATGTCCTATTTCATTACTGAGATTAATGAGATATCAGTATGGTAGTACTTGGCCTCCATCTAGTGGCCATATTCCAGAACTGACTGAAAACTATTGCTCACATGAAATACCACACAAACACACCCAAAGCTGATCTCAACATGTGGTTTAGCTTTTTGATCTGACTCAATTTCCCAGTACACATTATTTTGATCCTTTTGGGCCTTTAGTGCCTCAGTTGATTTGAAGGTTTTGTCACATTGATTTATTTGTGCATTTTTTCCACTCAAACAGCTTCTATTCACTTTTGGGTCTAAAGGACCTATAGGGCTTCTTTTTGCCTATTGAGGCCAAGAGGCCAATTTGTTAGTCTAATAGACCCTTTGGGCTTTTTTGCCTTTTTTTGTGTGAACCCGCCAATCGCCGCTTGCGGCTATATTTATTATTATTATTATTATTATTATTCTTTTTCTGCCTTAAAACGATTCACACAGCCCAAACCGTAAGGCCTACAGACTTGAAACTTGGTCAATAGGTAGTAGTCCCTCCCGCTACTCAGGCGCAAGACGCCAGCCAAATCCGCCCATAGGTGGCGCTACAGCGCATGCAAACGCATTCAAGTAAATTGCCAGTACCACGTATGTCCTAAATTTAAAATTCTTTCATATACATGTTCCTTGTCTCCAAACCTACCAAAAAGCCTCAAGAACCCATAAGCTCCGCCTACTTCGTTTTCGAGCTAATTTGCATAATATGCAAAATCGCACACATTTTTGAGAGCTAACTAGTCCCTGGATTTTTCACATACATGCACATATGTGGTATCAAAACGTTCAGAAGAGTCTGATCTTTAATAATTTTAAACAAAAAATGCACATTTCTGCACAAGGGCGTGGCCACATGCCACACAAGTCAAGGGGCAAAAATTTCACAGCCAAAAATGCACATTTTCTGCTGTATCTCATGCATACTTTTACATATTCACACCAAATTTCATATACATGTACCTGTTGGGCGTCTACACCTGCCCATACATTTTGGCACACATTCACACCTAGGGGGCGCTATAACTGCCAAAAAACTCTCCTGCACACACCGATTGGCCAAATAACACGAAACTTGGTATGCATCATCTGCATGCACCTCTGAGACAGGTCCTAGGTCTGCACCATCATATGTCCAATATGGCCGCCACCATCGACCAATTAGCTGTCAGTATACAATTTCACAAGCTTTACAAGCTTTACATATGTCAATTGACCTGAAACTCACATGGCATGTTCAGGTGCACACCCTCTAAGACATACTGGGGTATGATGGCAATTGCACCACTAGGTGGCGCTATACTAGAAACTCCTGAATTACGCCCACATAGTATGACATAAAACAACAAACTTGGACTCATATGATTCTACGTAGAATCCTTAACAACTTTGTAATTGCAAGTGCTTTACAAAAATGTACGGATTTTCACATATTATCAAATATGTATAATTTCCACTTTCCATACTACGCCTAGGATTTTCACTCCATCACCTCAAATCACACCTTGATATACTTAGCAGACTATGCAATGCAAATGTTGTGCAAAAAATCCTAAGATTTCCACAAATTTATATTTTTCATATGCATCACAATGGTACCATCATAACACATCAAATTCATATTTTAATAACTCCGCTATAGTATGTCCTATGTTTATGAAAATTGACATGCACATTCACATGACCATTGAGGTGATATTTGCCAAGTTTGAGCTAAATCCGTCCACAAATGACTCTACAGTGAATATTTTCAATTTCCATACTCAGCAGTGCAAGGAGCGGTAGAGAGCCTTTGAAGGCACGCACGCTCTCATTCTCGCAGACGCAGAGTGCCCCTCTCATCCACTCCCCACCCCCCACTCCCCCAACCTTCTAACACTTAACAACCCATGTCTCTGTCTCCCCCTCCCTCTCTCTATTTCACATGCACTCACTTCTCACACACGCAGAGTGCCCCTCTCATCCACTCCCCCCACACTCCCCCAACCTTCTAACACTTAACAACCCATGGTCTCTGTCTCCCCCTGCCTGTCTCTATTTCACATGCACTCACAAAAAACAGGCCTCCCTATAAGCTTCACATACACACTGCCTTAGCCATGCCTACCCATACATTAGAGTAACACATAAAAACACCTAATTCACACACACACACACACACACACACATACACCTACTTATGTGTATGCATCACAGATTGAGCACATACATGTCTGACATGACAGTGTGAGTTCACTGTGACAACTAAGACTGCCCATTATATGCAATCACTCACACACATACACAGCTCTAACTGATGAACACAAACATTATCACACCAAACCTCTCTCTCTCTATTACACATGCACACACATGCACTGGCCTACCAATAGGTTTCACATACACACTGGCCTAGCCATATCTACTATGCCTTCGCCCCAGGCATGCAAGTCGGTACCTATGCCACTTGCGAGGAGCCCGCTCATTGCCGCTTGCGGCTATATTTAGGGTTCACACACGTAGTGTGGGAAACCTATTGTAATTGCTGAGATTTTTCTTATTAGGGTTCACACACGTAGTGTGGGAAACCTATTGTAATTGTCGGGTTTTTTCTTCTTATTATTATTATTTTTCTCCGCATAAAACGCATACTGCAGCCTAGACCGTAAGGCCCAGAGACACCAAACTTGGCAGGATGGTGTAGTCTCTTTGCGAGACCGTGCTAAAGCACAGAGACCCACATTGGCCTGATGGTGGCGCTATAGCGCACCATTTTGCGTTTTGGTCCATATCTCCCAAACCGTAGGGCCTAGAAACAAAATTCCACTTCTGATGGATTCCTTGGCTCAAGCCAAACAAAAAAGCCTCAAGAACCATTAAGCTCCGCCTACTTAGATTTTTTGCTAATTTGCATAATATGCAAAACCTACTTTTTTATACTAGTCCCTGGTTTTTCATCGGATCACCACAACCTTGGTGTCAAAATATTCAGGAGAATCTCATTATCAAAGTTGCTTAAAAACATTTTGAGATTTGCATACAGTCTGGTTGTCACATGTCAATCAATAGATCCAAGGCGTGGCCAAATTTACTTAAACAGCCATATCTCAGCAACGCTTTGACGGATCTTCATAAAATTTTAACAGTTGTTAGGGCACATGACTCCGAGGTCATAGGTCAAAGCTGGCCTCGATTGTCCAATAGGGGGCGCTATAACATGGGAAAAACTGTATCTCAGAAACCATTAGTCACATCAAGCCAAAACTTTACAGGCATCATCAGGGGCCCAAGTGATATCAAGACACACAATGATGACATCATCACTCAAAAAACATGGCCGCCATGAGCCAATTAATTTTTATTTGAATTAATTGGCCATTTGACAGACTTACCATTGGCCAAACAACATGAAACCTCACCACTGTGCATATCTCAGGACTATGTGTCATGCTGTGCAGTTTTGAAACATTTGGCCTCTAGGTGGCGCTATTTGTGAAAATCATGCATAACTCCTCCAAATTTTCACTTAGGAACATGCAACTTTTTTCTTTTTATTCCTTGCAGTAGACCTGACAACTTTGCAATTACAAGTCCTATTAAAAAATGCATACTTTTGTCACATTCATCTATTGTTTGAAAATAGCTATTTACAAACTAGTCATAGGAATTTGATCCAATTATGGCAAAATTGCTATGAGCATAATCAGTAGACTCTGTAGGTAAAAAGTGATTAAAAAAATGTTGGATTTTTATTTTTCTGATTGGTCCATTTTCCCATTATATCATTGTGGCCATGCCATATATGACCTATATTGCTATAACTCATAAACCATGTATGCAATCAACTCCCAATTTAAAAGGCTTTTATATCCTGAAGTCCTTGTGAGGCATGCCAAGTTTGGTTCAAATTGGCCTGTCGGGGGCGCTACAGTACCCAAAAACCTAAGAAAACATAAAAACTCATGCTGCAATCTTGTTATGCAGAATACAGACAAGTAATTGGTCTTGTATGATCCAGATCAATAAGTTATATAACATTGCAATTGCATCTTATAACAAAAAGTGCACTGCCTGACCAGAAATGAACCTTTTAATTCACCAAAATGTCATATTGCATTACTGAGATTAATGAGATATCAGTATGGTAGTACTTGGGCTCCATCTAGTGGCCATACATTGAAACGAACTGAAAACTATTGCTCACATGAAACACCACACAAAAACACACACAAAGCTGATCTCAGCATGTGATTTAGTTCTGTGATTTGAATCATTTTGCCAATACACATTATTTTGATCCTTTTGGGCCTTTAGTGCCCCAATTGAACATTTTTTTGCACATTGATTTATTTGTGCATTTTTTCCACTCAAACAGCTTCTTTTGGGTCTAAAGGACCTATTGGGTCTATTGCCTATTGAAGCCAAGTGGCCTATTCGTGTGTGAACCCGCCAATTGCCGCTTGCGGCTATATTTAGGGTTCACACACGTAGTGTGGGAAACCTATTGTAATTGTCGGGTTTTTTCTTCTTATTATTATTATTTTTCTCCGCATAAAACGCATACTGCAGCCTAGACCGTAAGGCCCAGAGACACCAAACTTGGCAGGATGGTGTAGTCTCTTTGCGAGACCGTGCTAAAGCACAGAGACCCACATTGGCCTGATGGTGGCGCTATAGCGCACCATTTTGCGTTTTGGTCCATATCTCCCAAACCGTAGGGCCTAGAAACAAAATTCCACTTCTGATGGATTCCTTGGCTCAAGCCAAACAAAAAAGCCTCAAGAACCATTAAGCTCCGCCTACTTAGATTTTTTGCTAATTTGCATAATATGCAAAACCTACTTTTTTATACTAGTCCCTGGTTTTTCATCGGATCACCACAACCTTGGTGTCAAAATATTCAGGAGAATCTCATTATCAAAGTTGCTTAAAAACATTTTGAGATTTGCATACAGTCTGGTTGTCACATGTCAATCAATAGATCCAAGGCGTGGCCAAATTTACTTAAACAGCCATATCTCAGCAACGCTTTGACGGATCTTCATAAAATTTTAACAGTTGTTAGGGCACATGACTCCGAGGTCATAGGTCAAAGCTGGCCTCGATTGTCCAATAGGGGGCGCTATAACATGGGAAAAACTGTATCTCAGAAACCATTAGTCACATCAAGCCAAAACTTTACAGGCATCATCAGGGGCCCAAGTGATATCAAGACACACAATGATGACATCATCACTCAAAAAACATGGCCGCCATGAGCCAATTAATTTTTATTTGAATTAATTGGCCATTTGACAGACTTACCATTGGCCAAACAACATGAAACCTCACCACTGTGCATATCTCAGGACTATGTGTCATGCTGTGCAGTTTTGAAACATTTGGCCTCTAGGTGGCGCTATTTGTGAAAATCATGCATAACTCCTCCAAATTTTCACTTAGGAACATGCAACTTTTTTCTTTTTATTCCTTGCAGTAGACCTGACAACTTTGCAATTACAAGTCCTATTAAAAAATGCATACTTTTGTCACATTCATCTATTGTTTGAAAATAGCTATTTACAAACTAGTCATAGGAATTTGATCCAATTATGGCAAAATTGCTATGAGCATAATCAGTAGACTCTGTAGGTAAAAAGTGATTAAAAAAATGTTGGATTTTTATTTTTCTGATTGGTCCATTTTCCCATTATATCATTGTGGCCATGCCATATATGACCTATATTGCTATAACTCATAAACCATGTATGCAATCAACTCCCAATTTAAAAGGCTTTTATATCCTGAAGTCCTTGTGAGGCATGCCAAGTTTGGTTCAAATTGGCCTGTCGGGGGCGCTACAGTACCCAAAAACCTAAGAAAACATAAAAACTCATGCTGCAATCTTGTTATGCAGAATACAGACAAGTAATTGGTCTTGTATGATCCAGATCAATAAGTTATATAACATTGCAATTGCATCTTATAACAAAAAGTGCACTGCCTGACCAGAAATGAACCTTTTAATTCACCAAAATGTCATATTGCATTACTGAGATTAATGAGATATCAGTATGGTAGTACTTGGGCTCCATCTAGTGGCCATACATTGAAACGAACTGAAAACTATTGCTCACATGAAACACCACACAAAAACACACACAAAGCTGATCTCAGCATGTGATTTAGTTCTGTGATTTGAATCATTTTGCCAATACACATTATTTTGATCCTTTTGGGCCTTTAGTGCCCCAATTGAACATTTTTTTGCACATTGATTTATTTGTGCATTTTTTCCACTCAAACAGCTTCTTTTGGGTCTAAAGGACCTATTGGGTCTATTGCCTATTGAAGCCAAGTGGCCTATTCGTGTGTGAACCCGCCAATTGCCGCTTGCGGCTATATTTATTATTATTATTATTTTTCCCCCTGTAAAACGCATACTGCAGCCTAAACCGTAAGGCCCAGAAAGACCAAACTTGCCAGCAAGGTGCAGCAGGTGTGCAATGAGAGAAATAGAGACAGGGACCCACATTGGCCTGATGGTGGCGCTATAGCGCACCATTTTGCGTTTTGGCCCATATCTCCCAAACCGTAGGGCCTAGAAACAAAATTCCACTTCTGATGGATTCCTTGGCTCAAGCCAAACAAAAAAGCCTCAAGAACCATTAAGCTCCGCCTACTTAGATTTTTTGCTAATTTGCATAATATGCAAAACCTACTTTTTTATACTAGTCCCTGGTTTTTCATCGGATCACCACAACCTTGGTGTCAAAATATTCAGGAGAATCTCATTATCAAAGTTGCTTAAAAACATTTTGAGATTTGCATACAGTCTGGTTGTCACATGTCAATCAATAGCTCCAAGGCGTGGCCAAATTTACTTAAACAGCCATATCTCAGCAACGCTTTGACCGATCTTCATAAAATTTTAACCGTTGTTAGGGCCCATGACTCCGAGGTCATACGTCAAAGCTGGCCACGATTGTCCAATAGGGGGCGCTATAACATGGGAAAAACTGTATCTCAGAAACCATTAGTCACATCAAGCCAAAACTTTACAGGCATCATCAGGGGCCCAAGTGATATCAAGACACACAATGATGACATCATCACTCAAAAAACATGGCCGCCATGAGCCAATTAATTTTTATTTGAATTAATTGGCCATTTGACAGACTTACCATTGGCCAAACAACATGAAACCTCACCACTGTGCATATCCCAGGACTATGTGTCATGCTGTGCAGTTTTAAAACATTTGGCCACTAGGTGGCGCTATTTGTGAAAATCATGCATAACTCCTCCAAATTTTCACTTAGGAACAAGCAACTTGTTTCTTTTTATTCCTTGCAGTAAACCTGACAACTTTGCAATTACAAGTCCTATTAAAAAATGCATACTTTTGTCACATTCATCTATTGTTTGAAAATAGCTCTTTAAGAACTAGTCATAGGAATTTGATCCAATTATGGAAAAATTGCTATGAGCATAATCAGTAGACTCTGTAGGTAAAAACTGAGTAAAAAAATGTTGGAGTTTTATTTATCTGATTGGTCCATTTTCCCATTATATCATTGTGACCATGCCATATATGACCTATATTGCTATAACTCATAAACCATGTATGCAATCAACTCCCAATTTGAAAGGCTTTTATATCCTGAAGTCCTTGTGAGGTATGCCAAGTTTGGTTCAAATTGGCCTGTCGGGGGCGCTACAGTACCCAAAAACCTAAGAAAACATAAAAACTCATGCTGCAATCTTGTTATGCAGAATACAGACAAGTAATTGGTCTTGTATGATCCAGATCAATAAGTTCTATAACATTGCAATTGCATCTTATAACAAAAAGTGCACTGCCTGACCAGAAATGAACCGTTTAATTCACCAAAATGTCATATTGCATTACTGAGATTAATGAGATATTAGTATGGTAGTACTTGGGCTCCATCTAGTGGCCAAACATCGAAACGGACTGAAAACTATTTCTCACATGAAATACCACACAAACACACACACAAAGCTGATCTCAGCATGTGATTTAGTTCTGTGATCTAAATCATTTTGCCAATACAATTTATTTTGAACCTTTTGTGTCTTTACTGCCTCAACTGAATCTTTTTTTTAAAATAAAGTACACTGCCTGACCAGAAATTAACCTTTAAGTCACCAAAATGTCCTATTTCATTACTGAGATTAATGAGATATCAGTATGGTAGTACTTGGCCTCCATCTAGTGGCCATATTCCGGAACTGACTGAAAACTATTACATGAAACACCACACAAACACACACAAAGCTGATCTCAGCATTGTGATTTAGTTCTGTGATCTGACTCAATTTCCCAATACACATTATTTTGATCCTTTTCGGCCTTTAGTGCCTCAACTGAACCTTTTTTTGCACATTGATTTATTTGTGCATTTTTTTCCACTCAAATAGCTTCTTTTCACATTTAGGGTCTAAAGGACCTTTTGGGCCTCTGCCAATTGAGGCCAAGAGGCCTATTCGTGTGTGAACCCGCCAATTGCCGCTTGCGGCTATATTTATTATTAGGGTTCACACACGTAGTGTGGGAAACCTATTGTAATTGCTGAGATTTTTCTTATTATTATTATTTTTCCCCCTGTAAAACGCATACTGCAGCCTAGACCGTAAGGCCCAGAAAGACCAAACTTGCCAGCAAGGTGCAGCAGGTGTGCAATGAGAGAAATAGAGACAGGGACCCACATTGGCCTGATGGTGGCGCTATAGCGCACCATTTTGCGTTTTGGTCCATATCTCCCAAACCGTAGGGCCTAGAAACAAAATTCCACTTCTGATGGATTCCTTGGGTCAAGGCAAATAAAAAATAAATTTGAACCATTAAGCTCCGCCTACTTAGATTTTTTGCTAATTTGCATAATATGCAAAACCTACTTTTTTATACTAGTCCCTGGTTTTTTATCGGATCACCACAACCTTGGTGTCAAAATATTCAGGAGAATCTCATTATCAAAGTTGCTTAAAAACATTTTGAGATTTGCATATAGTCTGGCTGTCACATGTCAATCAATAGCTCCGAGGCGTGGCCAAATTTACTTAAACAGCCATATCTCAGCAACGCTTTGACCGATCTTCATAAAATTTTAACAGTTGTTAGGGCACATGACTCCGAGGTCACAGGTCAAAGCTGGCCACGATTGTCCAATAGGGGGCGCTATAACATGGGAAAAACTGTTTCTCAGAAACCATTAGTCACATCAAGCCAAAACTTTACAGGCATCATCAGGGGCCCAAGTGATATCAAGACACACAATGATGACATCATCACTCAAAAAACATGGCCGCCATGAGCCAATAATTTTTTTTTTGAATTAATTGGCCATTTGACAGACTTACCATTGGCCAAACAACATGAAACCTCACCAGTGTGCATATCTCAGGACTATGTGTCTTGCTGTGCAGTTTTGAAACATTTGGCCACTAGGTGGCGCTATTTGTGAAAATCATGCATAACTCCTCCAAATTTTCACTTAGGAACATGCAACTTGTTTCATTTTATTCCTTGCAGTAGACCTGACAACTTTGCAATTACAAGTCTTATTAAAAAATGCATAGTTTTGTCGCATTCATCTATTGTTTGAAAATAGCTATTTACAAACTTGTCATAGGAATTTGATCCAATTATGGAAAAATTGCTATGAGCATAATCAGTAGACTCTGTAGGTAAAAACTGAGTAAAAAAATGTTGGATTTTTATTTATCTGATTGGTCCATTTACCCATTATATCATTGTGGCCATGCCATTTATGACCTATATTGCTATAACTCATAAACCATGTATGCAATCAACTCCCAATTTGAATGGCTTTTATAACCTGAAGTCCTTGTGAGGTATGCCAAGTTTGGTTCAAATTGGCCTGTCGGGGGCGCTACAGTACCCAAAAACCTAAGAAAACATAAAAACTCATGCTGCAATCTTGTTATGCAGAATACAGACAATTAATTGGTCTTGTATGATCCAGATCAATAAGTTCTATAACATTGCAATTACATCTTATAACAAAAAGTGCACTGCCTGACCGGAAATGAACCTTTTAATTCACCAAAATGTCATTGCATTACTGAGATTAATGAGATATCAGTATGGTAGTACTCCATCTAGTGGCCAAACACCGAAACTGACTGAAAACTATTGCTCACATGAAATACCACACAAACACACACAAAGCTGATCTCAGCATGTGATTTAGTTCTGTGATCTGACTCAATTTCCCAATACACATTATTTTGATCCTTTTGGGCCTTTAGTGCCCCAATTGAACCTTTTTTTGCACATTAATTTATTTGTGCATTTTTTTCCACTCAAACAGCTTCTTTTCACATTTAGGGTCTAAAGGACCTTTTGGGCCTCTGCCTATTGAGGCCAAGAGGCCTATTCGTGTGTGAACCCGCCAATTGCCGCTTGCGGCTATATTTAGGGTTCACACACACAGTGTGGGAAACCTATTGTTATTGTCGGGTTTTTTCTTTCTTTCTTATTATTATTTTTCTACTGATAAAACGCATACTGCAGCCTAGACCGTAAGGCCCAGGAAGACCAAACTTGGCAGGATGGTGTAGTCTCTTTGCGAGACCGTGCTAAAGCACAGAGACCCACATTGGCCTGATGGTGGCGCTATAGCGCACCATTTTGCGTTTTGGTCCATATCTCCCAAACCGTAGGGCCTAGAAACAAAATTCCACTTCTGATGGATTCCTTGGCTCAAGCCAAACAAAAAAGCCTCAAGAACCATTAAGCTCCGCCTACTTAGATTTTTGGCTAATTTGCATAATATGCAAAACCTAGTTTTTTATACTAGTCCCTGGTTTTTTATCGGACCACCACAAACTTGGTGTCAAAATATTCAGGAGAATCTCATTATCAAAGTTGCTTAAAAACATTTTGAGATTTGTATATAGTCTGGCTGTCACATGTCAATCAATAGCTCCGAGGTGTGGCCAAATTTACTTAAACAGCCATATCTCAGCAACGCTTTGACCGATCTTCATAAAATTTTAACAGTTGTTAGGGCACATGACTCCGAGGTCATAGGTCAAAGCTGGCCACGATTGTCCAATAGGGGGCGCTATAACATGGGAAAAACTGTATCTCAGAAACCATTAGTCACATCAAGCCAAAACTTTACAGGCATCATCAGGGGCCCAAGTGATATCAAGACACACAATGATGACATCATCACTCAAAAAACATGGCCGCCATGAGCCAATAATTTTTTTTTTTTTATTAATTGGCCATTTGACAGACTTACCATTGGCCAAACAACATGAAACCTCACCAGTGTGCATATCTCAGGACTATGTGTCTTGCTGTGCAGTTTTGAAACATTTGGCCACTAGGTGGCGCTATTTGTGAAAATCATGCATAACTCCTCCAAATTTTCACTTAGGAACATGCAACTTGTTTATTTTTATTCCTTGCAGTAGACCTGACAACTTTGCAATTACAAGTCCTATTAAAAAATGCATACTTTTGTCACATTCATCAATTGTTTGAAAATAGCTATTTACAAACTAGTCATAGGAATTTGATCCAATTATGGAAAAATTGCTATAAGCATAATCAGTAGACTCTGTAGGTAAAAAGTGATTAAAAGAATTTTGGATTTTTATTTTTCTGATTGGTCCATTTACCCATTATATCATTGTGGCCATGCCATTTATGACCTATATTGCTATAACTCATAAACCATGTATGCAATCAACTCCCAATTTGAATGGCTTTTATATCCTGAAGTCCTTGTGAGGTATGCCAAGTTTGGTTCAAATTGGCCTGTCGGGGGCGCTACAGTACCCAAAAACCTAAGAAAACATAAAAACTCATGCTGCAATCTTATGTAGAATACAGACAATTAATTGGTCTTGTATGATCCAGATCAATAAGTTCTATAACATTGCAATTACATCTTATAACAAAAAGTGCACTGCCTGACCGGAAATGAACCTTTTAATTCACCAAAATGTCATTGCATTACTGAGATTAATGAGATATCAGTATGGTAGTACTCCATCTAGTGGCCAAACACCGAAACTGACTGAAAACTATTGCTCACATGAAATACCACACAAACACACACAAAGCTGATCTCAGCATGTGATTTAGTTCTGTGATCTGACTCAATTTCCCAATACACATTATTTTGATCCTTTTGGGCCTTTAGTGCCCTATTTGAACCTTTTTTTGCACATTAATTTATTTGTGCATTTTTTTCCACTCAAACAGCTTCTTTTCACATTTAGGGTCTAAAGGACCTTTTGGGCCTCTGCCTATTGAGGCAAAGAGGCCTATTCGTGTGTGAACCCGCCAATTGCCGCTTGCGGCTATATTTATTATTTTTCTCCGCATAAAACGCATACTGCAGCCTAGACCGTAAGGCCCAGAGACACCAAACTTGGCAGAATGGTGTAGTCTCTTTGCGAGACCGTGCTAAAGCACAGAGACCCACATTGGCCTGATGGTGGCGCTATAGCGCACCATTTTGCGTTTTGGTCCATATCTCCCAAACCGTAGGTCCTAGAAACAAAATTCCACTTCTGAGGGATTCCTTGGCTCAAGCCAAACAAAAAAGCCTCAAGAACCATTAAGCTCCGCCTACTTAGATTTTTTGCTAATTTGCATAATATGCAAAACCTACTTTTTTATACTAGTCCCTGGATTTTCATCCGATCACCACAACCTTGGTGTCAAAATATTCAGGAGAATCTCTTTATCAAAGTTGCTTAAAAACATTTTGAGATTTGCATACAGTCTGGTTGTCACATGTCAATCAATAGCTCCAAGGCGTGGCCAAATTTACTTAAACAGCCATATCTCAGCAACGCTTTGACCGATCTTCATAAAATTTTAACAGTTGTTAGGGCACATGACTCTGAGGTCATAGGTCAAAGCTGGCCACGATTGTCCAATAGGGGGCGCTATAACATGGGAAAAACTGTATCTCAGAAACCATTAGTCACATCAAGCCAAAACTTTACAGGCATCATCAGGGGCCCAAGTGATATCAAGACACACAATGATGACATCATCACTCAAAAAACATGGCCGCCATGAGCCAATTAATTTTTATTTGAAATAATTGGCCATTTGACAGACTTACCATTGGCCAAACAACATGAAACCTCACCACTGTGCATATCTCAGGACTATGTGTCATGCTGTGCAGTTTTAAAACATATGGCCACTAGGTGGCGCTATTTGTGAAAATCATGCATAACTCCTCCAAATTTTCACTTAGGAACATGCAACTTGTTTCATTTTATTCCTTGCAGTAGACCTGACAACTTTGCAATTACAAGTCCTATTAAAAAATGCATACTTTTGTCACATTCATCTATTGTTTGAAAATAGCTATTTACAAACTAGTCATAGGAATTTGATCCAATTATGGAAAAATTGCTATGAGCATAATCAGTAGACTCTGTAGGTAAAACGTGATTAAAAAAATGTTGGATTTTTATTTTTCTGATTGGTCCATTTTCCCATTATATCATTGTGGCCATGCCATATATGACCTATATTGCTATAACTCATAAACCATGTATGCAATCAATTCCCAATTTGAAAGGCTTTTATATCCTGAAGTCCTTGTGAGGTATGCCAAGTTTGGTTCAAATTGGCCTGTCGGGGGCGCTACAGTACCCAAAAACCTAAGAAAACATAAAAACTCATGCTGCAATCTTGTTATGCAGAATACAGACAAGTAATTGGTCTTGTATGATCCAGATCAATAAGTTCTATAACATTGCAATTGCATCTTATAACAAAATGTGCACTGCCTGACCAGAAATGAACCTTTTAATTCACCAAAATGTCATATTGCATTACTGAGATTAATGAGATATCAGTATGATGGTACTTGGGCTCCATCTAGTGGCCAAACACCGAAACTGACTGAAAACTATTGCTCACATGAAACACCACACAAACACACACAAAGCTGATCTCAGCATGTGATTTAGTTCTGTGATCTGAATCATTTTGCCAATACACATTATTTTGATCCTTTTCGGCCTTTAGTGCCCCAATTGAACATTTTTTTGCACATTGATTTATTTGTGCATTTTTTCCACTCAAACAGCTTCTTTTGGGTCTAAAGGACCTATTGGGTCTATTGCCTATTGAAGCCAAGTGGCCTATTCGTGTGTGAACCCGCCAATTGCCGCTTGCGGCTATATTTAGGGTTCACACACGTAGTGTGGGAAACCTATTGTAATTGCTGAGATTTTTCTTATTATTATTATTTTTCCCCCTGTAAAACGCATACTGCAGCCTAGACCGTAAGGCCCAGAAAGACCAAACTTGCCAGCAAGGTGCAGCAGGTGTGCAATGAGAGAAATAGAGACAGGGAGCCACATTGGCCTGATGGTGGCGCTATAGCGCACCATTTTGCGTTTTGGTCCATATCTCCCAAACCGTAGGGCCTAGAAACAAAATTCCACTTCTGATGGATTCCTTGGCTCAAGACAAACAAAAAAGCCTCAAGAACCATTAAGCTCCGCCTACTTAGATTTTTTGCTAATTTGCATAATATGCAAAACCTACTTTTTTATACTAGTCCCTGGTTTTTCATCCGATCACCACAACCTTGGTGTCAAAAGATTCAGAAGAATCTCCTTATCAAAGTTGCTTAAAAACATTTTGAGATTTGCATACAGTCTGGTTGTCACATGTCAATCAATAGCTCCAAGGCGTGGCCAAATTTACTTAAACAGCCATATCTCAGCAACGCTTTGACCGATCTTCATAAAATTTTAACAGTTGTTAGGGCACATGACTCCGAGGTCATAGGTCAAAGCTGGCCACGATTGTCCAATAGGGGGCGCTATAACATGGGAAAAACTGTATCTCAGAAACCATTAGTCACATCAAGCCAAAACTTTACAGGCATCATCAGGGGCCCAAGTGATATCAAGACACACAATGATGACATCATCACTCAAAAAACATGGCCGCCATGAGCCAATTAATTTTTATTTGAATTAATTGGCCATTTGACAGACTTACCATTGGCCAAACAACATGAAACCTCACCACTGTGCATATCTCAGGACTATGTGTCATGCTGTGCAGTTTTGAAACATTTGGCCACTAGGTGGCGCTATTTGTGAAAATCATGCATAACTCCTCCAAATTTTCACTTAGGAACATGCAACTTGTTTCTTTTTATTCCTTGCAGTAGACCTGACAACTTTGCAATTACAAGTCCTATTAAAAAATGCATACTTTTGTCACATTCATCAATTGTTTGAAAATAGCTCTTTAAGAACTAGTCATAGGAATTTGATCCAATTATGGCAAATTTGCTATGAGCATAATCAGTAGACTCTGTAGGTAAAAAGTGATTAAAAAAATTTTGGATTTTTATTTTTCTGATTGGTCCATTTTCCCATTATATCATTGTGGCCATGCCATATATGACCTATATTGCTATAACTCATAAACCATGTATGCAATCAACTCCCAATTTGAAAGGCTTTTATATCCTGAAGTCCTTGTGAGGCATGCCAAGTTTGGTTCAAATTGGCCTGTCGGGGGCGCTACAGTACCCAAAAACCTAAGAAAACATAAACACTCATGCTGCAATCTTGTTATGCAGAATACAGACAAGTAATTGGTCTTGTATGATCCAGATCAATAAGTTCTATAACATTGCAATTGCATCTTATAACAAAAAGTGCACTGCCTGACCAGAAATGAACCTTTTAATTCACCAAAATGTCATATTGCATTACTGAGATTAATGAGATATCAGTATGGTAGTACTTGGGCTCCATCTAGTGGCCAAACATCGGAACGGACTGAAAACTATTTCTCACTTGAAATACCACACAAACACACACACAAAGCTGATCTCAGCATGTAATTTAGTTCTGTGATTTGAATCATTTTGCCAATACACATTATTTTGATCCTTTTGGGCCTTTAGTGCCCCAATTGAACATTTTTTTGCACATTGATTTATTTGTGCATTTTTTTCCACTCAAACAGCTTCTTTTCACATTTAGGGTCTAAAGGACCTTTTGGGCCTCTGCCTATTGAGGCCAAGAGGCCTATTCGTGTGTGAACCCGCCAATTGCCGCTTGCGGCTATATTTAGGGTTCACACACACAGTGTGGGAAACCTATTGTTATTGTCGGGTTTTTTCTTTCTTTCTTTCTTTCTTTCTTTCTTATTATTATTTTTCTACTGATAAAACGCATACTGCAGCCTAGACCGTAAGGCCCAGGGAGACCAAACTTGGCAGGATGGTGTAGTCTCTTTGCGAGACCGTGCTAAAGCACAGAGACCCACATTGGCCTGATGGTGGCGCTATAGCGCACCATTTTGCGTTTTGGTCCATATCTCCCAAACCGTAGGGCCTAGAAACAAAATTCCACTTCTGATGGATTCCTTGGCTCAAGCCAAACAAAAAAGCCTCAAGAACCATTAAGCTCCGCCTGCTTAGATTTTTTGCTAATTTGCATAATATGCAAAACCTACTTTTTTATACTAGTCCCTGGTTTTTTATCGGATCACCACAACCTTGGTGTCAAAATATTCAGGAGAATCTCATTATCAAAGTTGCTTAAAAACATTTTGAGATTTGCATATAGTCTGGCTGTCACATGTCAATCAATAGCTCCGAGGCGTGGCCAAATTTACTTAAACAGCCATATCTCAGCAACGCTTTGACCGATCTTCATAAAATTTTAACAGTTGTTAGGGCACATGACTCCGAGGTCACAGGTCAAAGCTGGCCACGATTGTCCAATAGGGGGCGCTATAACATGGGAAAAACTGTTTCTCAGAAACCATTAGTCACATCAAGCCAAAACTTTACAGGCATCATCAGGGGCCCAAGTGATATCAAGACACACAATGATGACATCATCACTCAAAAAACATGGCCGCCATGAGCCAATTAATTTTTATTTGAAATAATTGGCCATTTGTCAGACTTACCATTGGCCAAACAACATGAAACCTCACCACTGTGTACATCTCAGGACTTTGTGTCATGCTGTGCAGTTTTGAAACTATTGGCCACTAGGTGGCGCTATTTGTGAAAATCATGCATAACTCCTCCAAATTTTCACTTAGGAACATGCAACTTGTTTCTTTTTATTCCTTGCAGTAGACCTGACAACTTTGCAATTACAAGTCATATTAAAAAATGCATTCTTTTGTCACATTCATCAATTGTTTGAAAATAGCTATTTACAAACTAGTCATAGGAATTTGATCCAATTATGGCAAAAATGGCATAGGCATAATCTCTAGACACTGTAGGTAAAAAGGGATTAAAAAAATTTTGGATTTTTATTTTTCTGATTGGTCCATTTTTCCATTATATCATTGTGGCCATGCCATATATGACCTATATTGCTATAACTCATAAACCATGTATGCAATCAACTCCCAATTTGAAAGGCTTTTATATCCTGAAGTCCTTGTGAGGTATGCCAAGTTTGGTTCAAATTGGCCTGTCGGGGGCGCTACACTACCCAAAAACCTAAGAAAACATAAAAACTCATGCTGCAATCTTGTTATGCAGAATACAGACAAGTAATTGGTCTTGTATGATCCAGATCAATAAGTTCTATAACATTGCAATTGCATCTTATAACAAAAAGTGCACTGCCTGACCAGAAATGAACCTTTTAATTCACCAAAATGTCATATTGCATTACTGAGATTAATGAGATATCAGTATGGTGGTACTTGGGCTCCATCTAGTGGCCAAACATCGGAACGGACTGAAAACTATTGCTCACATGAAACACCACACAAACACACACAAAGCTGATCTCAGCATGTGATTTAGTTCTGTGATCTGAATCATTTTGCCAATACACATTATTTTGATCCTTTTGGGCCTTTAGTGCCTCAACTGAATCTTTTTTTTTACATAAAGTACACAGGCTGACCAGAAATGAACCTTTTAATTCACCAAAATGTCATATTGCATTACTGAGATTAATGAGATATCAGTATGGTAGTACTTGGCCTCCATCTAGTGGCCATATTCTGGAACTGACTGAAAACTATTACATCAAACACCACACAAACACACACAAAGCTGATCTCAGCATGTGATTTAGTTCTGTGATCTGACTCAATTTCCCAATACACATTATTTTGATCCTTTTGGGCCTTAAGTGCCCCAATTGAACCTTTTTTTGCACATTGATTTATTTGTGCATTTTTTCCACTCAAACAGCTTCTTTTCCCATTTAGGGTCTAAAGGACCTTTTGGGCCTCTGCCTATTGAGGCCAAGAGGCCTATTCGTGTGTGAACCCGCCAATTGCCGCTTGCGGCTATATTGGCAATTATAATTGCTTAGATAATAATCTAAAACTGTAACTACAGCCTACGGCATACATCCTACAACCATGAAACTTGGCAGAAAGGTGTAGTCTCTTTGCAAGACCGAGCACAAGTACAGAGACCCATATTGGCCTGATGGTGGCGCTATAGCGCACCATTTTGCGTTTTGATCCATATCTCCCACACCGTAGGTCCTAGAAACAAAATTCCACTTCAGGTGCATTCCTTGGCTCCAGACAAACAAAAAAGCCTCAAGAACCATTAAGCTCCGCCTACTTAGATTTTTTGCTAATTTGCATAATATGCAAAACCTACTTTTTTATACTAGTCCCTGGTTTTTCATCGGATCACCACAACCTTGGTGTCAAAATATTCAGGAGAATCTCATTATCAAAGTTGCTTAAAAACATTTTGAGATTTGCATACAGTCTGGTTGTCACATGTCAATCAATAGCTCCGAGGCGTGGCCAAATTTACTTAAACAGCTATATCTCAGCAACGCTTTGACCAATCTTTATAAAAATTTATCAGTTGTTAGGGCACATGACTCAGAGGTCACAGGTCAAAGCTGGCCACGATTGTCCAATAGGGGGCGCTATAACATGGGAAAAACTGTTTCTCAGAAACCATTAGTCATATTAAGACAAAACTTTACATGCATCATCAGGGGCCCAAGTGGTATCAAGGCACACATTGATGACATCATCACTTAAAAAACATGGCCACCATTCACCAATTAATTGGTTTTGGCCATTTCACAGGCTTAACATAAGTACATACACATGAAACAGATATGGTATGTTCATCTACACACCCACACACATCTGAATCATTTTGGCAATATCTCCCACACTGTAGGGCCTAAGCAGAGAACTGCTAAACCACGCACGCTGGCCATTCTCACACACGCAGAGTGCCCTCCCTTCCTCCACTCCCTCCAGACTCCCCCGTCCTTCGAACAACCCAATGGCGATGCCTCCACCCCTCTCTCTTTCACATGCACTCACAAAAACACAGGCCTCTCTAAAAAATAAAACGCAAATACACATTATTTTGATCCTTTTGGGCTTTTAGTGCCTCAATTGAACCTTTTTTTGCACATTGATGTAATTATGCCTTTTTTCCACTGAAACAGCTTCTTTTCACTTTTAGGTCTAAAGGACCTTATGGGTTTCTTTTTGCCTATAGAGCCCAAGAGGCCTATTCGTGTGTGAACCCGCCAATTGCCGCTTGCGGCTATATTTATTATTATTTTTCTCCGCATAAAACGCATACTGCAGCCTAGACCGTAAGGCCCAGAGACACCAAACTTGGCAGAATGGTGTAGTCTCTTTGCGAGACCGTGCTAAAGCACAGAGACCCACATTGGCCTGATGGTGGCGCTATAGCGCACCATTTTGCGTTTTGGTCCATATCTCCCAAACCGTAGGTCCTAGAAACAAAATTCCACTTCTGAGGGATTCCTTGGCTCAAGCCAAACAAAAAAGCCTCAAGAACCATTAAGCTCCGCCTACTTAGATTTTTTGCTAATTTGCATAATATGCAAAACCTACTTTTTTATACTAGTCCCTGGATTTTCATCCGATCACCACAACCTTGGTGTCAAAATATTCAGGAGAATCTCATTATCAAAGTTGCTTAAAAACATTTTGAGATTTGCATACAGTCTGGTTGTCACATGTCAATCAATAGCTCCAAGGCGTGGCCAAATTTACTTAAACAGCCATATCTCAGCAACGCTTTGACCGATCTTCATAAAATTTTAACAGTTGTTAGGGCACATGACTCTGAGGTCATAGGTCAAAGCTGGCCACGATTGTCCAATAGGGGGCGCTATAACATGGGAAAAACTGTATCTCAGAAACCATTAGTCACATCAAGCCAAAACTTTACAGGCATCATCAGGGGCCCAAGTGATATCAAGACACACAATGATGACATCATCACTCAAAAAACATGGCCGCCATGAGCCAATTAATTTTTATTTGAATTAATTGGCCATTTGACAGACTTACCATTGGCCAAACAACATGAAATCTCACCACTGTGCATATCTCAGGACTATGTGTCATGCTGTGCAGTTTTAAAACATTTGGCCACTAGGTGGCGCTATTTGTGAAAATCATGCATAACTCCTCCAAATTTTCACTTAGGAACATGCAACTTGTTTCATTTTATTCCTTGCAGTAGACCTGACAACTTTGCAATTACAAGTCCTATAAAAAAATGCACACTTTTGTCACATTCATCTATTGTTTGAAAATAGCTATTTACAAACTAGTCATAGGAATTTGATCCAATTATGGAAAAATTGCTATGAGCATAATCAGTAGACTCTGTAGGTAAAAACTGACTAAAAAATGTTGGATTTTTATTTTTCTGATTGGTCCATTTTCCCATTATATCATTGTGGCCATGCCATATATGACCTATATTGCTATAACTCATAAACCATGTATGCAATCAATTCTAAATTTGAAAGGCTTTTATATCCTGAAGTCCTTGTGAGGTATGCCAAGTTTGGTTCAAATTGGCCTGTCGGGGGCGCTACAGTACCCAAACACCTAAGAAAACATAAAAACTCATGCTGCAATCTTGTTATGCAGAATACAGACAAGTAATTGGTCTTGTATGATCCAGATCAATAAGTTCTATAACATTGCAATTGCATCTTATAACAAAAAGTGCACTGCCTGACCAGAAATGAACCTTTTAATTCACCAAAATGTCATATTGCATTACTGAGATTAATGAGATATCAGTATGGTAGTACTTGGGCTCCATCTAGTGGCCAAAGATTGGAACGGACTGAAAACTATTTCTCACATGAAATACCACACAAACACACACACAAAGCTGATCTCAGCATGTGATTTAGTTCTGTGATCTAAATCATTTTGCCAATACAATTTATTTTGAACCTTTTGTGTCTTTACTGCCTCAACTGAAACTTTTTTTTACATAAAGTACACTACCTGACCAGAAATTAACCTTTTAAGTCACCAAAATGTCATATTTCATTACTGAGATTAATGAGATATCAGTATGGTAGTACTTGGCCTCCATCTAGTGGCCATATTCCAGAACTGACTGAAAACTATTACATGAAACACCACACAAACACACACAAAGCTGATCTCAGCATGTGATTTAGTTCTGTGATCTGACTCAATTTCCCAATACACATTATTTTGATCCTTTTGGGCCTTTAGTGCCCTAATTGAACCTTTTTTTGCACATTGATTTATTTGTGCATTTTTTTCCACTCAAATAGCTTCTTTTCACATTTAGGGTCTAAAGGACCTTTTGGGCCTCTGCCTATTGAGGCCAAGAGGCCTATTCGTGTGTGAACCCGCCAATTGCCGCTTGCGGCTATATTTAGGGTTCACACACATAGTGTGGGAAACCTATTGTAATTGCTCGGATTTTTCTTTTTTCTTCTTATTATTATTTTTCTCCGCATAAAACGCATACTGCAGCCTAGACCGTAAGGCCCAGAGACACCAAACTTGGCAGAATGGTGTAGTCTCTTTGCGAGACCGTGCTAAAGCACAGAGACCCACATTGGCCTGATGGTGGCGCTATAGCGCACCATTTTGCGTTTTGGTCCATATCTCCCACACCATAGGTCCTAGAAATAAAATTCCACTTCTGATGGATTCCTTGGCTCAAGCCAAACAAAAAAGCCTCAAGAACCATTAAGCTCCGCCTACTTAGATTTTTTGCTAATTTGCATAATATGCAAAACCTACTTTTTTATACTAGTCCCTGGTTTTTCATCCGATCACCACAAGCTTGGTGTCAAAATGTTCACAAGAATCTCTTTATCAATATTCCTGGAAAAAATTGTGACATTTGCATACAGTGTCATTGTGATATGTCAATCAATAGCTCCAAGGCGTGGCCAAATTTACTTAAACAGCTATATCTCAGCAACCCTTTGACCGATCTTCATAAAATTTTAACAGTTGTTAGGGCACATGACTCAAAGGTCATAGATCAAAGCTGGCCAAGATTGTCCAATAGGGGGCGCTATAACATGGGAAAAACTGTTTCTCAGAAACCATTAGTCACATCAAGCCAAAACTTTACAGGCATCATCAGGGGCCCAAGTGATATCAACTCACACAATGATGACATCATCACTCAAAAAACATGGCCGCCATGAGCCAATTAATTTTTATTTAAATTAATTGGCCATTTGACAGACTTACCATTGGCCAATCAACATGAAACCTCACCACTGTGCATATCCCAGGACTATGTGTCATGCTGTGCAGTTTTGACACATTTAGACACTAGGTGGCGCTATTTGTGAAAATCATGCATAACTCCTCCAAATTTTCACTTAGGAACATGCAACTTGTTTCTTTTTATTCCTTGCAGTAGACCTGACAACTTTGCAATTACAAGTCCTATTAAAAAATGCATACTTTTGTCACATTCATCAATTGTTTGAAAATAGCTCTTTAAGAACTAGTCCTAGGAATTTGATCCAATGATGGCAAAAATGGCATAGGCATAATCTGTAGACACTGTAGTTAAATAAATATGGAAAAAATGTTGCATTTATATTTTTCTGATTGGTCAATTTTTCCATTATATCCTTCTGGCCATGCCATAAATGACCTTTTTTGCTATAACTCATAAACCATGTAAGTGATCAACTCCCAATTTGAAAGGCTTTTATACACTGAGGTCCTTGTGAGGTAGGCCAAGTTTGGTTCAAATTGGCCTGTCGGGGGCGCTACAGTACCCAAAAACCTAAGAAATCATAAAAACTCATGCAGCAATCTTGGTATGCAGAATACAGACAAGTAATGGGGCTTGTATGATTCAGATCAATGAGGTCTATAACATTGCAATTACATCTCATAACAAAAAGTGCACTGCCTGACCAGAAATGAACCTTTTAATTCACCAAAATGTCATATTGCATTACTGAGATTAATGACATATCAGTATGATAGTACTTGGGCTCCATCTAGTGGCCAAACACTGGAACTGACTGAAAACTATTGCTCACATGAAACACCACACAAACACACACAAAGCTGATCTCAGCATGTGATTTAGTTCTGTGATCTGACTCAATTTCCCAATACACATTATTTTGATCCTTTTGGGCCTTTAGTGCCCCAATTGAACCTTTTTTTGCACATTGATTTATTTGTGCATTTTTTCCACTCAAACAGCTTCTTTTCACATTTAGGGTCTAAAGGACCGTTTGGGCCTCTGCCTATTGAGGCCAAGAGGCCTATTCGTGTGTGAACCCGCCAATTGCCGCTTGCGGCTATATTTAGGGTTCACACACGTAGTGTGGGAAACCTATTGTAATTGCTGAGATTTTTCTTCTTATTAGGGGTCCAAGCACCAGCGGTGCTGGAACCCTATTGGTTTTGTTCCGATTATTATTATTATTATTATTCTTCTTTTTCTGCCTTAAAACGCGTCGTGCAGCCTAAACCGTAAGTCCTACAGACTTCTCCTTTGGCCAACTTGTAGTACTCCTCTCCGCTACTCAGGCGCAACACGCCAGCCCGATCCGACCATAGGTGGCGCTATAGCGCACAAAATCGCATGAAAAAGTTTACACAGGTGTTTCTCCTACACCGTATGTCCTAGAGATAAAATTCAAACTGCATCTGATCAGGCATGAGCTCATCTAAAAAAAGTTCCATTGAAGCTATATGCTCCGCCCCTTACATGTCGAGCTAATTTGCATAATATGCAAATACGCACACATTTTTGAGCGCGTACTAGTCCCTGGATTTTTCACATACATGCACATATGTGGTATCCATGCGTTCAGAAGAGTCTGAACTTTAATTGTTATGGAGCCAAAGTGCACATTTCTGCACATGGGCGTGGCCACATGCATCACAAGTCAAGCGTAGAAAATTCCTTCGCCAAAAATCCACATATTCTGCTATATCTCAGGCATTCTTTCACGTATTCATACCAAATTTCACACACATGTACCTACTGGGTGTCTAGACCTGCACATGCATTTTGGCAGACATGCACATCTAGGTGGCGCTATAACGGCCAAAAAACTCTCCTGCCCACACCGATTGGCCAAATAACTCCAAACTTGGTAAGCATCATCTATATGCACCTATGACACAGGTCCTTGACCTGCACCATCATATGTCCAATATGGCCGCCGCTATCGACCAATCAGCTTTCAGTACACCTTTCACAAGCTTTTCATATGCCAATTTTTTTTCTGCCTTAAAACTCGTTGTGCAGCCTAAACCGTAAGACCTACAGACTTCTCCTTTGGCCAACTTGTAGTACTCCTCTCCGCTACTCAGGCGCAACACGCGAGCCCGATCCGACCATAGGTGGCGCTATAGCGCACAAAAACGCATGAAAAAGTTTAAACTGGTGTTTCTCCTAAACCGTATGTCCTAGAGACAAAATGTAAACTTCACCTGATCAGGCATGTGCTCATCTAAAAAAAGTTCCATTGAAGCCATATGCTCCGCCCCTTACATGTCGAGCTAATTTGCATAATATGCAAATTTGCACACATTTTTGAGCGCGTACTAGTCCCTGGATTTTTCACATACATGCACATATGTGGTATCCAGGCGCTCACAAGAGTCTGAACTTTAATTGTTATGGAGCCAAAGTGCACATTTCTGCACATGGGCGTGGCCACATGCATCACAAGTCAAGCGTAGAAAATTTCTTCGCCAAAAATCCACATATTCTGCTGTATCTCAGGCATACTTTCATGTATTCACTCCAAATTTCAAACACATGTACCTATTGGGTGTCTAGTCCGGTACATACATTTTGGCAGACATGCACACCTAGGTGGCGCTATAACGGCCAAAAAACTCTCCTGCCCACACCGATTGGCCAAATAACTCCAAACTTGGTACGCATCATCTATATGCACCTATGACACAGGTCCTTGACCTGCACCATCATATGTCCAATATGGCCGCCGCTATCGACCAATCAGCTTTCAGTTCACATTTCACAAGCTTATCATAAGCCAATCAACATGAAACTCACATATTATGTTCATCTACACACCCTCTAAGACATACTCAAGTATGACGGGAATTGCACCACTAGGTGGCGCTATACTAGAATTTCCTGAATTACCCCTACATCTTTCTTACACATGCACACACATGCAATGGCCTACCTATAGGTTTCATATACACATTGCTTCACCCATACCTACCCAGTGATTACACACACATGCTTACGCATCTCAGGCGTGCCAGATGGTGCCCATACCCTGTGCTTGGACCCCGTAATTGCCGCTTGCGGCTATATTGGCAATTATAATTGCTTAGATAATAATCTAAAACTGTAACTACAGCCTACGGCATACATCCTACAACCATGAAACTTGGCAGAAAGGTGTAGTCTCTTTGCAAGACCGAGCACAAGTACAGAGACCCATATTGGCCTGATGGTGGCGCTATAGCGCACCATTTTGCGTTTTGGTCCATATCTCCCACACCGTAGGTCCTAGAAACAAAATTCCACTTCAGGTGCATTCCTTGGCTCCAGACAAACAAAAAAGCCTCAAGAACCATTAAGCTCCGCCTACTTAGATTTTTTGCTAATTTGCATAATATGCAAAACCTACTTTTTTATACTAGTCCCTGGTTTTTCATCGGATCACCACAACCTTGGTGTCAAAATATTCAGGAGAATCTCATTATCAAAGTTGCTTAAAAACATTTTGAGATTTGCATACAGTCTGGTTGTCACATGTCAATCAATAGCTCCGAGGCGTGGCCAAATTTACTTAAACAGCTATATCTCAGCAACGCTTTGACCAATCTTTATAAAAATTTATCAGTTGTTAGGGCACATGACTCAAAGGTCACAGGTCAAAGCTGGCCACGATTGTCCAATAGGGGGCGCTATAACATGGGAAAAACTGTTTCTCAGAAACCATTAGTCATATTAAGACAAAACTTTACATGCATCATCAGGGGCCCAAGTGGTATCAAGGCACACATTGATGACATCATCACTTAAAAAACATGGCCACCATTCACCAATTAATTGGTTTTGGCCATTTCACAGGCTTAACATAAGTACATACACATGAAACAGATATGGTATGTTCATCTACACACCCACACACATCTGAATCATTTTGGCAATATCTCCCACACTGTAGGGCCTAAGCAGAGAACTGCTAAACCACGCACGCTGGCCATTCTCACACACGCAGAGCGCCCTCCCTTCCTCCACTCCCTCCAGACTCCCCCGTCCTTCGAACAACCCAATGGCGATGCCTCCACCCCTCTCTCTTTCACATGCACTCACAAAAACACAGGCCTCTCTAAAAAATAAAACGCAAATACACATTATTTTGATCCTTTTGGGCTTTTAGTGCCTCAATTGAACCTTTTTTTGCACATTGATGTAATTATGCCTTTTTTCCACTGAAACAGCTTCTTTTCACTTTTAGGTCTAAAGGACCTTATGGGTTTCTTTTTGCCTATAGAGCCCAAGAGGCCTATTCGTGTGTGAACCCGCCAATTGCCGCTTGCGGCTATATTTATTTTTCTGATTGGTCCATTTTCCCATTATATCATTGTGGCCATGCCATATATGACCTATATTGCTATAACTCATAAACCATGTATGCAATCAATTCCCAATTTGAAAGGCTTTTATATCCTGAAGTCCTTGTGAGGTACGCCAAGTTTGGTTCAAATTGGCCTGTCGGGGGCGCTACAGTAACCAAAAACCTAAGAAAACATAAAAACTCATGCTGCAATCTTGTTATGCAGAATACAGACAAGTAATTGGTCTTGTTATTAGGGTTCACACACACAGTGTGGGAAACCTATTGTAATTGCTGAAGTTTTTCTTATTATTATTTTTCCCCCTGTAAAACGCATACTGCAGCCTAGACCGTAAGGCCCAGAAAGACCAAACTTGGCAACAAGGTGCAGCAGGTGTGCAATGAGAGAAATAGAGACAGGGACCCACATTGGCCTGATGGTGGCGCTATAGCGCAGCATTTTGCGTTTTGGTCTATATCTCCCACAACGTAGGGCCTAGAAACAAAATTCCACTTCTGTTGGATTCCTTGGGTCAAGGCAAATAAAAAATAAATTTGAACTATTAAGCTCCGCCTACTTAGATTTTTTGCTAATTTGCATAATATGCAAAACCTACTTTTTTATACTAGTCCCTGGTTTTTCATCCGATCACCACAACCTTGGTGTCAAAATATTCAGGAGAATCTCATTATCAAAGTTGCTTAAAAACATTTTGAGATTTGCATACAGTCTGGTTGTCACATGTCAATCAATAGCTCCAAGGCGTGGCCAAATTTACTTAAACAGCCATATCTCAGCAACGCTTTGATGGATCTTCATAAAATTTTAACAGTTGTTAGGGCACATGACTCCGAGGTCATAGGTCAAAGCTGGCCACGATTGTCCACTAGGGGGCGCTATAACATGGGAAAAACTGTATCTCAGAAACCATTAGTCACATCAAGCCAAAACTTTACAGGCATCATCAGGGGCCCAAGTGATATCAAGACACACAATGATGACATCATCACTCAAAAAACATGGCCGCCATGAGCCAATTAATTTTTATTTGAATTAATTGGCCATTTGACAGACTTACCATTGGCCAAACAACATGAAACCTTACCACTGTGCATATCTCAGGACTATGTGTCATGCTGTGCAGTTTTAAAACATTTGGCCACAAGGTGGCGCTATTTGTGAAAATCATGCATAACTCCTCCAAATTTTCACTTAGGAACATGCAACTTGCTTCTTTTTATTCCTTGCCGTAGACCTGACAACTTTGCAATTGCAAGTCCTAAAAAAAAATGCATACTTTTGTCACATTCATCTATTGTTTGAAAATAGCTATTTACAAACTAGTCATAGGAATTTGATCCAATTATGGAAAAATTGCTATGAGCATAATCAGTAGACTCTGTAGGTAAAAACTGATTAAAAAAAATGTTGGATTTTTATTTATCTGATTGGTCCATGTTCCCATTATATCATTGTGGCCATGCCATATATGACCTATATTGCTATAACTCATAAACCATGTATGCAATCAACTCCCAATTTGAAAGGCTTTTATATCCTGAAGTCCTTGTGAGGTATGCCAAGTTTGGTTCAAATTGGCCTGTCGGGGGCGCTACAGTACCCAAAAACCTAAGAAAACATAAAAACTCATGCTGCAATCTTGTTATGCAGAATACAGACAAGTAATTGGTCTTGTATGATCCAGATCAATAAGTTCTATAACATTGCAATTGCATCTTATAACAAAAAGTGCACTGCCTGACCAGAAATGAACCTTTTAATTCACCAAAATGTCATTGCATTACTGATATTAATGAGATATCAGTATGATAGTACTTGGGCTCCATCTAGTGGCCAAACACCGAAACTGACTGAAAACTATTGCTCACATGAAACACCACACAAACACACACAAAGCTGATCTCAGCATGTGATTTAGTTCTGTGATCTGAATCATTTTGCCAATACACATTATTTTGATCCTTTTCGGCCTTTAGTGCCTCAACTGAATCTTTTTTTTTTACATAAAGTACACAGCCTGACCAGAAACGAACCTTTTAATTCACCAAAATATCCTATTTCATTACTGACATTAATGAGATATCAGTATGGTAGTACTTGGCCTCCATCTAGTGGCCATATTCTGACTGAAAACTATTGCTCACATGAAATACCACACAAACACACACAAAGCTGATCTCAGCATGTGATTTAGTTCTGTGATCTGAATTATTTTGCCAATGCACATTATTTTGATCCTTTTAGCCCCTTTAGTGCCCCAATTGAACCTTTTTTTGCACATTGATTTATTTGTGCATTTCTTCCACTCAAACAGCTTCTTTTTCACATTTAGGGTCTAAAGGACCTTTTGGGCCTCTGCCTATTGAGGCCAAGAGGCCTATTCGTGTGTGAACCCGCCAATTGCCGCTTGCGGCTATATTTATTATTATTATTTTTCTCCGCATAAAACGCATACTGCAGCCTAGACCGTAAAGGCCAGAGACACCAAACTTGGCAGAATGGTGTAGTCTCTTTGCGAGACCGTGCTAAAGCACAGAGACCCACATTGGCCTGATGGTGGCGCTATAGCGCACCATTTTGCGTTTTGGTCCATATCTCCCAAACCGTAGGGCCTAGAAACAAAATTCCACTTCTGATGTATTCCTTGGCTCAAGCCAAACAAAAAAGCCTCAAGAACCATTAAGCTCCGCCTACTTAGATTTTTTGCTAATTTGCATAATATGCAAAACCTACTTTTTTGTACTAGTCCCTGGTTTTTCATCGGATCACCACAACCTTGGTGTCAAAATATTCAGGAGAATCTCATTATCAACGTTGCTTAAAAACATTTTGAGATTTGCATACAGTCTGGTTGTCACATGTCAATCAATAGCTCCAAGGCGTGGCCAAATTTACTTAAACAGCCATATCTCAGCAACGCTTTGACGGATCTTCATAAAACTTTAACAGTTGTTAGGGCACATGACTCCGAGGTCATAGGTCAAAGCTGGCCACGATCGTCCAATAGGGGGCGCTATAACATGGGAAAAACTGTATCTCAGAAACCATTAGTCACATCAAGCCAAAACTTTACAGGCATCATCAGGGGCCCAAGTGATATCAAGACACACAATGATGACATCATCACTCAAAAAACATGGCCGCCATGAGCCAATTAATTTTTATTTGAATTAATTGGCCATTTGACAGACTTACCATTGGCCAAACAACATGAAACCTCACCACTGTGCATATCTTAGGACTATGTGTCATGCTGTGCAGTTTTGAAACATTTGGCCACTAGGTGGCGCTATTTGTGAAAATCATGCATAACTCCTCCAAATTTTCACTTAGGAACATGCAACTTGTTTCTTTTTATTCCTTGCAGTAGACCTGACAACTTTGCAATTACAAGTCCTATTAAAAAATGCATACTTTTGTCACATTCATCTATTGTTTGAAAATAGCTATTTACAAACTAGTCATAGGAATTTGATCCAATTATGGAAAAATTGCTATGAGCATAATCAGTAGACTCTGTAGGTAAAAACTGAGTAAAAAAATGTTGGATTTTTATTTTTCTGATTGGTCCATTTTCCCATTATATCATTGTGGCCATGCCATATATGACCTATATTGCTATAACTCATGAACCATGTATGCAATCAATTCCCAATTTGAAAGGCTTTTATATCCTGAAGTCCGTGTGAGGTATGCCAAGTTTGGTTCAAATTGGCCTGTCGGGGGCGCTACAGTACCCAAAAACCTAAGAAAACATAAAAACTCATGCTGCAATCTTGTTATGCAGAATACAGACAAGTAATTGGTCTTGTATGATCCAGATCAATAAGTTCTATAACATTGCAATTGCATCTTATAACAAAAAGTGCACTGCCTGACCAGAAATGAACCTTTTAATTCACCAAAATGTCATATTGCATTACTGAGATTAATGAGATATCAGTATGGTAGTACTTGGGCTCCATCTAGTGGCCAAACATCGGAACGGACTGAAAACTATTTCTCACATGAAATACCACACAAACACACACACAAAGCTGATCTCAGCATGTGATTTAGTTCTGTGATTTGAATCATTTTGCCAATACACATTATTTTGATCCTTTTGGGCCTTTAGTGCCCCAATTGAACATTTTTTTGCACATTGATTTATTTGTGCATTTTTTCCACTCAAACAGCTTCTTTTGGGTCTAAAGGACCTATTGGGTCTATTGCCTATTGAAGCCAAGTGGCCTATTCGTGTGTGAACCCGCCAATTGCCGCTTGCGGCTATATTTTCTTCTTATTAGGGGTCCAAGCACTGAAGGTGCTGGAACCCTATTGTAATTGTTCCGATTATTATTATTATTCTTCTTTTTCTGCCCTAAAACGCGTTGTGCAGACCAAACCGTAACACCTACAGACTTCTCCTTTGGCCAACTTGTAGTACTCCTCTCCGCTACTCAGGCGCAACACGCCAGCCCGATCCGACCATAGGTGGCGCTATAGAGCGCAAAAAATTGTCACGCCTACACCGTATGTCATAAACAAAAAATTCCAATTGCATCTGATCAGTCATCTTCCATTCTACAAAAAATACATTTGAACCCATAAGCTCCGCCCCTTACATGTCGAGCTAATTTGCATAATATGCAAATTTGCACACATTTTTGAGCGCGTACTAGTCCCTGGATTTTTCACATACATGCACATATGTGGTATCCAGGCGCTCACAAGAGTCTGAACTTTAATTGTTATGGAGCCAAAGTGCACATTTCTGCACAAGGGCGTGGCCACATGCATCACAAGTCAAGCGTAGAAAATTTCTTCGCCAAAAATCCACATATTCTGCTGTATCTCAGGCATACTTTCATGTATTCACTCCAAATTTTACACACATGTACCTATTGGGTGTCTAGACCGGCACATACATTTTGGAAGACATGCACACCTAGGTGGCGCTATAACGGCCAAAAAACTCTCCTGCCCACACCGATTGGCCAAATAACTCCAAACTTGGTACGCATCATCTATATGCACCTATGACACAGGTCCTTGACCTGCACCATCATATGTCCAATATGGCCGCCGCTATCGACCAATCAGCTTTCAGTACACCTTTCACAAGCTTATCATATGCCAATCAACATGAAACTCACATATTATGTTCATCTACACACCCTCTAAGACATACTCAAGTATGACGGGAATTGCACCACTAGGTGGCGCTATACTAGAATTTCCTGAATTACCCCTACATCTTTCTTACACATGCACACACATGCAATGGCCTACCTATAGGTTTCATATACACATTGCTTCACCCATACCTACCCAGTGATTACACACACATGCTTACGCATCTCAGGTGTGCCAGATGGTGCCCATACCCTGTGCTTGGACCCCGTAATTGCCGCTTGCGGCTATATTTATTATTATTATTATTTTTCCCCCTGTAAAACGCATACTGCAGCCTAGACCGTAAGGCCCAGAAAGACCAAACTTGCCAGCAAGGTGCAGCAGGTGTGCAATGAGAGAAATAGAGACAGGGACCCACATTGGCCTGATGGTGGCGCTATAGCGCACCATTTTGCGTTTTGGTCCATATCTCCCAAACCGTAGGGCCTAGAAACAAAATTCCACTTCTGATGGATTCCTTGGCTCAAGCCAAACAAAAAAGCCTCAAGAACCATTAAGCTCCGCCTACTTAGATTTTTTGCTAATTTGCATAATATGCAAAACCTACTTTTTTGTACTAGTCCCTGGTTTTTCATCCGATCACCACAACCTTGGTGTCAAAATATTCAGGAGAATCTCATTATCAAAGTTGCTTAAAAATATTTTGAGATTTGCATACAGTCTGGTTGTCACATGTCAATCAATAGCTCCGAGGCGTGGCCAAATTTACTTAAACAGCCATATCTCAGCAACGCTTTGACGGATCTTCATAAAATTTTAACAGTTGTTAGGGCACATGACTCCGAGGTCATAGGTCAAAGCTGGCCTCGATTGTCCAATAGGGGGCGCTATAACATGGGAAAAACTGTATCTCAGAAACCATTAGTCACATCAAGCCAAAACTTTACAGGCATCATCAGGGGCCCAAGTGATATCAAGACACACAATGATGACATCATCACTCAAAAAACATGGCCGCCATGAGCCAATTAATTTTTATTTGAAATAATTGGCCATTTGACAGACTTACCATTGGCCAAACAACATGAAACCTCACCACTGTGCATATCTCAGGACTATCTGTCATGCTGTGCAGTTTTAAAACATATGGCCACTAGGTGGCGCTATTTGTGAAAATCATGCATAACTCCTCCAAATTTTCACTTACGAACATGCAGCTTGTTTCATTTTATTCCTTGCAGTAGACCTGACAACTTTGCAATTACAAGTCCTATTAAAAAATGCATACTTTTGTCACATTCATCTATTGTTTGAAAATAGCTATTTACAAACTAGTCATAGGAATTTGATCCAATTATGGAAAAATTGCTATGAGCATAATCAGTAGACTCTGTAGGTAAAAACTGAGTAAAAAAATGTTGGATTTTTATTTTTCTGATTGGTCCATTTTCCCATTATATCATTGTGGCCATGCCATATATGACCTATATTGCTATAACTCATAAACCATGTATGCAATCAATTCCCAATTTGAAAGGCTTTTATATCCTGAAGTCCTTGTGAGGTACGCCAAGTTTGGTTCAAATTGGCCTGTCGGGGGCGCTACAGTACCCAAAAACCTAAGAAAACATAAAAACTCATGCTGCAATCTTGTTATGCAGAATACAGACAAGTAATTGGTCTTGTATTGTCCAGATCAATAAGTTCTATAACATTGCAATTGCATCTTATAACAAAAAGTGCACTGCCTGACCAGAAATGAACCTTTTAATTCACCAAAATGTCATATTGCATTACTGAGATTAATGAGATATCAGTATGGTAGTACTTGGGCTCCATCTAGTGGCCAAACATCGGAACGGACTGAAAACTATTTCTCACATGAAATACCACACAAACACACACACAAAGCTGATCTCAGCATGTGATTTAGTTCTGTGATTTGAATCATTTTGCCAATACACATTATTTTGATCCTTTTGGGCCTTTAGTGCCCCAATTGAACATTTTTTTGCACATTGATTTATTTTTATTATTATTATTATTATTCTTTTTCTGCCTTAAAACGGATCGCACAGCCCAAACCGTAAGGCCTACAGACTTGAAACTTGGTCAATAGGTAGTAGTCCCTCCCGCTACTCAGGCGCAAGACGCCAGCCAAATCCGCCCATAGGTGGCGCTACAGCGCATGCAAACGCATTCAAGTAAATTGCCAGTACCACGTATGTCCTAAATTTAAAATTCTTTCATATACATGTTCCTTGTCTCCAAACCTACCAAAAAGCCTCAAGAACCCATAAGCTCCGCCTACTTCGTTTTCGAGCTAATTTGCATAATATGCAAAATCGCACACATTTTTGAGAGCTAACTAGTCCCTGGATTTTTCACATACATGCACATATGTGGTATCAAAACGTTCAGAAGAGTCTGATCTTTAATAATTTTAAACAAAAAATGCACATTTCTGCACAAGGGCGTGGCCACATGCCACACAAGTCAAGGGGCAAAAATTTCACAGCCAAAAATGCACATTTTCTGCTGTATCTCATGCATACTTTTACATATTCACACCAAATTTCATATACATGTACCTGTTGGGCGTCTACACCTGCCCATACATTTTGGCACACATTCACACCTAGGGGGCGCTATAACTGCCAAAAAACTCTCCTGCACACACCGATTGGCCAAATAACACGAAACTTGGTATGCATCATCTGCATGCACCTCTGAGACAGGTCCTAGGTCTGCACCATCATATGTCCAATATGGCCGCCACCATCGACCAATTAGCTGTCAGTATACAATTTCACAAGCTTTACAAGCTTTACATATGTCAATTGACCTGAAACTCACATGGCATGTTCAGGTGCACACCCTCTAAGACATACTGGGGTATGATGGCAATTGCACCACTAGGTGGCGCTATACTAGAAACTCCTGAATTACGCCCACATAGTATGACATAAAACAACAAACTTGGACTCATATGATTCTACGTAGAATCCTTAACAACTTTGTAATTGCAAGTGCTTTACAAAAATGTACGGATTTTCACATATTATCAAATATGTATAATTTCCACTTTCCATACTACGCCTAGGATTTTCACTCCATCACCTCAAATCACACCTTGATATACTTAGCAGACTATGCAATGCAAATGTTGTGCAAAAAATCCTAAGATTTCCACAAATTTATATTTTTCATATGCATCACAATGGTACCATCATAACACATCAAATTCATATTTTAATAACTCCGCTATAGTATGTCCTATGTTTATGAAAATTGACATGCACATTCACATGACCATTGAGGTGATATTTGCCAAGTTTGAGCTAAATCCGTCCACAAATGACTCTACAGTGAATATTTTCAATTTCCATACTCAGCAGTGCAAGGAGCGGTAGAGAGCCTTTGAAGGCACGCACGCTCTCATTCTCGCAGACGCAGAGTGCCCCTCTCATCCACTCCCCACCCCCCACTCCCCCAACCTTCTAACACTTAACAACCCATGTCTCTGTCTCCCCCTCCCTCTCTCTATTTCACATGCACTCACTTCTCACACACGCAGAGTGCCCCTCTCATCCACTCCCCCCACACTCCCCCAACCTTCTAACACTTAACAACCCATGGTCTCTGTCTCCCCCTGCCTGTCTCTATTTCACATGCACTCACAAAAAACAGGCCTCCCTATAAGCTTCACATACACACTGCCTTAGCCATGCCTACCCATACATTAGAGTAACACATAAAAACACCTAATTCACACACACACACACACACACACACACACACACACACATACACCTACTTATGTGTATGCATCACAGATTGAGCACATACATGTCTGACATGACAGTGTGAGTTCACTGTGACAACTAAGACTGCCCATTATATGCAATCACTCACACACATACACAGCTCTAACTGATGAACACAAACATTATCACACCAAACCTCTCTCTCTCTATTACACATGCACACACATGCACTGGCCTACCAATAGGTTTCACATACACACTGGCCTAGCCATATCTACTATGCCTTCACCCCAGGCATGCAAGTCGGTACCTATGCCACTTGCGAGGAGCCCGCTCATTGCCGCTTGCGGCTATATTTATTATTATTCTTTTGCCCATTTTTTGACCTAAAACGCATTGTGCAGCCTAGACCGTAAGGCCTAGAAACACCAAACTTGGCAAATTGATAATGTATGGTCCAAGGACCAGACTCAAGTACAGAGACCCACATTGGCCTGATGGTGGCGCTATAGCACACCCTTTTGTCGTTTGGTCCATATCTCCCAATCCGTAAGTCATAGAAACAAAATTCCACTTTTTATGGATTCCTTGGCAAAATTCAATAGGACTATTCATATACAACCATTAAGCTCCGCCTACTTAGATTTTTTGCTAATTTGCATAATATGCAAAACCTATTTTTTTATACTAGTCCCTGGTTTTTTATCTGATCACCACAATCTTGGTGTCAAAATATTCACAAGAATCTCATTGTCAATGAATATCAACAAAACTGTGACATTGGTATACAGTCTGACTGTCACATGTCAATCAATAGCTCTGAGGCGTGGCTAAATTTACTTCAGCAGCTATATCTCAGCAATGCTTTGACCAATCTTCATGAAAATTTATCAGTTGTTAGGGCACATGACTCAGAGGTCAAAGGTCAAAGCTGGCCACGATTGTCCAATAGGGGGCGCTATAACATGGGGAAATTTGTTTCTCAGAAACCATTAGTCACATCAAGCCCAAACTTTACAGACGTCATCAGGGGCCCAAGTGGTATCAAGGCACACAATGATGACCTCATCACTCAAAAAACATGGCCACCATAAGCCAATTAATTTTAATTTTAATTAATTGGCCATTTGGCAGACTTACCATAGGTACATACACATGAAACTGACATGGTATGTTCGTGTACACACCCTCTAAGACATACTCATGTTAGAAGGGAATTGCACCACTAGGTGGCGCTATACTAGAAAATCCAGAATTTCTCCTACATATTTTCACTTATCAAGAAATGCTTGCACTCATATGATTGTATGCAGAATTCCTAGCAACTTTCTAATTACATGTGCTTTGCAAAAATGTACCACTTTTTCACTATTATCAAATATATATAACTTGTCATTTTCATACTAGTCCTAGCATTTTAACTCCATCACCTTTAAATCACACCTTGTAATACTCAGCAGACTCTGAAATGCTAAGATTAGGGAGAAAATCCTAAGGTTTTCACAAATTAATATTTTTCATATGCATCACAATGCTACCATCGTAACACATCAAATTCACAGTTCAATAACTACGCCATAGTATGTCTGATTGTTATGAAAATTGACATCCACATTCACATGACCATTGTTGTGCTGTGTGCCAAGTGTGAGCCAAATCCGTCTACAAACAGCTCTACAGTGAATATTTTCATTTTCCATACTGAGCTGTGCAGGGAGAAGACGAGAGCTGCTCAGCCCACACGCACGTGCCATTCTCGCACACGCTGCCCCCCTCCTCCACTCCCCCATCCTTCTAACATTTTACAACCCTTGGGCTCTCCCTCCTCCCTCTCTCTCTTTCACATGCACTCACAAAAACAAAGGCCTCTCTGGCCTATAGGTTTTACATACACACTAATTCTAGCCATTACTACCAATTACCCAGTGACTAATATACAGATATTTAGCTTCTTTTTTCCACACACCCTCACACATGACTTCCTATATGCTTCATATATACATTTCTCTAGCCATTTCCAACACACTAACTGATATTTAGCTTCATTTTTCCATCCACACTCTCAACTCTTGCCCTCTATACATCCTGAAATGACATAAGAGAGGACAGAGATATGTAATTCACATTTCACACACAACCTCTATATAACTGCATGCTTTACTTATCATCAAAGTCTTGTTAGATACACATTCCTAGTGGCCTCCCTACTATGGGCACAACAGTGATAACATGTCAGAGTAGGGATGAGAACATCATGAACAGGCAAAGATAAGAATATTTGTGTTATTTTATTGTATAGTAAGCCATCACTCTTTGGTTTGTTTGAGATTCACATGTGACAGATTTTGTCAGCTAAATGAAAAGGGTTAAAGAGTGGGGTTTACATGTGGGGCATTAACAAGAGCTCTCCTGCTGCTATGTTCACAACTTCTGACAAATTCAGCCAAAGGTATATTTATTTGACTAGGCCCCTGGGTCAGTGTGTCAGTGCTTTTAACCTAATCTCAGCATTTGATTTAGTTGTATGGTCTGAATCATTTTGCTAATATCTTCCACACTGTATGGCCTAGAAACAAAATTCTACTTCAGCTGTATTCCTTTGCTCAAGCCAACCAAAAAAGCCTCAAGAAGCCCTTACTGCATACATGAAAAAACACACACACACATACAAAGCTAATCACAGCATTTGATTAACTTCTATGATCTGAATCATTTTGCCATTACATTTTATTTTGATCTTTTGGGCCTTTATTGCCCCAGTTGAATAATTTTTTGCAAATTACTTTATCTGTCCATTTTTTGGACTGAAGTAGCTTCATATCACTTGTTGGTCTAAAAGACCCTTTGGGCTTTTGTGCCTTTTTTTGTGTGAACCCGCCAATCGCCGCTTGCGGCTATATTTCTTCTTATTAGGGTTCACACACGTAGTGTGGGAAACCTATTGTAATTGTCGGGTTTTTTCTTCTTATTATTATTATTATTTTTCTCCGCATAAAACGCATACTGCAGCCTAGACCGTAAGGCCCAGAGACACCAAACTTGGCAGAATGGTGTAGTCTCTTTGCGAGACCGTGCTAAAGCACAGAGACCCACATTGGCCTGATGGTGGCGCTATAGCGCACCATTTTGCGTTTTGGCCCATATCTCCCAAACCGTAGGGCCTAGAAACAAAATTCCACTTCTGATGGATTCCTTGGCTCAAGCCAAACAAAAAAGCCTCAAGAACCATTAAGCTCCGCCTACTTAGATTTTTTGCTAATTTGCATAATATGCAAAACCTACTTTTTTATACTAGTCCGTGGTTTTTCATCGGATCACCACAAGCTTGGTGTCAAAATATTCAGGAGAGTCTCATTATCAAAGTTGCTTAAAAACATTTTGAGATTTGCATACAGTCTGGTTGTCACATGTCAATCAATAGCTCCAAGGCGTGGCCAAATTTACTTAAACAGCCATATCTCAGCAACGCTTTGACCGATCTTCATAAAATTTTAACCGTTGTTAGGGCACATGACTACGAGGTCATACGTCAAAGCTGGCCACGATTGTCCAATAGGGGGCGCTATAACATGGGAAAAACTGTATCTCAGAAACCATAAGTCACATCAAGCCAAAACTTTACAGGCATCATCAGGGGCCCAAGTGATATCAAGACACACAATGATGACATCATCACTCAAAAAACATGGCCGCCATGAGCCAATTAATTTTTATTTGAATTAATTGGCCATTTGACAGACTTACCATTGGCCAAACAACATGAAACCTCACCACTGTGCATATCCCAAGACTATGTGTCATGCTGTGCAGTTTTAAAACATTTGGCCACTAGGTGGCGCTATTTGTGAAAATCATGCATAACTCCTCCAAATTTTCACTTAGGAACATGCAACTTGTTTCTTTTTATTCCTTGCAGTAGACCTGACAACTTTGCAATTACAAGTCCTATTAAAAAATGCATACTTTTGTCACATTCATCTATTGTTTGAAAATAGCTATTTACAAACTAGTCATAGGAATTTGATCCAATTATGGAAAAATTGCTATGAGCATAATCAGTAGACTCTGTAGGTAAAAACTGATTAAAAAAATGTTGGATTTTTATTTATCTGATTGGTCCATTTCCCCATTATATCATTGTGGCCATGCCATATATGACCTATATTGCTATAACTCATAAACCATGTATGCAATCAACTCCCAATTTGAAAGGCTTTTATATCCTGAAGTCCTTGTGAGGTATGCCAAGTTTGGTTCAAATTGGCCTGTCGGGGGCGCTACAGTACCCAAAAACCTAAGAAAACATAAAAACTCATGCTGCAATCTTGTTATGCAGAATACAGACAAGTAATTGGTCTTGTATGATCCAGATCAATAAGTTCTATAACATTGCAATTGCATCTTATAACAAAAAGTGCATTGCCTGACCAGAAATGAACCTTTTAATTCACCAAAATGTCATATTGCATTACTGAGATTAATGAGATATCAGTATGGTAGTACTTGGGCTCCATCTAGTGGCCAAACATCGGAACGGACTGAAAACTATTGCTCACATGAAACACCACACAAACACACACACAAAGCTGATCTCAGCATGTGATTTAGTTCTGTGATCTGACTCAATTTCCCAATACACATTATTTTGATCCTTTTGGGCCTTTAGTGCCCCAATTGAACCTTTTTTTGCACATTGATTTATTTGTGCATTTTTTCCACTCAAACAGCTTCTTTTGGGTCTAAAGGACCTATTGGGTCTATTGCCTATTGAAGCCAAGTGGCCTATTCGTGTGTGAACCCGCCAATTGCCGCTTGCGGCTATATTTATTATTATTTTTCTCCGCATAAAACGCATACTGCAGCCTAGACCGTAAGGCCCAGAGACACCAAACTTGGCAGAATGGTGTAGTCTCTTTGCGAGACCGTGCTAAAGTACAGAGACCCACATTGGCCTGATGGTGGCGCTATAGCGCACCATTTTGCGTTTTGGTCCATATCTCCCACCCCGTAGGTCTTAGAAACAAAATTCCACTTCAGGTGCATTCCTTGGCTCCAGGCAAACAAAAAAGCCTCAAGAACCATTAAGCTCCGCCTACTTAGATTTTTTGCTAATTTGCATAATATGCAAAACCTACTTTTTTATACTAGTCCCTGGTTTTTCATCGGATCACCACAACCTTGGTGTCAAAAGATTCAGGAGAATCTTATTATCAAAGTTGCTTAAAAACATTTTGAGATTTGCATACAGTCTGGTTGTCACATGTCAATCAATAGCTCCGAGGCGTGGCCAAATTTACTTAAACAGCCATATCTCAGCAACGCTTTGACGGATCTTCATAAAATTTTAACAGTTGTTAGGGCACATGACTCCGAGGTCATAGGTCAAAGCTGGCCTCGATTGTCCAATAGGGGGCGCTATAACATGGGAAAAACTGTATCTCAGAAACCATTAGTCACATCAAGCCAAAACTTTACAGGCATCATCAGGGGCCCAAGTGATATCAAGACACACAATGATGACATCATCACTCAAAAAACATGGCCGCCATGAGCCAATTAATTTTTATTTGAAATAATTGGCCATTTGACAGACTTACCATTGGCCAAACAACATGAAACCTCACCACTGTGCATATCTCAGGACTATGTGTCATGCTGTGCAGTTTTAAATCATATGGCCACTAGGTGGCGCTATTTGTGAAAATCATGCATAACTCCTCCAAATTTTCACTTACGAACATGCAGCTTGTTTCATTTTATTCCTTGCAGTAGACCTGACAACTTTGCAATTACAAGTCCTATTAAAAAATGCATACTTTTGTCACATTCATCTATTGTTTGAAAATAGCTATTTACAAACTAGTCATAGGAATTTGATCCAATTATGGAAAAATTGCTATGAGCATAATCAGTAGACTCTGTAGGTAAAAACTGAGTAAAAAAATGTTGGATTTTTATTTTTCTGATTGGTCCATTTTCCCATTATATCATTGTGGCCATGCCATATATGACCTATATTGCTATAACTCATAAACCATGTATGCAATCAATTCCCAATTTGAAAGGCTTTTATATCCTGAAGTCCTTGTGAGGTATGCCAAGATTGGTTCAAATTGGCCTGTCGGGGGCGCTACAGTACCCAAAAACCTAAGAAAACATAAAAACTCATGCTGCAATCTTGTTATGCAGAATACAGACAAGTAATTGGTCTTGTATTGTCCAGATCAATAAGTTCTATAACATTGCAATTGCATCTTATAACAAAAAGTGCACTGCCTGACCAGAAATGAACCTTTTAATTCACCAAAATGTCATTGCATTACTGAGATTAATGAGATATCAGTGTGGTAGTACTTGAGCTCCATCTAGTGGCCAAACATCGGAACGGACTGAAAACTATTTCTCACATGAAATACCACACAAACACACACGCAAAGCTAATCTCAGCATGTGATTTAGTTCTGTGATTTGAATCATTTTGCCAATACACATTATTTTGATCCTTTTGGGCCTTTAGTGCCCCAATTGAACATTTTTTTGCACATTGATTTATTTGTGCATTTTTTCCACTCAAACAGCTTCTTTTGGGTCTAAAGGACCTATTGGGTCTATTGCCTATTGAAGCCAAGTGGCCTATTCGTGTGTGAACCCGCCAATTGCCGCTTGCGGCTATATTTTCTTCTTATTATTATTATTTTTCTCCGCATAAAACGCATACTGCAGCCTAGACCGTAAGGCCCAGGGAGACCAAACTTGGCAGAATGGTGTAGTCTGTTTGCGGGACCGTGCTAAAGTACAGACACCCACATTGGCCTGATGGTGGCGCTATAGCGCAGCATTTTGCGTTTTGGTCCATATCTCCCACCCCGTAGGTCCTAGAAACAAAATTCCACTTCAGGTGGATTCCTTGGCTCCAGACAAACAAAAAAGCCTCAAGAACCATTAAGCTCCGCCTACTTAGATTTTTTGCTAATTTGCATAATATGCAAAACCTACTTTTTCCTACTACTCCTTGGTTTTTCGTCGGATTTCTTAAGTCTTGGTGTCAAAATATTCAGAAGAATCTCCTTATCAAAAATCATCAAAAAAATTCTGAGATTTCTATACAGTCTGGTTGTCACATGTCAATCAATAGCTCTGAGGCGTGGCCAAATTTACTTCAGCAGCTATATCTCAGCAACGCTTTGACCAATCTTCATGAAATTTTATCAGTTGTTAGGGCACATGACTCAGAGGTCACAGGTCAAAGCTGGCCGCGATTGTCCAATAGGGGGCGCTATAACATGGGAAAAACTGTTTCTCAGAAACCATTAGTCACATCAAGCCAAAACTTTACAGGCATCATCAGGGGCCCAAGTGATATCAAGGCACACAATGATGACATCATCACTCAAAAAACATGGCCCCCATGAGCCAATTAATTTTATTTTGAATTAATTGGCCATTTGACAGACTTACCATTGGCCAATCAACATGAAACCTCACCACTGTGCATATCTCAGGACTATGTGTCATGCTGTGCAGTTTTGAAACATTTGGCCACTAGGTGGCGCTTTTTGTGAAAATCATGCATAACTCCTCCAAATTTTCACTTAGGAACATGCAACTTGATTTGTTTGATTCCTTGCAGTAGACCTGAAAACTTTGCCATTACAAGTCCTATTAAAAAATGCATACTTTTGTCACATTCATCAATTGTTTGAAAATAGCTCTTTTGGAATTAGTCCTAGAAATTTGATCCAATTATGGAACAATTGGTATGACCATAATCTGTAGACTCTGGAGGTAAAAACTGATTTAAAAATATTGGATTTTAAAATACTCAGGCGGGTCCATTTTTCCATTATATCCTTCTGGCCATGCCATCAATGACCTTTATTGCTATAACTCATAAACCATGTAAGCGATCAACTCCCAATTTGAAAGGCTTTTATAGCCTGAGGTTTCTGTGAGGTCTGCCAAATTTGGTTCAAATTGGCCTGTCAGGGGTGCTACAGTACCCAAAAACCTAAGAAATCATAAAAACTGATGCTGCAATCTTGTTATGCAGGATACAGACAAGTAATGGGTCTTGTATGATTCACTGATTCACATCAATGAGGTCTATATAATTGCATTTACATCTCATAACAAAAAGTGCAATACCTGACCAGAAATTAACCTTTTAATTCACCAAAAGTCCTATTTCATTGCTGAAATTAATGAGATATCAGTATCTTAGTACTTGGGTCCATCTAGTGGCCAAATTCCAGAACTGACTCAAAACTATTGCTTCCATGAAATACCACACAAACACACACAAAGCTGATCTCAGCATGTGATTTAGTTCTGTGATCTAAATCATTTTCCCAATACAATTTATTTTGAACCTTTAGGGCCTTTAGTGCCTCAATTGAACCTTTTTTGAACATTGATTTATGCATTTTTTCAACTGAAACAGCTTCTTTTCACTTTTAGTTCTAAATGACCTTTGGGGATCTTTTTGCCTATACAGCCCAAGAGGCCTTTTGGTGTGTGAACCCGCCAATTGCCGCTCGCGGCTATTTTTAGCTATTTAATATTGTCTTCAATATTGAACCTTTTCACAATATTCAAATTTTCTTAAATATATCAGTCTGCGTGCAACGAATGAGTATAATATACAAGTTTCACCTTTTGAATGGAATTACTGAAACAAATAATATACCAATATCTGTGTAACGTGGTGGGTTGGACACAATCGCGATAAAGGGCTGGCACATACTTTAACGGAGCTAGTCTCCTCTAAGTAGGGTAACCAGAGTTGGGTTTCTGAAAAGGAGGACACCTTTTGTGCTGGGTGGGGGTCATCGGTGTATCGGTGAATGATTTAGGTGGATGGTGTGTGTGTCGAACGTTTTTTCTCTTTAACTCCTCCGTAAACGTACACTTTCGTTTCATCGCCGTAGAACCGGCGGACACACGTGCTTTCGCTTGTAAACACTTTTGCACTGTACATGTATTCTGTTTGAGGCAGTCGAACAAAATCCCGGACGATTTTGAAATCCCCCCCGGACATTTTTTAAGTCTCAAAAGTAGGACATGTCCGGGGAAAAGAGGATGTCTGGTCACCCTACCTCTAAGTGAACTGCGCCCACACGGAGAGTGCGCGACTTACGAGGCATACGGAACACACTTCACAGAAACACTCACGAAGGAATATAAAGGACCACAGCGATTATGAAAGGAAAACACGTTTATATAAGTATGAATGCTGAAGTAATACAAGGCACAGAAAACACGGCAGAGACTAAAGTAAACGAGCACTACAAAACACGACAAATATTAACACCGGACCACTATCATCACTGGATACCCATTTGCTGCAACGTGCACGAAATCTCTGCATGCGTCTGACCACCTTCAAATAAATATTTAATTAAACTATTATGTGGTTCCAGTCCGGTCATGTTGTCTATACCAATATAGACCATGTTCCAATGTCTAGGCTACAATCAGAGTAGAACAAGTAACAGTGCACTCCCGCATAAACGAAGCCCACGAAGAATAAACATATCAGTAACTTCCGGGGCACACAAATGGGTCAAGTTAAAAAATCTAAATCAAGTCTGAAAAATACAAGCCTGATTTGTTTTTTTGTTTTCATTTTCAAAACGAAAAACATAATAATGAATAGTTTTTTGATTTTCCGATTTTGATTTTCAGTTGAATAACAAATGAACGAATGATACACGGATTTACAAGCCTGGTTTGTTTTTTTGTTTTTATATTCAAAATGAAAAACAAAATAATGAATTGTTTATTTGATTTTCCGATTTTGATTTTCAGTTGAATATCAAATGAACAAATGATACACGGATTCTTCCCTAACCTCTCCCGCTTGTAAGGTGTTCCTTGTTTTGGCCTAGTTAGTAGTTTTGTATATAAGCCGTGCTTCCTAGGTTTGTTTGCTGGTCTTTGTTCATGTATTTCATGCATAGCCCTTTTATTATTCTCATTACTGATTTCTGTAAAACAGTGTGTTTAAGACCCTGTTATCCGCATTGGTCACATGATAACCCGGCTTATTGTGCCTTGAATGTTTAGATGATGATGACTGTAATGCTGTATTTGTGGAGCGAATAGGAGGCGGAAAAAATGCTGAGAGGAGTGAGATTTAATAGGGGCAGATCCAGAGTCATAATCACCCTTGTTTGACCATGTACCATGGTCTCAGATTTAGAGGTGCTGATTCTCATTTTGCACTCTGATCCAGTGAACAATCTACAAACTGATCCAGCGAGAACTGTAGTTCCTGACCTGATGATCCCCCAGTAGCTGGTCCTCTTTAATAAAAAGGGGGACCACCACCCCTGTTTGCCAGTTCAAAGGCACTGCCCCTCATGTCCACGCAATGAGACAAGACAATATCCAGAGCCCTAAGGAACTCAGGGCTGACTTCATCCACCACTGGAACCTTGCCAGCAAGGACAACCCTGGTCACCTCAGCCCAAGGGAGTCCCCCAGGCATGCTGGTGGGATTGAGAAGATTCTCAAAGTATTCCTTCCACCACCTAATGACATCCCCAGTCAAGGCAGCCTCTCTTACCTGGGGTATCCATCACTGGGTTTGGGGACTGCCATATGGGGACCATAATGCCAACTATAATGCCACAGTTCCGGTCCTCCGCATCGACAGTGGAGGCACGGGACATGGCCCACTTGGACTTAATATCTTTGGCCTCCCTTGGGATGTGATTAAAGCTCTGCTGGATGTGAGAGTTGAAGATATTTGTAAACATTCCCAGTAAACCCTAATTATACATTTGGGTCTGCCAGGTCTGTCCAGCATCCTCGCCTGCCATCTGTTTCAACTCGCCACTTTACCTAAGTGTTTAAGACACACGGACGCAAGTACGAGCATATAATCATTGAACTGTGGAACTTATGCACACCTTTGTGCTCGAGCATAGTGTTTGTGTCACGTCCAGCCCCTCCCTCCTCCCTGGTCCCGCCTAGCTCCCCGCTCCCATTCGTTCCTCCGTCTGTCTGTCACGCCCTCATTGTTAGTACCCACACACCTGAGTCTTGTTTCACCGTCTTGTCTCTGTGTATAAAGAACTCCGAATGTTTCATTCCCTGGTCGGTCATTCCCTGTACGTGAGTCCCTCGCTGTTCCTCTGTTTTGCCTGATGGTCTGTTCATGTTATTGTTCTTACTCCCTCTCTGTTTTGTTTTAGCCTTGCTTGTCTTGTAATTCCATGTTCAGCGCCTATGTCTTCTTTGTATGTATCCCTAGTCTTTTGTAATCTTTAGTAGTTTTATGTCTCATTGGTTACTTAGTTAAAGTTGCACTGTTGTGTTATCCCAGCATCTTTACCTCCTTGTTATGTTCCTCCCCTCCATATGCTTACATAGTTCTCGGTTATTTTGGTTCAGACGTTAACGTTCCCTATTTTTTAGCTTACCTGTTTAGTGGTGTCCTTTCCCTATTGTTTTGCTTAGCTCCCTCTACCTTCTGTGTTGTAGTCGTGTTTGTCACGCTCTTTATTAAACCCCCCCCCCCCCCCCCTTGAATTCTGCAATTGCGTCATGCCTGCCCGCCACAAACATAACAGTTTGTTATGGACAGACTGTGATGAGTACAGAATACCAGAACATCACTCAATACACTAAACACATACAGAAAAAATGCAGTTCAGAATCAGAACACACAGTGAGACAGGACGAGCAGAAGAAGCTCAGCAAATGACTACACAAGTGGAACAGCAAAGGCAACAGATAACAGAAACAGGTAATAGAAAAAAATTGTTCAATAATATACACTAACTTTAATGGAGTGAGGCACAGGCAAGATGCCAAGGCAAGAGCGTTTTTAGACAAGAAATTTATATGTACAATTAGCGATAACGACTTATGCTACCTGAGACAAACATGATGAGTAACGTGCACACATGGACTCACAAACACAAACAAACATAAGTACACGCCAGTAGCGAACCGTGACCATTAAACCTGGGCCCGCTCCCATCCCCCCCCCCCACCTGAAAATAATTTGTTTCCCTTCCTAATTAACTGCAATAAATAAATAAATTTAAAAACTGAGACGATAGTACAGCTTTAGAAACACAATAAACAATAATATCTGTACTAGATAACTTCCTAAGCAAAATAAGGTTCACAGCTCCGTGTTCTTCGGGAGCGGAATATGTAAACAACGTGCACGAGGGCATCAAAGGAATGAATCGAAACTAGCTAGCGTCGCCACAGCGGGCGGAAATTATCATACAGTTAAGCCTGCCCACTAAGAGGGAAGATACGATTGGTCAATTTTACTGTCATTTGAAACTGGTATTGCGCTGAATTATAACTGCCAGGCCCTCTGTAAACGAACAGCGGGCATCACAGTCCTGATAGGGGGAGACACAGGCTCACAGGCTTACACTTAAACCCTCACCTTCCAACACAGATTGAATAGACATGGTTGAATAATTTATTTGCTTATATTTCTGTAATTGTTTAGATGTCGATTGTCAAACTGTAAGTAGATTTAAAAATTGGATATATATATATATATTTTTATGCTTTAAGAATATTTTAGGCCCTCTGAGAGGGCGTAGAGGGCCCTGACGGTTCCCCACTGGTACACGCATACTACACACATCGAGGGATGAGTCATGGAGGGAATGTGATGCCAACATGGAAAACTGCAGGATGGCTTGGTCAGTCTTATACTTTTTGTAAGCAACTTTTGAACATTTTGAATCACTGTAGAACATAAAATTAATTAAAGCAAAAAATACATTTAATATCTAAACTCCAGTCAGCAACATCATATACTCTCTCTAATTTAATAAGTGTTCATTGATCTAATTATATCACCTAAGAAGGGCAGGGTTGCCAACTCTCATGCAATGAGCGTGAGACACGCATTTGACTGTCTTCACACGCTCACATCTGATTTCTCACGCTGAAAAAAATGTAGTTTATTTATCTCTGATCTACATCTATGATTCAATGAGTTACTAGTTTGCCAACCACTGGTGATTGATCGATCGTGATATAATACTTCATTTGTGTCCATTTTACACCCTACACACCCCTCCCCCCCCCTTGGAGGGGCAAAGATCAAATCTCACTGGAAGAGAATGTGACTAACACAAAGGCCAACATCATCGCATGGGCCAGGTGGCTATAAGACTATAATAAGACAAAACAGATATATTAGAATTATTGACAAGATTTCATGGAACCATGCACCTCACACCCATCAAATTTTATTATGCTTACACAAGCAGTTCTGAACAATGAAAATGTCCTTTTTATTCAGTGGCTCTCTGGATATTTAATCTGACTATAAATTTGATCAAACACTAAAAGTAGATCAAAGTCCATAATATAATGTTCACTCACCATGTTGTTAAGAGAGTCTTGCACTTGGCCGAGGGTGATGTTCCTGAGGTCAGAGCTGTCTGGCATACTGATATTACTGAGGCTGAAGATGAAGATGATTGCAAATGATGTGTTTGTCTTTTCTGTGAATGAATTTAACATACTTTATGATTTATGAAACTACAGACTATAAAACGGTAGAACAGTGATTTGGGATCTTATGGATGTATTGTGCAATGAAAAAATTCTTACTCTCATAGGTAAAATTTTGCACTTTCACAGTATCATTGAAGTTTATTAATCGAGAGGACATCAGAGATCTGGCAGCATTTAGGACCAAAATCTCACTGGGGATGACATACGAAGTGTTGAAAGCCAGCACAGTGTAGACCACAGCTGAAAAAGCTCTAAAAGAGGAATGGACAATATTAATTTCAACTTCTTTGTGCTATTAAAGATCTTCATGATATTAAAGATTTAAGATAATTACAATTAAGATCAATTGCATTCTAAATTTAAGAAAAAAATAAACTTACATTTAAATATAAGAAAAATGGAATTAATTAACATTCGCTTACATTTGTGAATATGTTGTTGTAGATAATGCTTCATTTTTTACTTTTGTGAATTCAGTGGAATCTGCTCTTGAGGTACTGTACTTTTCAGGTACACCAGACAATGGGATTACCGTGGTATGTGCTGTAATCAGATTTGGATTTGAAATTTCAGGTTGAGTAGCAGTGGGAATAATGTTGGTCTCAGTCTTTGAAAATGAATAAGAACTTTCATGAAAATCAGATGAATTTGTTTGGGGGATTAAAACAACGCTGCTTGATCCAGTAGGTGTTGATTGCAGATCAGAATAATTTGCTAATACAGGATGTGTTACAGAGGCAGACAAGTGATCTCTTACATGATCTCCTGTTGATGGCAGACCACTGTATTTCACTAATGCATGACTTGTCACAGTAGACATTACTGTGCCAGACACACCTAACTGAACTCGATATGTAGCACCTTTCATTGTAGCAGTACTGCTGGGAGCATAACTTGATGAAGTCAATGTATGTAGGGTTGTCATTAATGTTTCAGATGTTATTGGATTTTTTGGCTGTGTTGTGTATGAACCTGAATATATATAGGTAATACGACTGGTAATAGCATTGGTCCAAGCAGATGTTGTGCTGTGTGTCACACCTGATGAAGCTTGCTTGTTTGTGATAATGGTAGCAGGTCTTGGTCCAGGTGATATAGTAAATCGTGAGTCATTCGTTACATTGGTTGCCGGCTGTGATGACGTGAATGAAATTCCTTTATGCTTTGTTGGGTTTGAAACCTTGACACTATCACTTGGACTATAATTTAATGCAAAAGAAGTCGAGGCTGATGCTACAACTGATGGAACATGTTTACTTGTGAACATATTAATGACACTTTTTTCAGTAAATGCTGCTGTGGAAGTCATTGTAGGTGACAATGAATCCTTACTTTTTACTAAAGAGGGATTTGCTAAAGAAGCAGACACTATGTCTGACGCATTTGACTGACCAGGAGATGTAAGGTCCATTACATCAGCAGTAGGGATGGATACGAAACTCGATGAATTCAGTGAGGATGGAATTGATATTAAGGTGTCTGGTGTTATTATGGTTTCTGTCTGTGTAGGTGGGATTGAAAGTATGTGTTGTGTTGTTTGGAAATCAGTATTACTTGCTAATGCTGGAGTAGTCACAAGAGCAGGCACTGTCCCTGACATGCTTGACTGAGCTGGAGACGTAGAATTTGTCACACTCAGAGAATTTGTGGGTGCAAACTCCGATAAAGTCACTGGAGGCAGTGTTGACTTTAATGATTCAGTTATTGTTGTGGTTCCTTTATGTGTTGTTGAGAATGAAACTTCAGGATTATCTGCATCATCACTTGTCCCAGCTGAAGACATTGTAGTTACAACTGGTGGAGTCTGTTTATTTGTTATTTCATTAGCACCACTTGTTCCAATGGATTCTGATGCTGAATACACTAAGTTAGAGAGGGCTGTTGATTGTACTTTAGTAGTAGTTTCTCGTGCTGGACTTGCCAGTACTATATCTGTGGTGTTCGAAGTCATACCTGATACTGTGGACTGAGCTGGAGATATAGTGCTCATCACAATAGGAGTGGTGGTTTGTGCAAATTTGGATACAACCAGCGTAGGTGGGGTTGCTCTTACTGTGTCAGTTGACGGCGTGTTTCCCAGCTGTGTTGCGAACCAGACAGTGGACCCTGAAGTGGAATTTGCTAAATTAGAGAATGTTGTTGGTTCCAATTTAGTAATATTTGCAAATGCTGGATTTGACACAACTGCAGACAATGTGCTAGGCACAGTTGACTGATCGGAAGAAATAGTACTGGTCGTAGTTGAAATGTTGGTAGGTGGAAAATCTGATGAAGTAACTATATTTCTTGCTGTCATTAATGGGTCTCTTGTTACAGTGGTATCTTTACGTGATGTTGTGAATAAAACTGGTGAAGTACCACCACCATCACTGGTAAAAGAATTTGTCCCAGTATAAGTTGTTCTTAGTAGCAATTCCGATAGATCCTGATAATTAGTAGTCAAGTTGGCAGTGCTTGTTCCAACAGATACTGAGGTAGAATCTGCTAATACAGGCAGTTGTGTTGTTTGGAAATCAGTAATTTTTGCTAATGCTGGATTAGTCACAAGAGCAGGCACTGTCCCTGACAAGCTTGACGGAAGTGGAGATGTAGAACTTGTCACACTCAGAGAATTTGTGGATGCAAACTCAGATGAAGTCACTGGAGGCGGTGTTGACTTTATTGATTCAGTTATTGTTGTGGTTCCTTTATGTGTTGTTGAGAATGAAACTTCAGGATTATCTGCATCATCACTTGTCCCAGCTGAAGACATTGTAGTTACAACTGGTGGAGTCTGTTTATTTGTTATCTCATTAGCACCACTTGTTCCAATGGATTCTGATGCTGAATCCACTAAGTTAGAGAGGGCTGTTGATTGCACTTTAGTAGTAGTTTCTCGTGCTGGACTTGCCAGTACTATATCTGTGGCGTTAGCAGTGGTACCTAAAACTGTGGACTGAGCTGGAGATGTAGTGCTCATCACAATAGGAGTGGTGGTTTGTGCAAATTTGGATAAAACCAGCGAAGGTGAGGTTGCGCTTACTGTGTCGGTTGATGGCGTGTTTCCTGGCTGTGTTGCGAACAAGCCAGTGGACCCTGAAGTGGAATTTGCTAAATGAGAGAATATTGTTGGTTCCAATTCAGTAATATTTGCAAATGCTGGATTTGACACAACTGCAGACAATGTGCTAGGCACAGTTGACTGATCGGAAGAAATAGTACTGGTCGTAGTTGAAATGTTGGTAGGTGGAAAATCTGATGAAGTAACTATATTTCTTGCTGTCATTAATGGGTCTCTTGTTACAGTGGTACCTTTATGTGTTGTTGTGAATAAAACTGGTGAAGTACCGCCACCATCACTGGTAAAAGGATTTGTCCCAGTATAAGTTGTTCTTAGTAGCAATTCCGATAGATCCTGATAATTAGTAGTCAAGTTGGCAGTGCTTGTTCCAACAGATACTGAGGTAGAATCTGCTAATACAGGCAGTTGTGTTGTTTGGAAATCAGTAATTTTTGCTAATGCTGGATTAGTCACAAGAGCAGGCACTGTCCCTGACAAGCTTGACTGAAGTGGAGATGTAGAACTTGTCACACTCAGAGAATTTGTGGGTGCAAACTCAGATGAAGTCACTGGAGGCGGTGTTGACTTTATTGATTCAGTTTTTGTTGTGGTTCTTTTATGTGTTGTTGAGAATGAAACTTCAGGATTATCTGCATCATCACTTGTCCTAGCTGAAGATATTGTAGTTACAACTGGTGGAGTCTGTTTATTTGTTATCTCATTAGCATCACTTGTTCCAATGGATTCTGATGCTGAATCCACTAAGTTAGAGAGGGCTGTTGATTGCACATTAGTAGTAGTTTCTTGTGCTGGACTTGCCAGTACTATATCTGTGGCGTTCGCAGTCATACCTGATACTGTGTACTGAGCTGGAGATATAGTGCTCATCACAATAGGAGTGGTGGTTTGTGCAAATTTGGATACAACCAGCGTAGGTGGGGTTGCTCTTACTGTGTCAGTTGAGGGCGTGTTTCCTGGCTGTGTTACGAACAAGCCAGTGGACCCTGAAGTGGAATCTGCTAAATCAGAGAATGTTGTTGTTTCCAATTCAGTAATATTTGCAAATGCTGGACTCGACAGAACTGCAGACAATGTACTTGGCACAGTTGACTGATCGGGAGATATAGTACTGGTCATAGTTGAAATGTTGGTAGGTCGAAAATATGATGAAGTAATTATATTTCTTGCTGTTATTAATGGGTCTCTTGTTACAGTGGTACCTTTACGTGTTCTTGTGAATAAAACTGGTGAAGTACCGGCACCATCACTGGTAAAAGAATTTCTCCCAGTATAAGTTGTTCTTAGTAGCAATTCTGATAGATCCTGTTTATTAGTTGTCAAGTTGTCAGCGCTTGTTCCAATAGATACTGAGGTAGAATCTTGTAATGAAGGCAATTTTGTTCTTTGGAAATCAGTATTACTTGCTAATGCTGGAGTAGTCACAAAAGCGGACACTGTCCCTGACATGCTTGACTGAGCTGGAGATGTAGAACTTATCACACTTAGAGAATTTGTGGGTGCAAACTCCGATGAAGTCACTGGAGGCGGTGTTGACTTTATTGATTCAGTTATTGTTGTGGTTCCTTTATGTGTTGTTGAGAATGAAACTTCAGGATTATCTGCATCATCACTTGTCCCAGCTGAAGACATTGTAGTTACAACTGGTGGAGTCTGTTTATTTGTTATCTCATTAGCACCACTTGTTCCAATGGATTCTGATGCTGAATCCACTAAGTTAGAGAGGGCTGTTGATTGCACTTTAGTAGTAGTTTCTCGTGCTGGACTTGCCAGTACTATATCTGTGGCATTAGCAGTGGTACCTAAAACTGTGGACTGAGCTGGAGATGTAGTGCTCATCACAATAGGAGTGGTGGTTTGTGCAAATTTGGATAAAACCAGCGAAGGTGAGGTTGCGCTTACTGTGTCGGTTGATGGCGTGTTTCCTGGCTGTGTTGCGAACAAGCCAGTGGACCCTGAAGTGGAATTTGCTAAATGAGAGAATATTGTTGGTTCCAATTCAGTAATATTTGCAAATGCTGGATTTGACACAACTGCAGACAATGTGCTAGGCACAGTTGACTGATCGGAAGAAATAGTACTGGTCGTAGTTGAAATGTTGGTAGGTGGAAAATCTGATGAAGTAACTATATTTCTTGCTGTCATTAATGGGTCTCTTGTTACAGTGGTACCTTTATGTGTTGTTGTGAATAAAACTGGTGAAGTACCGCCACCATCACTGGTAAAAGAATTTGTCCCAGTATAAGTTGTTCTTAGTAGCAATTCCGATAGATCCTGATGATTAGTAGTCAAGTTGGCAGTGCTTGTTCCAACAGATACTGAGGTAGAATCTGCTAATACAGGCAGTTGTGTTGTTTGGAAATCAGTAATTTTTGCTAATGCTGGATTAGTCACAAGAGCAGGCACTGTCCCTGACAAGCTTGACCGAAGTGGAGATGTAGATCTTGTCACACTCAGAGAATTTGTGGGTGCAAACTCAGATGAAGTCACTGGAGGCGGTGTTGACTTTATTGATTCAGTTATTGTTGTGGTTCCTTTATGTGTTGTTGAGAATGAAACTTCAGGATTATCTGCATCATCACTTGTCCTAGCTGAAGACATTGTAGTTACAACTGGTGGAGTCTGTTTATTTGTTATCTCATTAGCATCACTTGTTCCAATGGATTCTGATGCTGAATCCACCAAGTTAGAGAGGGCTGTTGATTGCACATTAGTAGTAGTTTCTTGTGCTGGACTTGCCAGTACTATATCTGTGGCATTCGCAGTCATACCTGATACTGTGTACTGAGCTGGAGATATAGTGCTCATCACAATAGGAGTGGTGGTTTGTGCAAATTTGGATAAAACCAGCGAAGGTGGGGTTGCTCTTATTGTGTCAGTTGAGGGCTTGTTTCCTGGCTGTGTTACGAACAAGCCAGTGGACCCTGAAGTGGAATCTGCTAAATCAGAGAATGTTGTTGTTTCCAATTCAGTAATATTTGCAAATGCTGGACTCGACAGAACTGCAGACAATGTACTTGGCACAGTTGACTGATCGGGAGATATAGTACTGGTCATAGTTGAAATGTTGGTAGGTCGAAAATATGATGAAGTAACTATATTTCTTGTTGTCATTAATGGGTCTCTTGTTACAGTGGTACCTTTACGTGTTCTTGTGAATAAAACTGGTGAAGTACCGGCACCATCACTGGTAAAAGAATTTGTCCCAGTATAAGTTTTTCTTAGTAGCAATTCTGATAGATCCTGTTTATTAGTGGTCAAGTTGTCTGCGCTTGTTCCAATTGATACTGAGGTAGAATCTGCTAATACAGGCAGTTGTGTTGTTTGGAAATCAGTATTACTTGCTAATGCTGGATTAGTCACAAAAGCGGACACTGTCCCTGACATGCTTGACTGAGCTGGAGATGTAGAACTTATCACACTTAGAGAATTTGTGGGTGCAAACTCCGATGAAGTCACTGGAGGCGGTGTTGACTTTATTGATTCAGTTATTGTTGTGGTTCTTTTATGTGTTGTTGAGAATGAAACTTCAGGATTATCTGCATCATCACTTGTCCTAGCTGAAGATATTGTAGTTACAACTGGTGGAGTCTGTTTATTTGTTATCTCATTAGCACCACTTGTTCCAATGGATTCTGATGCTGAATCCACTAAGTTAGAGAGGGCTGTTGATTGCACTTTAGTAGTAGTTTCTCGTGCTGGACTTGCCAGTACTATATCTGTGGCATTAGCAGTGGTACCTAAAACTGTGTACTGAGCTGGAGATATAGTGCTCATCACAATAGGAGTGGTGGTTTGTGCAAATTTGGATACAACCAGCGTAGGTGGGGTTGCTCTTACTGTGTCAGTTGAGGGCGTGTTTCCTGGCTGTGTTACGAACAAGCCAGTGGACCCTGAAGTGGAATCTGCTAAATCAGAGAATGTTGTTGTTTCCAATTCAGTAATATTTGCAAATGCTGGACTCAACAGAACTGCAGACAATGTACTTGGCACAGTTGACTGATCGGGAGATATAGTACTGGTCATAGTTGAAATGTTGGTAGGTCGAAAATATGATGAAGTAACTATATTTCTTGTTGTCATTAATGGGTCTCTTGTTACAGTGGTACCTTTACGTGTTCTTGTGAATAAAACTGGTGAAGTACCGGCACCATCACTGGTAAAAGAATTTGTCCCAGTATAAGTTTTTCTTAGTAGCAATTCTGATAGATCCTGTTTATTAGTGGTCAAGTTGTCTGCGCTTGTTCCAATTGATACTGAGGTAGAATCTGCTAATACAGGCAGTTGTGTTGTTTGGAAATCAGTATTACTTGCTAATGCTGGATTAGTCACAAAAGCGGACACTGTCCCTGACATGCTTGACTGAGCTGGAGATGTAGAACTTATCACACTTAGAGAATTTGTGGGTGCAAACTCCGATGAAGTCACTGGAGGCGGTGTTGACTTTATTGATTCAGTTATTGTTGTGGTTCTTTTATGTGTTGTTGAGAATGAAACTTCAGGATTATCTGCATCATCACTTGTCCTAGCTGAAGATATTGTAGTTACAACTGGTGGAGTCTGTTTATTTGTTATCTCATTAGCACCACTTGTTCCAATGGATTCTGATGCTGAATCCACTAAGTTAGAGAGGGCTGTTGATTGCACTTTAGTAGTAGTTTCTCGTGCTGGACTTGCCAGTACTATATCTGTGGCATTAGCAGTGGTACCTAAAACTGTGTACTGAGCTGGAGATATAGTGCTCATCACAATAGGAGTGGTGGTTTGTGCAAATTTGGATACAACCAGCGTAGGTGGGGTTGCTCTTACTGTGTCAGTTGAGGGCGTGTTTCCTGGCTGTGTTACGAACAAGCCAGTGGACCCTGAAGTGGAATCTGCTAAATCAGAGAATGTTGTTGTTTCCAATTCAGTAATATTTGCAAATGCTGGACTCAACAGAACTGCAGACAATGTACTTGGCACAGTTGACTGATCGGGAGATATAGTACTGGTCATAGTTGAAATGTTGGTAGGTCGAAAATATGATGAAGTAACTATATTTCTTGCTGTCATTAATGGGTCTCTTGTTACAGTGGTACCTTTACGTGTTCTTGTGAATAAAACTGGTGAAGTACCGGCACCATCACTGGTAAAAGAATTTGTCCCAGTATAAGTTTTTCTTAGTAGCAATTCTGATAGATCCTGTTTATTAGTGGTCAAGTTGTCTGCGCTTGTTCCAATTGATACTGAGGTAGAATCTGCTAATACAGGCAGTTGTGTTGTTTGGAAATCAGTATTACTTGCTAATGCTGGATTAGTCACAAAAGCGGACACTGTCCCTGACATGCTTGACTGAGCTGGAGATGTAGAACTTATCACACTTAGAGAATTTGTGGGTGCAAACTCCGATGAAGTCACTGGAGGCGGTGTTGACTTTATTGATTCAGTTATTGTTGTGGTTCCTTTATGTGTTGTTGAGAATGAAACTTCAGGATTATCTGCATCATCACTTGTCCCAGCTGAAGACATTGTAGTTACAACTGGTGGAGTCTGTTTATTTGTTATCTCATTAGCACCACTTGTTCCAATGGATTCTGATGCTGAATCCACTAAGTTAGAGAGGGCTGTTGATTGCACTTTAGTAGTAGTTTCTCGTGCTGGACTTGCCAGTACTATATCTGTGGCATTAGCAGTGGTACCTAAAACTGTGTACTGAGCTGGAGATATAGTGCTCATCACAATAGGAGTGGTGGTTTGTGCAAATTTGGATACAACCAGCGTAGGTAGGGTTGCTCTTACTGTGTCAGTTGAGGGCGTGTTTCCTGGCTGTGTTACGAACAAGCCAGTGGACCCTGAAGTGGAATCTGCTAAATGAGAGAATATTGTTGGTTCCAATTCAGTAATATTTGCAAATGCTGGATTTGACACAACTGCAGACAATGTGCTAGGCACAGTTGACTGATCGGAAGAAATAGTACTGGTCGTAGTTGAAATGTTGGTAGGTGGAAAATCTGATGAAGTAACTATATTTCTTGCTGTCATTAATGGGTCTCTTGTTACAGTGGTATCTTTACGTGTTGTTGTGAATAAAACTGGTGAAGTACCACCACCATCACTGGTAAAAGAATTTGTCCCAGTATAAGTTGTTCTTAGTAGCAATTCCGATAGATCCTGATAATTAGTAGTCAAGTTGGCAGTGCTTGTTCCAACAGATACTGAGGTAGAATCTGCTAATACAGGCAGTTGTGTTGTTTGGAAATCAGTAATTTTTGCTAATGCTGGATTAGTCACAAGAGCAGGCACTGTCCCTGACAAGCTTGACTGAGGTGGAGATGTAGAACTTGTCACACTCAGAGAATTTGTGGGTGCAAACTCCGATGAAGTCACTGGAGGCGGTGTTGACTTTATTGATTCAGTTTTTGTTGTGGTTCTTTTATGTGTTGTTGAGAATGAAACTTCAGGATTATCTGCATCATCACTTGTCCTAGCTGAAGATATTGTAGTTACAACTGGTGGAGTCTGTTTATTTGTTATCTCATTAGCATCACTTGTTCCAATGGATTCTGATGCTGAATCCACTAAGTTAGAGAGGGCTGTTGATTGCACATTAGTAGTAGTTTCTTGTGCTGGACTTGCCAGTACTATATCTGTGGCGTTCGCAGTCATACCTGATACTGTGTACTGAGCTGGAGATATAGTGCTCATCACAATAGGAGTGGTGGTTTGTGCAAATTTGGATACAACCAGCGTAGGTGGGGTTGCTCTTACTGTGTCAGTTGAGGGCGTGTTTCCTGGCTGTGTTACGAACAAGCCAGTGGACCCTGAAGTGGAATCTGCTAAATCAGAGAATGTTGTTGTTTCCAATTCAGTAATATTTGCAAATGCTGGACTCGACAGAACTGCAGACAATGTACTTGGCACAGTTGACTGATCGGGAGATATAGTACTGGTCATAGTTGAAATGTTGGTAGGTCGAAAATATGATGAAGTAATTATATTTCTTGCTGTTATTAATGGGTCTCTTGTTACAGTGGTACCTTTACGTGTTCTTGTGAATAAAACTGGTGAAGTACCGGCACCATCACTGGTAAAAGAATTTCTCCCAGTATAAGTTGTTCTTAGTAGCAATTCTGATAGATCCTGTTTATTAGTTGTCAAGTTGTCAGCGCTTGTTCCAATAGATACTGAGGTAGAATCTTGTAATGAAGGCAATTTTGTTCTTTGGAAATCAGTATTACTTGCTAATGCTGGAGTAGTCACAAAAGCGGACACTGTCCCTGACATGCTTGACTGAGCTGGAGATGTAGAACTTATCACACTTAGAGAATTTGTGGGTGCAAACTCCGATGAAGTCACTGGAGGCGGTGTTGACTTTATAGATTCAGTTATTGTTGTGGTTCCTTTATGTGTTGTTGAGAATGAAACTTCAGGATTATCTGCATCATCACTTGTCCCAGCTGAAGACATTGTAGTTACAACTGGTGGAGTCTGTTTATTTGTTATCTCATTAGCACCACTTGTTCCAATGGATTCTGATGCTGAATCCACTAAGTTAGAGAGGGCTGTTGATTGCACTTTAGTAGTAGTTTCTCGTGCTGGACTTGCCAGTACTATATCTGTGGCATTAGCAGTGGTACCTAAAACTGTGGACTGAGCTGGAGATGTAGTGCTCATCACAATAGGAGTGGTGGTTTGTGCAAATTTGGATAAAACCAGCGAAGGTGAGGTTGCGCTTACTGTGTCGGTTGATGGCGTGTTTCCTGGCTGTGTTGCGAACAAGCCAGTGGACCCTGAAGTGGAATTTGCTAAATGAGAGAATATTGTTGGTTCCAATTCAGTAATATTTGCAAATGCTGGATTTGACACAACTGCAGACAATGTGCTAGGCACAGTTGACTGATCGGAAGAAATAGTACTGGTCGTAGTTGAAATGTTGGTAGGTGGAAAATCTGATGAAGTAACTATATTTCTTGCTGTCATTAATGGGTCTCTTGTTACAGTGGTACCTTTATGTGTTGTTGTGAATAAAACTGGTGAAGTACCGCCACCATCACTGGTAAAAGAATTTGTCCCAGTATAAGTTGTTCTTAGTAGCAATTCCGATAGATCCTGATGATTAGTAGTCAAGTTGGCAGTGCTTGTTCCAACAGATACTGAGGTAGAATCTGCTAATACAGGCAGTTGTGTTGTTTGGAAATCAGTAATTTTTGCTAATGCTGGATTAGTCACAAGAGCAGGCACTGTCCCTGACAAGCTTGACCGAAGTGGAGATGTAGATCTTGTCACACTCAGAGAATTTGTGGGTGCAAACTCAGATGAAGTCACTGGAGGCGGTGTTGACTTTATTGATTCAGTTATTGTTGTGGTTCCTTTATGTGTTGTTGAGAATGAAACTTCAGGATTATCTGCATCATCACTTGTCCTAGCTGAAGACATTGTAGTTACAACTGGTGGAGTCTGTTTATTTGTTATCTCATTAGCATCACTTGTTCCAATGGATTCTGATGCTGAATCCACCAAGTTAGAGAGGGCTGTTGATTGCACATTAGTAGTAGTTTCTTGTGCTGGACTTGCCAGTACTATATCTGTGGCATTCGCAGTCATACCTGATACTGTGTACTGAGCTGGAGATATAGTGCTCATCACAATAGGAGTGGTGGTTTGTGCAAATTTGGATAAAACCAGCGAAGGTGGGGTTGCTCTTATTGTGTCAGTTGAGGGCTTGTTTCCTGGCTGTGTTACGAACAAGCCAGTGGACCCTGAAGTGGAATCTGCTAAATCAGAGAATGTTGTTGTTTCCAATTCAGTAATATTTGCAAATGCTGGACTCGACAGAACTGCAGACAATGTACTTGGCACAGTTGACTGATCGGGAGATATAGTACTGGTCATAGTTGAAATGTTGGTAGGTCGAAAATATGATGAAGTAACTATATTTCTTGTTGTCATTAATGGGTCTCTTGTTACAGTGGTACCTTTACGTGTTCTTGTGAATAAAACTGGTGAAGTACCGGCACCATCACTGGTAAAAGAATTTGTCCCAGTATAAGTTTTTCTTAGTAGCAATTCTGATAGATCCTGTTTATTAGTGGTCAAGTTGTCTGCGCTTGTTCCAATTGATACTGAGGTAGAATCTGCTAATACAGGCAGTTGTGTTGTTTGGAAATCAGTATTACTTGCTAATGCTGGATTAGTCACAAAAGCGGACACTGTCCCTGACATGCTTGACTGAGCTGGAGATGTAGAACTTATCACACTTAGAGAATTTGTGGGTGCAAACTCCGATGAAGTCACTGGAGGCGGTGTTGACTTTATTGATTCAGTTATTGTTGTGGTTCTTTTATGTGTTGTTGAGAATGAAACTTCAGGATTATCTGCATCATCACTTGTCCTAGCTGAAGATATTGTAGTTACAACTGGTGGAGTCTGTTTATTTGTTATCTCATTAGCACCACTTGTTCCAATGGATTCTGATGCTGAATCCACTAAGTTAGAGAGGGCTGTTGATTGCACTTTAGTAGTAGTTTCTCGTGCTGGACTTGCCAGTACTATATCTGTGGCATTAGCAGTGGTACCTAAAACTGTGTACTGAGCTGGAGATATAGTGCTCATCACAATAGGAGTGGTGGTTTGTGCAAATTTGGATACAACCAGCGTAGGTGGGGTTGCTCTTACTGTGTCAGTTGAGGGCGTGTTTCCTGGCTGTGTTACGAACAAGCCAGTGGACCCTGAAGTGGAATCTGCTAAATCAGAGAATGTTGTTGTTTCCAATTCAGTAATATTTGCAAATGCTGGACTCAACAGAACTGCAGACAATGTACTTGGCACAGTTGACTGATCGGGAGATATAGTACTGGTCATAGTTGAAATGTTGGTAGGTCGAAAATATGATGAAGTAACTATATTTCTTGCTGTCATTAATGGGTCTCTTGTTACAGTGGTACCTTTACGTGTTCTTGTGAATAAAACTGGTGAAGTACCGGCACCATCACTGGTAAAAGAATTTGTCCCAGTATAAGTTGTTCTTAGTAGCAATTCTGATAGATCCTGTTTATTAGTGGTCAAGTTGTTTGCGCTTGTTCCAATTGATACTGAGGTAGAATCTTGTAATGAAGACAATTTTGTTCTTTGGAAATCAGTATTACTTGCTAATGCTGGAGTAGTCACAAAAGCGGACACTGTCCCTGACATGCTTGACTGAGCTGGAGATGTAGAACTTATCACACTTAGAGAATTTGTGGGTGCAAACTCCGATGAAGTCACTGGAGGCGGTGTTGACTTTATTGATTCAGTTATTGTTGTGGTTCCTTTATGTGTTGTTGAGAATGAAACTTCAGGATTATCTGCATCATCACTTGTCCCAGCTGAAGACATTGTAGTTACAACTGGTGGAGTCTGTTTATTTGTTATCTCATTAGCACCACTTGTTCCAATGGATTCTGATGCTGAATCCACTAAGTTAGAGAGGGCTATTGATTGCACTTTAGTAGTAGTTTCTCGTGCTGGACTTGCCAGTACTATATCTGTGGCGTTAGCAGTGGTACCTAAAACTGTGGACTGAGCTGGAGATGTAGTGCTCATCACAATAGGAGTGGTGGTTTGTGCAAATTTGGATAAAACCAGCGAAGGTGAGGTTGCGCTTACTGTGTCGGTTGATGGCGTGTTTCCTGGCTGTGTTGCGAACAAGCCAGTGGACCCTGAAGTGGAATCTGCTAAATGAGAGAATATTGTTGGTTCCAATTCAGTAATATTTGCAAATGCTGGATTTGACACAACTGCAGACAATGTGCTAGGCACAGTTGACTGATCGGAAGAAATAGTACTGGTCGTAGTTGAAATGTTGGTAGGTGGAAAATCTGATGAAGTAACTATATTTCTTGCTGTCATTAATGGGTCTCTTGTTACAGTGGTATCTTTACGTGTTGTTGTGAATAAAACTGGTGAAGTACCACCACCATCACTGGTAAAATAATTTGTCCCAGTATAAGTTGTTCTTAGTAGCAATTCCGATAGATCCTGATAATTAGTAGTCAAGTTGGCAGTGCTTGTTCCAACAGATACTGAGGTAGAATCTGCTAATACAGGCAGTTGTGTTGTTTGGAAATCAGTAATTTTTGCTAATGCTGGATTAGTCACAAGAGCAGGCACTGTCCCTGACAAGCTTGACTGAGGTGGAGATGTAGAACTTGTCACACTCAGAGAATTTGTGGGTGCAAACTCCGATGAAGTCACTGGAGGCGGTGTTGACTTTATTGATTCAGTTATTGTTGTGGTTCCTTTATGTGTTGTTGAGAATGAAACTTCAGGATTATCTGCATCATCACTTGTCCTAGCTGAAGACATTGTAGTTACAACTGGTGGAGTCTGTTTATTTGTTATCTCATTAGCACCACTTGTTCCAATGGATTCTGTTGCTGAATCCACTACGTTAGACAGGGCTGTTGATTGCACATTAGTAGTAGTTTCTTGTGCTGGACTTGCCAGTACTATATCTGTGGCGTTCGCAGTCATACCTGATACTGTGTACTGAGCTGGAGATATAGTGCTCATCACAATAGGAGTGGTGGTTTGTGCAAATTTGGATACAACCAGCGTAGGTGGGGTTGTTCTTACTGTGTCAGTTGACGGCGTGTTTCCGGGCTGTGTTGCGAACCAGACAGTGGACCCTGAAGTGGAATCTGCTAAATTAGAGAATGTTGTTGTTTCCAATTCAGTAATATTTGCAAATGCTGGACTCGACAGAACTGCAGACAATGTACTTGGCACAGTTGACTGATCGGGAGATATAGTACTGGTCATAGTTGAAATGTTGGTAGGTGGAAAATCTGATGAAGTAACTATATTTCTTGCTGTCATTAATGGGTCTCTTGTTACAGTGGTACCTTTACGTGTTCTTGTGAATAAAACTGGTGAAGTACCGGCACCATCACTGGTAAAAGAATTTGTCCCAGTATAAGTTGTTCTTAGTAGCAATTCTGATAGATCCTGTTTATTAGTGGTCAAGTTGTCTGCGCTTGTTCCAATTGATACTGAGGTAGAATCTTGTAATGAAGGCAATTTTGTTCTTTGGAAATCAGTATTACTTGCTAATGCTGGAGTATTCACAAAAGCGGACACTGTCCCTGACATGCTTGACTGAGCTGGAGATGTAGAACTTATCACACTTAGAGAATTTGTGGGTGCAAACTCCGATGAAGTCACTGGAGGCGGTGTTGACTTTATTGATTCAGTTATTGTTGTGGTTCCTTTATGTGTTGTTGAGAATGAAACTTCAGGATTATCTGCATCATCACTTGTCCCAGCTGAAGACATTGTAGTTACAACTGGTGGAGTCTGTTTATTTGTTATCTCATTAGCACCACTTGTTCCAATGGATTCTGATGCTGAATCCACTAAGTTAGAGAGGGCTATTGATTGCACTTTAGTAGTAGTTTCTCGTGCTGGACTTGCCAGTACTATATCTGTGGCGTTAGCAGTGGTACCTAAAACTGTGGACTGAGCTGGAGATGTAGTGCTCATCACAATAGGAGTGGTGGTTTGTGCAAATTTGGATAAAACCAGCGAAGGTGAGGTTGCGCTTACTGTGTCGGTTGATGGCGTGTTTCCTGGCTGTGTTGCGAACAAGCCAGTGGACCCTGAAGTGGAATCTGCTAAATGAGAGAATATTGTTGTTTCCAATTCAGTAATATTTGCAAATGCTGGATTTGACACAACTGCAGACAATGTGCTAGGCACAGTTGACTGATCGGAAGAAATAGTACTGGTCGTAGTTGAAATGTTGGTAGGTGGAAAATCTGATGAAGTAACTATATTTCTTGCTGTCATTAATGGGTCTCTTGTTACAGTGGTATCTTTACGTGTTGTTGTGAATAAAACTGGTGAAGTACCACCACCATCACTGGTAAAATAATTTGTCCCAGTATAAGTTGTTCTTAGTAGCAATTCCGATAGATCCTGATAATTAGTAGTCAAGTTGGCAGTGCTTGTTCCAACAGATACTGAGGTAGAATCTGCTAATACAGGCAGTTGTGTTGTTTGGAAATCAGTCATTTTTGCTAATGCTGGATTAGTCACAAGAGCAGGCACTGTCCCTGACAAGCTTGACTGAGGTGGAGATGTAGAACTTGTCACACTCAGAGAATTTGTGGGTGCAAACTCCGATGAAGTCACTGGAGGCGGTGTTGACTTTATTGATTCAGTTATTGTTGTGGTTCCTTTATGTGTTGTTGAGAATGAAACTTCAGGATTATCTGCATCATCACTTGTCCTAGCTGAAGACATTGTAGTTACAACTGGTGGAGTCTGTTTATTTGTTATCTCATTAGCACCACTTGTTCCAATGGATTCTGTTGCTGAATCCACTACGTTAGACAGGGCTGTTGATTGCACATTAGTAGTAGTTTCTTGTGCTGGACTTGCCAGTACTATATCTGTGGCGTTCGCAGTCATACCTGATACTGTGTACTGAGCTGGAGATATAGTGCTCATCACAATAGGAGTGGTGGTTTGTGCAAATTTGGATACAACCAGCGTAGGTGGGGTTGTTCTTACTGTGTCAGTTGACGGCGTGTTTCCGGGCTGTGTTGCGAACCAGACAGTGGACCCTGAAGTGGAATCTGCTAAATTAGAGAATGTTGTTGTTTCCAATTCAGTAATATTTGCAAATGCTGGACTCGACAGAACTGCAGACAATGTACTTGGCACAGTTGACTGATCGGGAGATATAGTACTGGTCATAGTTGAAATGTTGGTAGGTGGAAAATCTGATGAAGTAACTATATTTCTTGCTGTCATTAATGGGTCTCTTGTTACAGTGGTACCTTTACGTGTTCTTGTGAATAAAACTGGTGAAGTACCGGCACCATCACTGGTAAAAGAATTTGTCCCAGTATAAGTTGTTCTTAGTAGCAATTCTGATAGATCCTGTTTATTAGTGGTCAAGTTGTCTGCGCTTGTTCCAATTGATACTGAGGTAGAATCTTGTAATGAAGGCAATTTTGTTCTTTGGAAATCAGTATTACTTGCTAATGCTGGAGTATTCACAAAAGCGGACACTGTCCCTGACATGCTTGACTGAGCTGGAGATGTAGAACTTATCACACTTAGAGAATTTGTGGGTGCAAACTCCGATGAAGTCACTGGAGGCGGTGTTGACTTTATTGATTCAGTTATTGTTGTGGTTCCTTTATGTGTTGTTGAGAATGAAACTTCAGGATTATCTGCATCATCACTTGTCCCAGCTGAAGACATTGTAGTTACAACTGGTGGAGTCTGTTTATTTGTTATCTCATTAGCACCACTTGTTCCAATGGATTCTGATGCTGAATCCACTAAGTTAGAGAGGGCTATTGATTGCACTTTAGTAGTAGTTTCTCGTGCTGGACTTGCCAGTACTATATCTGTGGCGTTAGCAGTGGTACCTAAAACTGTGGACTGAGCTGGAGATGTAGTGCTCATCACAATAGGAGTGGTGGTTTGTGCAAATTTGGATAAAACCAGCGAAGGTGAGGTTGCGCTTACTGTGTCGGTTGATGGCGTGTTTCCTGGCTGTGTTGCGAACAAGCCAGTGGACCCTGAAGTGGAATCTGCTAACCGAGAGAATATTGTTGGTTCCAATTCAGTAATATTTGCAAATGCTGGATTTGACACAACTGCAGACAATGTGCTAGGCACAGTTGACTGATCGGAAGAAATAGTACTGGTCGTAGTTGAAATGTTGGTAGGTGGAAAATCTGATGAAGTAACTATATTTCTTGCTGTCATTAATGGGTCTCTTGTTACAGTGGTATCTTTACGTGTTGTTGTGAATAAAACTGGTGAAGTACCACCACCATCACTGGTAAAATAATTTGTCCCAGTATAAGTTGTTCTTAGTAGCAATTCCGATAGATCCTGATAATTAGTAGTCAAGTTGGCAGTGCTTGTTCCAACAGATACTGAGGTAGAATCTGCTAATACAGGCAGTTGTGTTGTTTGGAAATCAGTCATTTTTGCTAATGCTGGATTAGTCACAAGAGCAGGCACTGTCCCTGACAAGCTTGACTGAGGTGGAGATGTAGAACTTGTCACACTCAGAGAATTTGTGGGTGCAAACTCCGATGAAGTCACTGGAGGCGGTGTTGACTTTATTGATTCAGTTATTGTTGTGGTTCCTTTATGTGTTGTTGAGAATGAAACTTCAGGATTATCTGCATCATCACTTGTCCTAGCTGAAGACATTGTAGTTACAACTGGTGGAGTCTGTTTATTTGTTATCTCATTAGCACCACTTGTTCCAATGGATTCTGTTGCTGAATCCACTAAGTTAGACAGGGCTGTTGATTGCACATTAGTAGTATTTTCTTGTGCTGGACTTGCCAGTACTATATCTGTGGCGTTCGCAGTCATACCTGATACTGTGTACTGAGCTGGAGATATAGTGCTCATCACAATAGGAGTGGTGGTTTGTACAAATTTGGATACAACCAGCGTAGGTGGGGTTGTTCTTACTGTGTCAGTTGACGGCGTGTTTCCTGGCTGTGTTGCGAACCAGACAGTGGACCCTGAAGTGGAATCTGCTAAATTAGAGAATGTTGTTGTTTCCAATTCAGTAATATTTGCAAATGCTGGACTCAACAGAACTGCAGACAATGTACTTGGCACAGTTGACTGATCGGGAGATATAGTACTGGTCATAGTTGAAATGTTGGTAGGTCGAAAATATGATGAAGTAACTATATTTCTTGCTGTCATTAATGGGTCTCTTGTTACAGTGGTACCTTTACGTGTTCTTGTGAATAAAACTGGTGAAGTACCGGCACCATCACTGGTAAAAGAATTTGTCCCAGTATAAGTTGTTCTTAGTAGCAATTCTGATAGATCCTGTTTATTAGTGGTCAAGTTGTCAGCGCTTGTTCCAATAGATACTGAAGTAGAATCTTGTAATGAAGGCAAATTTGTTCTTTGGAAATCAGTATTACTTGCTAATGCTGGAGTAGTCACAAAACCGGGCACTGTCCCTGACATGCTTGACTGAGCTGGAGATGTAGAACTTATCACACTCAGAGAATTTGTGGGTGCAAACTCCGATGAAGTCACTGGAGGCGGTGTTGACTTTATTGATTCAGTTATTGTTGTGGTTCCTTTATGTGTTGTTGAGAATGAAACTTCAGGATTATCTGCATCATCACTTGTCCCAGCTGAAGACATTGTAGTTACAACTGGTGGAGTCTGTTTATTTGTTATCTCATTAGCACCACTTGTTCCAAAGGATTCTGATGCTGAATCCACTAAGTTAGAGAGGGCTGTTGATTGCACTTTACTAGTAGTTTCTCGTGCTGGACTTGCCAGTACTATATCTGTGGCGTTAGCAGTGGTACCTAAAACTGTGGACTGAGCTGGAGATGTAGTGCTCATCACAATAGGAGTGGTGGTTTGTGCAAATTTGGATAAAACCAGCGAAGGTGAGGTTGCGCTTACTGTGTCGGTTGATGGCATGTTTCCTGGCTGTGTTGCAAACAAGCCAGTGGACCCTGAAGTGGAATTTGCTAAATAAGAGAATATTGTTGGTTCCAATTCAGTAATATTTGCAAATGCTGGATTTGCCACAACTGCAGACAATGTGCTAGGCACAGTTGACTGATCGGACGAAATAGTACCGGTCGTAGTTGAAATGTTGGTAGGTGGAAAATCTGATGAAGTAACTATATTTCTTGCTGTCATTAATGGGTCTCTTGTTACAGTGGTACCTTTACGTGTTGTTGTGAATAAAACTGGTGAAGTACCACCACCCTCACTGGTAAAAGAATTTGTCCCAGTATAAGTTGTTCTTAGTAGCAATTCCGATAGATCCTGATTATTAATAGTCAAGTTGGCAGTGCTTGTTCCAACAGATACTGAGGTAGAATCTGCTAATACAGGCAGTTGTGTTGTTTGGAAATCAGTATTTTTTGCTAATGCTGGATTAGTCACAAGAGCAGGCACTGTCCCTGACAAGCTTGACTGAGGTGGAGATGTAGAACTTGTCACACTCAGAGAATTTGTGGGTGCAAACTCCGATGAAGTCACTGGAGGCAGTGTTGACTTTATTGATTCAGTTATTGTTGTGGTTCCTTTATGTGTTGTTGAGAATGAAACTTCAGGATTATCTGCATCATCACTTGTCCCAGGTGAAGACATTGTAGTTACAACTGGTGGAGTCTGTTTATTTGTTATCTCATTAGCACCACTTGTTCCAATGGATTCTGTTGCTGAATCCACTAAGTTAGAGAGGGCTGTTGATTGCACTTTAGTAGTAGTTTCTCGTGCTGGACTTGCCAGTACTATATCTGTGGCATTAGCAGTGGTACCTAAAACTGTGGACTGAGCTGGAGATGTAGTGCTCATCACAATAGGAGTGGTGGTTTGTGCAAATTTGGATAAAATTTCTGATGTCACTTCTTCATTGGATATGAAATCAGCTGTATTGTCTTCATCCACATATTTTGTTATCACATTTGTTGAAAAAGAGAGATTGTCTGGAGGTGTTGCATCATTTTTTGCAACATTAATGTTGCACATAACCAGTACTGTTTTATAGGGAATGAGATAACAGATAACATTTCAGTCATGATTGTTGAATAGTATAAGTTATAATAAAACACAAGTTTCAAATGTTACACATAGCATAATTTCTGTTTGTCCTTGAAACACATTTCAAAAAAAGATTTCTTACCCACTGTATAAAAGGTTGATTTTGAAACACTTCTTTTTTGCCGAGAGCTTTTTCTGTAATTCCAAAGTAAATAAGAAAATAAGAAAAAAAAATATATATATATATATGCACATAAGCACTTGCACTTTGCTTGCACAGCTGATACATGACCTCTGTCCAAAATATCCTGTTTCTCTTGAAATTTTGTGTGTTCGTTACTACACACATAATAATTTTTATATCACTATCTTATTTTACATCTTATATTTTATTTATATTTCTGTCACACAAGACTATAAACACTACTGATTATGCCTGTTATACGTGTTATATAGAAATTGTTGTTTGTGTTATTTGTGCAAATGTATATCATGTTAACATGCATTTTCATTATTTGCTATTTTAAATGTAGGTCAAAAATTGGAAGATTATAAAGGATTAAATTATTTTTTTATAAGTCATGCAATCCTAACATAATAATGTGTTTTCTAAATGTGAATTTTAATTTCAGACAAATAATACACATTTAAATAATGATTTAAATAATGAGCTTGGTTCTATTTTGGACGTTTCTCCCATACGAGATCTGTTTTTTTCGAACACAATGAACTCCTGTTCATGACTAGCATCACTTTACCTTCATAACACTTTCATAACAAAACATTTAATAAATTTACCCTCTGTCTTGGGTGCGTGACATGCCGCGATACTTCCGAACCTTGAAAGGTTCGTTTGGCGATCCTAATTCCATAGACAATTCACATCAATAGACAGAGCCCGATGGTGTAGTAGTGGTCTATTTTCAGTAGTCACTGGCGTCAAGGTTCACCGTGCGATTATGACAAACTTATTGAGGACCGCGGCGTGCATTTATGATTTGTGACGTAATAGGCAGGGAAGGATAAACGTTGACCAATTAGAAACGTGACAAATAAATGAAAAGTGAAACAAGATAATCCGCACATGTTTCTGTGCATGATCCTGTGATTTGTTGTACCGTCGAATGTAAAGTTTATTATTATTTCAGAAATCCGTGCAAGGTTATTCGCATGTAAGATGCTAAGTTTAGTCTGAAATATATTAGACCTGATGGAAGAATCGTACACACATTGCTAGTATAAAGTATTCTAAAAATACCATGTAGGCTATATATACGCTACTACAATATATTAAATTTCTGTTTTAGGTTTGAGACATTGTGTTGACTTGGGGAGCAGGCAGTTTTAGTGTCGAATTACACTCGAATTTTCTAGAATATTATTTCGCATTACAAAAGACTGGAAATCGGAGTTCGGGATTATATATAATTACAGGTAGGTTTGTGATTTCACGGAAGTTGTTTTGCTTTGATGCAGAGGAATGTACTAGGAGAGACTTCAGACACGCCCTTTTTTTATACCTGTCGTTCGTTTATACGTCATATCTAAAGCAAATTGCACTGTTGTGTGACTGCAGTCTCACCCTACTGTAAACCTGAAAGTCTGAAGCATCGTGAATGGATTTATTTATCGAGTCAAATATTCTGAATATACGGGAAAGTCGGAAACTTGCTTGCGTGGCTGTGAAAGCAGGCAGAAGAGGAGGATATGGCAATACCTACAAACGAGAACAATGAGGCTTTACAAAGAGAAGAGAGAGTTAATGACAGAATAAAAGCAATGTTAAAAATGATTTACGTTATCCGTTGAAAAGTTCCCACTTAACCTCCTGGTAATAATAATCACTATATGATCAATGTAATTAAATTCACCGTAATTTATTATTATTAGTAGTAGTAGTAGTACATCCATCTTGCATATTAAATTTATTCAATAAATTGGGATTTATCGATTAATTGATTAACCTGTTTTGATTCAAGGTTTTTTGAATAATTGTAACAATAATAGACCAGTTATGTTGTGTATAGACCAAAATAATTAGGTTGTGTATGTGTGTGTAAAACACACTCATGATGAAAACGATGAAGAGAGGTGAGAAAAGATCAAATTACAGTGCAATTATTGCATTTAAGGCTAAATAAATGTACCTTTATCCTGAGCTTTTTATTGTTGTTCACTATTCGCCTACTACATCTTAAACCAGTGTCTTGACCAATTCTGCTACCAACATTTTACCATGGAGATTGACTGGATATGTGCTTTATTTCATAAAGCCTCCCCAATAATTAGGAGTGTGTCCACATACTTTTGGCTTTATAGTATACAAGACCATCACACACACTTACATTTGTTTTGTCAGAGTTCTAATCTGAATAACTGGGGGAGTGAGCTCTAATTAAAATAACATAAAAAAAAACATGAACACTAACACATACAATAAAGATTGAAAAATGAAAACCTTGTGTTTTGGATAATTCTTATTCTAATTTCATTATGTCTCTCTTAGTGAAGTGAGAATCATCCAATCACATTTCTTTATCTAATTTGTCTTGCCCCCCACCCCTTTCTCTTTTACATGCTTAGAGTATCCACCATTGTATTTCAATAGTGACTGAATCATTTTCTCCTACCATTATCGTTGACCCAGCTATGAGGTAATTTTTAAAAAGTTAAACTAGACCCATTTATTTATTGGCTGATGCCAAAGCCAAGACCTCAAATCCTTTAACTACTAATATTCTAAGTATGTAATTAACTCTAACTGAAGTCATGCTGACACACACATTGTGGGAAACATTGTGGGAAATATGACATCACAAGCAATCACTGTATCTATGAGTATGTGTGTGTGTGTAGCTGTATGTTGTGTTTAATATCTATTGTGTAAAGTGTTATGTAGCAATTTGAGCATCCTGACCACACCAGCCCACAAGCCATTGGCTGTTTGGTACATAAATACATTTAATGTCAGTAAGGTCTGTTATTATGCTGTCATAGTAATATAGTCAGACTCAATTGAAGACGAGACCTCATATGATGAGTGGTTTAGCACAACCCCAAAACAGTGTTTAAATGATGGTTTCCACTGTCTTTGCGAAGGTAATAAAAGCTGGACACTCAGTCCAGACAGCACATCACCAAAGACTTCATCTGAAGGAATACACCTAAGGTGCTGTATATATACCGTATATTTTTATTTTTAAATATTTTAAAATTATTTATAAGTATTACTACTTATAATCTGACCAGGACAACATGATTAAGATTGTACCTATTTACAAATTTCCTTTTTTTTAACAGAGCATCATGATTTGTTTACTATGGATTATTTTTAAAACCTTTCTGGTAAGATTTAGAGTTGCATTCCAGAGGTTGCTGCTATAATTTTATTATATATATTATAACGTTGTTTTGTCACAGCCTGTAATTACTGCTATTGTGAATTTGACTGTCTACTTCTGTTTGCACTGTTGCTTAGAATTGGCACTTTAATAGGCTAAGTAAATTCCACAACAATGCAATTTAAACAATTGTGCAGTCTAATGTCAAGATTTTAGATGATGGTTTGTTTAAATAGAAGGTTCTTCTGCTGATCTCTGGGAGGCAATGTCTTGGGTTTTTTTCCCCAATCATGATTAGGTACAAGCAGCAGCGTCATCAGCGAGTGCAGAGGTATTGTGAAACAGCATTAATGGATGCCTCTTTCAGAATTACTTTTCAGCTGAATTTAATGCTCTATTACTTGTGAATTCTCTGATACATTTCAAACATGCTAAAATCTGTAACAAAATTGTAACAAAAAACTGCTATTAGATGCCATTTTAGCAAATCATGACTTCTTGCTAAATGGTTCCAAGCCCGCTAGCATGTTGTGATTGTTATTTGTACTGGGAGGCAGGGTGCTGGTGGTCTGAATGGAGGTGTAGCCACAAACGTAGCACGGAATCTTGGACCACTTCCTGGGCTCATTCTTCCACAGGTATTGCAAGCAGAAGAGCTACCACTTCTACTTCATGCATTTATTTTATGATTTTGTTGAGATTTCAGCTGCTTCCCTGTTAGGATATCCAGCCCTCATCTGTACTTGGTTCACGCAGGTATGAATAGAGATATTTGTTTCATGTTATTTTTGTCTTCTTCTCTTACTATAGTTGGTGCTGATTCAGGCAGGTCCTGCCCCCAATGGTCAGGCTGCACTGGCTCTAGCACAAGGGCCTGGTCTTCCTGCAGCACTTTCTGTTCTTCAGCAGCAGGCTGGCATGGCCCCTCCCCAGGGACCAGCCCCCCAACCTGCCGCGGTGTGCATTTCACTCTTTTTTCATATGACCAGAGCAAAATAACATCAGACAGAGACTCATACTGTAGAAGAGCAACTTTCCCTGAATTTGTGTTAAGCTTATCCACTTTACATTAAGTTTAAATCTGTTTTCCAGATTGTTCCACTTTTTGCTTTGCTGCCACAGGCAAATGGAATGGGTAACGCCCAGACACCCATATTATACAATGGCCAGCCGATTCAGGTATAATTAACAAACCAGAAAGATGAGTTAAGATCAAAAGTCCATAGTTCCATAATTTCTAACATCACCGCACTCACTATGGTTTACTGCTAGCTTGACTGTGTAATTTTCTTGTAGCTTGTACCTGTGGCTGGGCTGAACCCTCAGCAGGGAGGTAATGCAGCAGGCAAGGCTCGAATCAAGGTGCGGTCACAATGCTGCTCCACCTCCACATGATCGCCATGTGACTCACAAACTCATTTTTGTTTGGGGAATTTTAATGTGTCATATTCATCCTCCTCTACAGCACTCGGCTGCTGATTGGCTAATTCATTCAGATAGTAACCTTTTAACGGTAACTATCAATCAATCAATCAAATTTTATTTATATAGCGCTTTTTACAACAGTTGTTGTCACAAAGCAGCTTTACAAGTGCCGAGTCCTAGCCCCCAGTGAGCAAGCCAAAGGCGACAGTGGCAAGGAAAAACCCCCTAGTTTTTTTGCATGAGGAAGAAACCTTGAGAGGAACCAAGACTCAGGGGGGGAACCCATCCTCCTCTGGCCGACACCGGTCACCATGACAACAACAACAACAATTTAGACAGAAAGAAGAGAAAGAAAAGGAAAAATATGTAATAATGTCCATCACGATGTATGCATCCGGTTAGGCAGGAGGTGGCTGGCTCAGGATGGATCGCTGGTCTCCTCATCTCATTATTCCTCAAGCAGGCGGGCAGCCATGTGGAGAAATGAAACAGGGAAAATTAGCTCTGTATGAGGACATATACAGGACAGGTAAAATTATAAACATTTCCGGAGTGTGGCAGCAACTCCGGCATTTAGTTAAATTATTACAGCCTAGCTAAAAAGGCAGAACCAGAAGGTAACATAGGCTTGGGTGCATTCTGAGACAATGGCATCCGTCCACTGCACTGTCAACAAACTTGAGTGACCACGAGCAGTGACAGGACGACAGCACCAGCGCCCCAGTCTACCATAAAACCCTTCGTCTATGAACCCCTGGATCTGTACTTTTATCTAAGGGGGATATTAATTATCAAACGCTAAACTAAATAAGTGGGTTTTCAACCTAGACTTAAAGATTGTGACTGTGTCGGAGTCCCGGACGCATTTAGGAAGATTATTCCAAAGCTGGGGGGCCTTACAAGAAAAGGCTCTTCCCCCTGCTGTTACCTTAATAATTTTTGGAACTAATAAAAGACCAGCACCCTGTGATCTTAGTGGGCGTGGGGGTTCGTAATAGGAAATAAGTTCCTGAAGGTACTCAGGAGCAAGCCCGTGCAATGCTTTATAAGTTAATAAAAGAATTTTAAAGTCAATACGGAATTTAACTGGGAGCCAATGCAGGGCTGATAGGACTGGACTGATATGCTGAAATTTTCTAGTTCTGGTCAGAACCCTGGCTGCGGCATTTTGAACTATTTGAAGTTTATTTAGATTCCTATTTGAACATCCTGACAGTAGTGCATTGCAGTAGTCTAATCTAGAGCTAACAAAGGCGTGCACCAATTTTTCCGCATCATCCTGTGATAATGCATTTCTTAATTTAGCAATGTTACGGAGATGTAGAAAAGCTATCCTAGTAGTATTATCTATGTATTTATCAAATGATAGGTCAGAGTCGAGTATGACGCCTAGGTTTTTGGCTACTGTGCCAGGTGTAATGGGGTAGCCTGCGAGATTAAGCATTAGATCTGGAATTTTCTGTTTTGAGGCCTTAGGGCCCAGAAGGAGAACTTCTGTTTTGTCCTCATTAAGTTGGAGGAACTATGCAACATCCAGCTTCTATCATATCAACCAATGTATTTCACATGATTATATATTATATGTTTCCATTTTAGGTGGCGCAAGGTCCATTGATTCCAGCTTCTGTGGCTGCTAAACGTTAGGATTTCATGGTAACATTCCTATCTGCGCTGTCTGAGTATATCTATATATACACACTCACCGGCAACTTTATTAGGTACACCAGTCCAACTGCTCATTAACGCAAATGTCAAATCAGCCAATCACATGGCAGCAACTCAATGCATTTAGGCATGTAGACATGACCAAGACGATCTGCTGCAGTTCAAACCGAGCATCAAAATGGGGAAGAAAGGTGATTTAAGTGACTTTGAATGTGGCATGGTTGTTGGTGCCAGATGGACTGGTCTGAGTATTTCAGAAACTCCTGATATACTGGGATTTTCATGCACAATCATCTCTAGGGCTTACAGAGAATGGTCCAAAAAAGAAAATATCTAGTGAGCGGCAGTTTTGTGGGTGCAAATGCCTTGTTGATCCCAGAGGTCAGAGGAGAATGGCCAGAATTTGGTGTCAACACCATGAAAGCATGGATCCATCCTGCCTTGTATCAACGATTCAGGCTGGTGGTGGTGGTGCAATGGTGTGGTGGATATTTTCCTGGCACACTTTGTGTAAGGACGGGGGATTTCGGACGCTAAATCCTCAGTAGAGTTTTAACTGAAAGCGACCCAAGTGCCGGTCCACAAAGAAAACAAGAACAGAAACTCGCGGACAAAATTCAATGCGGAGGAATGGGGAAAACAAAACACTCGCGGAATATTCAATGCAGAGGATATTAACTGGGGAAAAACCAACAAAGGACGCCAGGGGAGTGACTGTGCAACAAATCCAGTTGTGAAATTTCCTCGCTCCTAAATATTCCAGTCAACTCAGCTGTATAAGGAAATGGAAGTGTTTGGGAACAACTGCTACTCAGCCATGAAGTGGTAGGACACATAAAAGGGTGGGGTCAGCTGAAGCGCATAGTGCGAAGAGGTCACCAACTTTCTGCAGTCGATCACTACAGACATATAAACTTCATGTGGCCTTTAGATTAGCTCAAGAGCAGTGCACAGCAGTGTTAATTTTGACAGCAATTTTTAATTTAGTTTTAGTCTTAGACTTTTGACTAAAATGTATTTAGTATAATTTAGTCTTTGGATTTGTTTTAGTCTTAGTCTAGTTTTAGTCGACTAATTATCATTAGAATTTAGTCGACTAATTATTCAAAGAATTTAGTTGACTAAATATATATGTAATAGTCATTATATACTATTGCACAAAATGAAACATTTATTAACCAGTTACACAGAATATTATTGTTTGTATGTGCAATATATACAAAAATAAATTTACAAACAACTTTGTTGACCTAAACTTATAGTTATTGAGCATAACAATAATAAACCATTGATGACCAGTAGACCCGCTCTACCTGAAAAGCATATCTAGTTTATGAACAATGCATATTACATTGTATATAAAACTGGGTGCCGTAAAAACAGCAATGTCATAGACCGCAGATGTCGTTTCATTTGTCGTATTTTTCCCGACATCATCGTCCCACATGGTTTACACTCCGTCTGCTTTTTCTCAAAGTCAAAGGAGAGATGTGTCCATCGCCGCTCATCTTTCTCCACTGCTGACTCAGTTGAATTTCATGAGTGGCCACAGTTCACAGGCTGGTTTGGTCTTCCCGGGTTGTGTGCGATGTGAAGACGTTAGTGCTGATTGGACGGTTACCAGTTTGTCCCGCCTCTCCGTGTGCGCTAAAGTAGTTACGGTTGGATCTCTTCTTAACTCATTCCCACCTTTCACTAAACTATTAATTGCATGTCGTCGCTGGCCAATATTTTCGTCTCGTTTTTATTCGTTGACGATAATGTCCATTAATTTCGTCATCGTTTTTATCCCTTCGTATAGTTTTTATTTAGTTATCGTCTCGTTTTCGTCGTGAAAAAAGGTTCGTTGATGAAAACTATGACGAAAATTAATCGTCAACGAAATTATCACTGGTGCACAGAGAGATTCATGGAGTGGGTTCCCATGGTTGAGCAGCTACAAGCCATAGATCACCAAGTACAATGCAAAGCATCGGATGCAGTGGTGTAAATCATGCCGTCACTGGACTCTAGAGCAGTGGAGGCGCGTTCTCCATCTGGCAATCTGATAGACGAGTCTGGGTTTGGCAGTTGCCAGGAGAACGGACTTGTCTGACTGCATTGTACCAAGTGTAAAGTTTGGTGGAGGGGGGATTATGGTGTGGGGTTGTTTTAAAGGAGCTGGGCTTGGCCCCTTAGTTCCAGTGAAAGCAAATCTGAAAAGCAAGGTCCATAAAGGCATGGATGGCAGTCTAGTGTGAACTTGACTGGCCTGCACAGAGTCCTGACCTCAATCTGACAGAACACCTTTGGGATGAATTAGAGCTGAGACTGAAAGCCAGGCCTTCTTGTCCAACATCAGTATGTGGCCTTACAAATGCGCTTCTGGAAGAACAATCAAAAATCCCCACGAACACTCATAAACCTTGTGGACAGCCTTCCCACAAGCGTTGAAGTTGTTCTAGCTGCAAAGGGTCATATTAACAAATGTCATATTAAAACATGTGGATTAGGAATGGGGTGTCACATAAGCTCATATGTGAGTCAAGGAAAGTGAACAAAAACTTTTGGCAATAGTGTCTATTCCCAGGTTCTCCTTATAGCTGCAGTGGATAAATGCTCATTGTTCTGGCTCTTTATTCTACAGGGTTTCAAAAGGCTTCCTGAGCAACGTCAGTTCTGTGTCGCCAGGACATCACCATGGTGACTGCCTCACCTTCAGTCCCGTGACATCCACTAGGCATTAAGAATAGTCCTTTCAGTGTCCAGAATTCCTCTCAGCCCATTTCAAAATCAAAAGGCGCAACCTTATTGAAATAAATGCAGCCATGACAAACTAGTTTTTAAGTTGTGTTCTGTGTGTAATGTATCAGGTGCACAACCCAATGGTGTTTAGACTGTAGACAAAATACAAACTTGCAACTCATACTTTTGAACATTATAGCTGCTTGCAAAAAGGAATAATTAAGTTATTAGTTATCACAATTACAGTCAACACAAACCATGTGCACTAATGTAATAGAAAATGTAAAAACACTACAATAAATAGAAAATGGTCCATTAGGATCCAAATGGAGGGGACCATTTTGCTTTACTATTAGTTTTTGACAAAAAATAAAAATAGACTAGAATATATATATATATATTTTTTTTATTTCAGAAATAATTACAGTGTCAAAATGTCCTGTATATTTAATGCTGAGACTCAAACAGTTGGCTGGTAAAAAATAATGCTTTTGTTCTGAAACCTGTATGAACACAGATATAAACATGGGGTTTATGTACAGAAAAGAAAACACCACATTTTGGTTTCTGTAAGACCTGTCATAAACTGACCAGACAGAGCTAGACTTGACATCACAACTATGGCTGGTTTTTACACCAGGATGTCTGTCTCAACCTGTGTATTTACACTCTGTAGCTAAACCAATGAATTAATTTGCTAGCGTAACGACCAGCACTGAAAAAAATAAACATTTGTTTTCTCAAGCCTGTGAAAGGCAGAAAAGGTGTGTACATGTTTATTGGCAGTGAAGGGGGCAGGACGGGGGAAACCACCACCTCAAGATCTCACTTGCTCCAATAAGACCACAGGGGACAAAGCAAAACCCTGACACTCCTCTATCCCAACAGCAAATAAATTGTCTGATTATCATTATGAGAAAGATATCACCAGATTGGTAAATAGGCTTAAAGTAAACCAGATCAGGACTGGGGACTAGGAAAACCCATCTGACCAGCTGCTCCGTGAGGAAGGGTTCAAAACTGAAGGACATGAGCAAATACACAGGTACAAGTGTTCTGACTTCTTGGCACCAACAAGACGTAAAAATGCTGAGAAACTGAAGCTGTGTGAACATAGGGAATACAGACACAATACCACAATCCTCACAAAGGGGCATCTGTGCCACCCCAGCCTGTATAAGCATTTTTTCCCCCATTTTGATTCATATATGCATTATACATTGGAAAAAAGAAAAAAAAAAAAACCTAAGCGTGGCCGTTGTTGCAAAGCAGATTAAGCCCCACCCACAGCCAGAAACCTCAAAAATTGAATTTAAACACAACAAGAACCAAAACAGTCCTGTGAGGAAAAGAAGTAAAGCAGCAGCCCCCCGCCCCCCCCCCCACCCCCCCGGTTGGCTGAGTGGTTCTGGCTGTGTAGAGGATGGGCCGACGACTAGGATCCAGGGAGTTGAAGACAGTGAGGCAAGGCATGCAGATCTTGGGTCTTCTCTCTAGTTTTTAACAATTCCTCCATCACCCTCGCTCACGAACCGCTTTCGCCCTCTAGTGGACAAAAATTTCCATAAATATATGTCTCAAAAGCTCACGTTCACAAAATAGCCGGTTTTAAAATAAATGTAATCATGTACTACATATCATACACATGAGTTTCTGAAAACTTTCACTGGATTGGCTTCCCACCGAAAAGTTTGAGAAATGTAATGTTTTAATGTTACTACAAGGAATGTGTGTCAGCTTCCACTGGATGGCTTCATACTTGCACCGACAGGTCTGATGACACCGACAGAAGATCTGAGATAATCAAGTACCTACTATCCATAATTGTACAGTCAAGATGTAATCCTCCCTAATCCTTCCTACAGTTCCATCATGGAACACCAGGCAAAAGCTAAACCTGCTCAACATAGCATTGTTGGATTTTGTTTTTTTTTTGAGGTTTTTTTTTTTTAAGAAAGTAAAGTTAGTTTTCTTCTAATCAATGATTCAGTCTGGCAACACATGTAACCTATATGAAATAAAACGTCACATTTCTCAAGGAAAAAAAGTCTGACATGGAGGTAAAAAAGTATTTTTTAATTCAAACTGTGAATGAATATGGGATGCCTTCAGAGGCATCTTTGTCAAACCTGGAGGGACAGGCGTCTCTCAGCTGGGCAGTGATGACAGACTCCTGGAAGCAAACGTCTACAAACGCCTCCATGATGGAGTGGGCGAGAGGCACATCCAGGCTGATCTCAGGCAGTTCATCATACACACGCTGGAAGCCCTGCAACAAGTGGGCAAGTTAGATACTGTAACAACATGCAGACGTTAAAAACGCTGCACATCCAGAGCTGGGTTTTCAGTGCGTAGCTGCATTATGCCCCCTAGTGCCACAGAACATTACAGCAAGCACAAACTAAGGTCATGCTGAGCGACGCTGAAAAAAAACTCTCTCAGCATTTTATTTTGGTCAGTCTGTTTTTAAAGTGCTTGTGATCAAGTGGCATTGACTTGCATTTGAACATTTCAACCACAAAAATACAGAGTTTAAACCTTTAAACTTTATTTGCTAGTCAACTCAGAAAACACTATTCAGTTGAACAATTTGTTGTAAAATCAAGTGCAAGTGTAAAATCATATGTATAGATCTGCATTCTGAAATCTCTTCAATACATCTGCACATATATAAAAGGGTATTCATCCTATTATCTTGATTTTATTGATATACTGCATGACAAAATGGTTATACCACCCATCTTCATTAACATGGCATCATTCATATTTATACAAATGAAGAACCAGCAGTGGGGGGGCAACAACAATTTACTGTAATAATGTTTAATGTTTATAAGATACAGATGAAGTGTTTTAGCCAGATTACTATAGCACTGCACAAGAGATCATCTACAAGTCTTCACCAAGCACTGAGCAAGTGTAGTGTTAGGAGTCTAACTCATAATATTCATCTGCCTTCTGATAGCACATCTGGGCCCAGCACCCAGTAACCTAATGTCTTTGGGCCCTCGTCAGTCACATGCTCTTAGAACCGCACCATCTGCCCGCACTCACCCACATATGGTACCCTTTATACTGTGGTTTGTGGTTAAATAGGCTTTCTTTTCAGTTTGAATCAATACAATTTCTTTAAAATATTTTTCTTCCTGTAACCGGTAATAAACTAATAATTCAACAACAAACACTGGTGGTAGTGCACTCATGTCTGTCAGTGTTGTGCCCTGTCGAGCAGTTTCAATCATAACAAAGCCAGTTCCCCAACAGGCGAAAGAAGGTGACTGAAGATCATTTACCCTGTTCATCTGGTCCAGAGTGATGAGGCCTGATTTCCAAAAGGCTTGCAGAAGTTTCACCATCATCTGAATGGCTCCCTCACCATTAGACTCCAGCACCATAACAACAGCCTACAGGTAGACATAAATTATCCTTATTGTAAAGCTGCTTTGTGACAACATGTGTTGTGAAAAGCGATATACAAATAAATTTGAATCAACGTTGCATATTGACTATAAGGCATTACTTTGTAAAGATATTCTCCAGGTATTATTTTTGCATACAACATTTTTTTATATAAATGTACCAAAATAATGTATTGTGTGTGTGGCATCGGTGTATGCAGATACCTCATAGACGAGCTCATGGTGGAAATGTGGCACTTCAAGGTCCCGCAGACAGCGCTCCGCCTCAGACAGCTCACCTGAGACCAGGTACTCCTTCAGCAACAGGTTCATCTGTAACACACAGAGATATAAAAATCCTGCTCATCTGTACCTCAGGTAAATAAAAAAAAAAAACACTCTGACTCAGGAGCTCCATCTTCATACACTACCAAACAACAATCACTGCTGCTCAACTAGCGCTACAAAGAACATCTAAAACGCTTTTGGCCGTTCAAAAATGTTACCCCTTCCTTATCTGCACTGGGCTGTATCCACTGGGGCTTTAACTGCCATGTCTCTGGCCCTACAGATAATTAAGAAACTTGGGGGGGGGAAATGGTGGTTTTAAGGTCTGGTGTGGTATGTGATTATGTGATCACTCCAAGTATGAATCACCACCAGTTGTGTGTGGAAAAGGGTGGAGATACAAAACAGCATACAGAATATGCAGGAAAAAACAAACAGTAAATGTGTTCTACCAGCAGATAAGGGTGGATGTGTAGTTTGTCCTGTCTGTACTATAATGGCTGCTCAAGGCCCTCACACACACTTACGTACAAGGGTTTCATTTCAGTGTGACGTCTCTTACATCAGTGGTTACTACTAACCTCACCTGGAAATGCTCAGATGTTTCCTCAAAAAACTTGTGGGATAGGTACTCTAAACCTCAGTCACCCCCTAAAAGATAATCAACGGTGGGTTTCTGACCATAGAACCACACCTCATATTATCAGGGTTGAAGATGGCTCTAAATGTGTGCGGGTTCAACACCCTCAATCACATGACCATCCCTTCAGTGTTACCCTGCTCAGAGTGGTTTGTCCCACCAATGATAATCAGCAGCGATTCTGTAGTCAGAAACAAATCAGTAATGAATGAGGCAGAGAGGACAAATTATGCATTGTCATATGTATAGTGTGTAGTGTGCATATGAAGAAAAACATTTATATGTGTACTTATTAAAGTAACCAGTGAATAGATTGCCATGTAGGGCAGTCATGGCCTGGTGGTTAGGGAACTGGTCTTGTGACCGGAGGGTCATGGGTTTGATTCCCAGACCTGAGGCCATGACTGAGGTGCCCCTGAGCAAGGCCCTTAACCCTCAACTGCTCACTTGTATAAAAATGAGATAAAAATGTAAGTCGCTCTGGATAAGGGTGTCTGCTAAATGCCATAAATGTAAATGTAGATACAAAAGGTACAGTATATTGCCAAAAGTATTCGTTCACTTTCCTTGACTCGCAAGTGACATCCCATTCCTAATCCATAGGGTTCAATATGATGCTGGTCCACCATTTGCAGCTAGAACAACTTCAACTCTTCTGGGAAGGCTGTCCACAAGGTTTAGGAGTGTGTTTATGGGGATTTTAACCATTCTTCCAGAAAGCTCATTTGTGAGGTCACATATTGATGTTGTACGAGAAGGCCTGGCTTAGTCTCCGCATTAATTCATCCCAAATGTGTTCTATAGGCTTGAGGTCAGGACTCTATGCAGGCCAGTCAAGTTCATCCACACCAAACTCTGCCATCCATATCTTTATGGACCTTGCTCTGTGCACTGGTGCATAGTCATGTTCAAAGAGGAAGGGGCTAGCTCCAAACTGTTCCCGCAATGTTGGGAGAACGGAATTGTCCAAAATGTCTTGGTAAGCTGAAGCATTCAGAGTTCCTTTCACTGGAACTAAGGGGCCAAGCCCAGCTCCTGAAAAACAACCCCACACTGTAATCCCCCCCTCCAACAAACTTTAGACTTGGCACAATGCAGTCAGACAAGTACCATTCTCCAAGTACCCAGACTCCATCAGATTGCTAGATGGAGAAGCATGATTCGTCACTCCAGAGAACGTGCCTCCACTGCTCTAGAGTCCAGTGGTGGCATGCTTTACACCACTGCATGGTGCTTTGCTTTGCATTGCATTTGGTGATGTGTGGCTTGGATGCAGCTGTTCGACCATGGAAGCCCATTCACTGAAGCTCTCTGCGCACTGTTCTTGAGCTAATCTGAAGGCCACATGAAGTTTGGATGTCTGTAGTGATTCAATCTGCACAAAGTTGGCAACCTCTTCGCACTATGCACTTCAGCATCCACTGACCCCACTCCATCAGTTTATGTGGTTTACCACTTCATGACTTCATGTTGCTGTTGTTCCCAAACACTTCCCAACCATTTTCTTATACAGCCGACAGTTGACTGTGGAATATTTAGGAGCGAGGAAAACACTGTAATTCACTGAGCTCCTGAGAGAGACCCATTCTTTCATAAATGTTTGTAAAAACAGTCTGCATGCCTAGGTGCTTAATTTTATACACCTGTGTCCAACTGATTCTGATCATTTGGATGGGTGAGCGAATACTTTTGGCAATATAGTGTATATGTTTCTATTAAACTGGCTGATGAATGTATGTAGATAAGCAATGATTAGTCAAAATTATTGTTTGATCAGCTGCACCCAGCCATATAATGATCTGTCACATATTGGTACTGATACATGAGACATGTTTCCATACCTCTTTAATAAGGTGCTTAACAGGCCTCTGGCCGCCACCCACTCCCCACACATTATCTAGCCGCACCATCTCTTTCTTCATAGTCATCAGCACAGATGCTCGATCTAAAGCAGCTCTGTACATGCACACAGACAGAAGAGAAAAAACGTGTCAGATGTCACAGGGAAACACACACACCCGTGAGTGAGTGAATGAGTGAGTGAGCGAGTGAGTGAGCGAGCGAGTGATATATTCAAGATCTCAGATGAAGTTGAAGCCATAGATTTGCAGATGAGGAAACTAGGTCAAACAAAGCCGCACCTGCCACTTGAAGTCTCAAGTGCGATCATTTGGTTGCTTGAACATCTGAACTAATAAAATTAGAAACTACCTTTCCAAACGACCACTACTGCAATCAATGTTACCTTCAAAGACAGCAACAACTTCCCTATAGTTGATGAGCACTTTAAATGCCTCCTGGTTAATGCCTCCCGATTTGAACGCAGAAGCACAGCATCTGACTACCATACATTAGGGCACAGTGTGAGTAAACCCAGAATGCACCTGGCATGGTCGCAGTCCACTTTGCCTTTGTAGCGGTTGAGGAAATTCATGGGTAGTGCGTGGTCTGCGATGGCTCGTGCAATAAATTGACCGAGCATCTGGAGAGTAGAGAGGGGCAGTGAGCAGACCAGGGCTAGAGAGGCAAGGCCTCAGTTTACACACACAGTACAGTGATGGATCCACTTCTGCTAATTAACCTAGCTGACTGTATTCATTTATCAGGGTTGTACGACAGTGTGAGAGATCTACAAGCATAATTATAAAATACAGTAAATAAAAATCCTAAAAATGTGTGCATGCATCAGCAATTCATTTTCTGGAATTTTTTCAGCCTTTACAGCATATTCCATTAAGTTCGTACTGCACCCTGTAAATGTTTGAACCTAATGCCTTTTCATTGCCTCCATCAGTGTTTTGTATATGCTTGTTTTGGATGCTTGTCTCACCTGTGGAGCCTCAGGAGTGTCCAGGATGAGGTCTGGCAGCTCCTGAAGTGTCTTGTGGAATGCGCGGGCCATGTCACTCTCAGATATCACCTTGCCCACCAGGTCCGACAGCAGGCGGGACGTCAGCTCCCGGTGACTGGCTTTGCCCTCAAGGGACAAGGACAGCGCCAGGGATGAGAACTCGTACTTACGGGGGCCCAGGTTGAGCTCCTTCAGCAGCATCTGCGGATGGCCAACGCAGGGAAGGAAACCAGTGTTTACAACTCCAATGTACCAATGCACAAACACATTTACAGCTGGAGTGGTTCTCAGCTAGCATTTCACTAACTCGCACTGTCCCTGCTGAGGGAACTGAAGCTCACCTCCACCTCTCTGGTGTCGCCATGTTCAAAATACTCCTGCACAATGGGGTTCACTGCCTTCTCAAACTCCCCCTCCTCCAGCACAGGGACTACCGTGGCATAAATAGTGTCTCCCTGCACGCATGCACGGACACAAATGTCAACAAACAAGGTCTCTGTGCACAAACACAAGAACGTGTAGCATACAAACTCACCAGAGCACAATGTGACTAAATGTTTTCCAGAACTGTTCACCCAGCCCTCACTGTTGGTCTACACCTGGCTAAGCCATTACGAGTAAAAGTGGTGGAAAGGGCAGTGCTAGGGATTAGTGGAAAGATCTAGCATTTTGATGGGGAGGCATTACGCCTGAGACTGGAAAACTCCAGTGGATCGGGCATGGTTTCAGAACTAACTAACTGAAGATGGAACAAAAGTTGCTGGAACTTTACACTTTCAACAATGTCCACAATGACTAAGTTTCCTGTTTTTCTTCCTTTTCTGTGTATTGGCCACGTGTCAGCAAATGCGTGTGGCTTTAGCCTGGAGCCACATCTCATGTCATAAAATACACAATGCTGTGTTTTCAAAGGTGGTGACAAGACAAATTGCATTTGTTTGATGAAACGAGACTGAGAAGACTGTTTAAAGAAGAGCTATTTATTCAGAGTTATGAGCAGCAGGTGTCAGGTGATCCCTCATGCACCACATGCCATTCACCTGAGCAGACTCATCGTAGTTTGGGTCTTTGGCATCTGGCTCCTCCATCTCGTACACCATCCCTGCAGCGCCCCAAACACCCTTACCTCCAGCACCACCTGCACACAGCAGCGCACAGACAACGCATCAGCCTGACCACACACACACACACACACACACCATGGCCTCCCTACACACACACACAAACTAGTCTATATTTCTTTGGTAATTATCAGAACTGAAAAGTTTGTAGAACACCAGCATCAAAAAATATCCAAGCACCTATCTGTGCCACACTAACACATAATACATCCATTACTGCAAACATCACAATGGTCCATGCCACATTAGTCTGACCTGCTACAACAGCAGTGTGCACAGTTCCCTGGTGATGTACAGCCATGCAAATGTGGAGCCCCTCTCAAAGTCCCATTCCCTGGCCTCACAGGCCCCCACCTACACTCACCCTTTTTTGGGAGGCCACGGCCCTTGCCGGTGCGGGATTTGCGGTCATTGCTGTGGGTCTTGCCCTTGGGGCTGTTGGGGTCTGCACCCGGTTCCCCAGTCAGCGACTCAGACAGGGAGTCCCGTGTGGAGTCGCGAGATGAAGACTTCCGCAGACGGCGTTTAGCCTTGGCCTTTAGCCGGGCCTCATGGAGAGCCTTCTCCTGTGGAGTCCAGTTCCCATTCACCTCAGACTCGTTCAGCTCGTCATACAGGCCTGTCTCTGCCCCCTTCTCCGGCTCCAAGGAGAACACTGCTCCTGCTCCAAGAGGGAAGGGAGGGTGTCACACACATGAACAGACACACAGTATTTCTGTTACTCATATATTCAAATAAACATACATGAGGACATGTGACTAGACTTTACTGCTTTTCAAAAGAAGATTAATTTTGGCTGTTGGATCTTTTGTAATTTGTAACTCAATATTTATCCCATTTTATCCCACATAAAAATTTGGAAAACCACAAAAAAAAAACCATCAGCAGGGCTGTGTTAGGACAGTTTAGGAAAGATAGGGGACCATTTTCTTGAGCGGACACAAAAACGCAGAAAAGACAGCAAGTCCTTGGTTAGGTCAAAGCTGGTCTGTTAAACAGAAGAAGCTAGGATCAGCCTGTATGGTGTGTTGTTAATTCCCAAAGAACCTGAATGACAAGATCTTCAAGGCCCTATTAAAATGCTTCACAAAACATATACGCACCCACACCCATCACATACATACAGAGACCGGGTTATGTGTAAATATTTCAGCTTAAGTAAAGCATTTTTAAAGCTAACTGCAATTGCTGCAGTTAAAATTAAATAATAAAATTAATAAAATGCAAATAAAATTACCACAAAGAGTAGGCATGTGGTTATGCTATGGGTACATTTATGAGAGACTGGTAATGTCCAACCTATGCATCATGGGCAAATCACCCTCAGTGCACCCACAAAGGGAACAAACTTCCAGCCAATCAATGCATTTTGAGTAGAAGGGTTTAAAATATTGGAGGATTCATAATCAGAAATGGATCACTAAATGGATCACTTCATTAATGTATAATAACCTGCATATTGATATGCTTGTGTTAGCTTACAAAGAGCCCATCACATCTACATGGGGAGTGAGACCAATTCCAACATGGGTCACAGTCGTGTAGAGCTACCGTGTTGCTAAAGCAGCCCGGTAGAGACTGACCAAACATGGCTTCTATGGAGCCTTTTGGATTCTCACGTTGAAGCAGCCATTTGTATTTGGCTGCAAGACGTATAAAGAAGAAAAATCGCTGCTGCTGGGTGACCATTTTGTGCTGTGTTTGAAGACACAACCTGACATATGCACACTTGGTATTTAACATTTTATTTATTTTTTACATTTATGTTCAAAGCCTACAATCACAGCCTACAGCTGACATTTACTGCCAATAAAAATGTAACACTAAGAAAAAAAAAGTGTCCAACCTGCAAAATGTTACTGGGTCTATCCAAGCTTTTTGCTCTGCACATGGAGGAGGAAAAAAACCCTCAAACATTATTTCACAATTAAACTAAACGTCTAGAATAATTCTTGTGTTATCTTTTATTGCTAATAATGGCTAGGTCCCAAAGTAAAAGAAGGTTCAATACTGCCTCTTGCACAGAAGCTATAAACAATAGTTTATAGGCTAAACAACCAAGCACAGTTTGCAAGTATGCATTTAAAATAGCACTTGACATAAGGGTAGACCAAGACATCATTTTTGACTCAGCTTGACAACTTACAGCCGCCTTATGTTCTACTGCAAGCTTGGAAAGGGAGGGGCTGTTCAGTTGGTGCCAATCTGCAACCTCACTACTACATACCACTAATCTTACACACAGCCCCTTGAGCTTATAACTGTATAAACGTTTGGGAATACACACATGCAATGCACCCAAATAAGCTACACCTCAATATAATGAGGCATGTATGTAATGCATGTATACATGCACGCACACATACGTATGTATTTATGTTTCATATAAGAAATCTGAAGAAGATTTGAGGTAAGAAACTGCATTGTACTCAAATAGAGGTGAAACGACTTTTCGAGTAACTCGAGTAATTCGATTACAAAAAATACTCGAGGCAAATTATTTGCCTCGAGGCTTCGTTTAATTTATGTCACCATCTATTTTAAATGTTTAAAATCCCGCTTTGTACTACTACGCAGCTCCGGTATCATTGTTTTACACTGACTGTTATAACTGACGCACAGGTTTAAGGCAGCGTGATTTGTTTTGATGGAAATGGCGGAAAACGAAGATAGCGGTGTCCGTAAAAGGGCAAAAATGTCAAAAGTGTGGGACCATTTTTCGCTGCGCAAGGTGGACAACGTAGTGCAGTGTATTTAGCTACTGTAAAACGGATCTGGCCTACCCAGGGCATAATTTGAGCCGGATCCTGGCGGAACAAATAGTTATTGAACAAATAATTCTATAAAAGACATTTTTTAAACACAAGATCCACATTCAGGCTTCCTAAATCACATAAGAGCTCTCCCTTTTAGCGATGCCTTTCTGCGTCTCCATAAAGCTAAAAGCTAGTTATACTTTCGCGAGTGACCGTAGCGTGCAACTCCGCGAACGGCGGAAGCGTTCATACTTGACGTGTCACAATTCTGTGCAGTGTTGTCCGTAACGATAAGTGGTAGTATAAAGAAACACCCCTCAAAAAAAGGAATGAACATTTACCTGATGAATTTTAATGTTGCATTGTGTTTCAGGTTTGAAAAGTGGAATTTAGGCTTAAAATGCACTTCTGCACTTAAAACACTTATAAAACACACGTAAATCATTTAAAAGTAATTTATATAAACGGATTGGCTTGTTATTTTGACATTTGTGCGCCTAAGCGTTGCGTTTTGTGTGCGATCCGGTGACATTGTAGGCCTCAGTGACCCCTTGTCTCATGCCGCTGTTTGCGTTCCGGCATCGTTTGATTTACAAATTAAGAACTGGGCCTACCATAACAGTACTTCCTCAATGCTTCAGCACCTAAACTGAAAGCATCCGCACGTGAACTGCGCTTCTCCAAGCGGAATAACAGCCAATTGCTTGCTCATTTTAAGAGAACTTTCATGTTGCATTACACACTATCAATATTATTGTGTTAAAAACACAAAAGTGTGATTTTATCCGATTACTCGATTAATCGATGAAAAAAATCGACAGAATACTCGATTAAAAAAATATTCGATAGTTGCAGCCCTATACTCAAAATATAGAGATTGTAGTAGAGTACACAAAGTTTCCAGAGAAACAGGGTGTTTTGGACAGAGGTCTTGTGTGCTAGAGGGTGGCTCAATCAGACTGAAAATGAACGATGTTGCTTAGCACTGCACTTTTAGATTTGACGCTTATGGTGATGCAACTCTTCACTGGTGTGAGGATTAGATGCTTTCGTGCAATCATGTTGAACTGGCTTTGAGCTCAGTCTACCCTCTCCACCTTCACAGAACACCTGTCCTGATCACACGCGTCCTGATAAGCTGTGATAAGGAGCTCTTTGTGCCAGTCACCTTGCTTCTGGAGATACGGGCCTGGGCCGATCACGCCACCCAGCTCAGATCTGCCGTTCTGTGCTTCTCATCAGCTTTCACCACAACCTTTGACCCACGAGCCTGGGGAGGTCTGGACAGCTGCCCAGGCAGGAGACAAGGAAGGCATACCAAGCAGGCCAGCTGCTCCTCCACTTGATCCCTGTCCATCTGATGCTCCTCCCCTCGCCTGTCTACATATAGTCATGCTGGCCTGACGTGACCGGAAGAGTAACGGCCCCACAGGTCTCACCCTCAGACCAGAGCTGCCACTCTGAGCCATAAACACCTACAGCAAAAAGAGCTGCTGCCTCTCTGCACGCAAACAGCAGATATCTAAACGGCTGTGGAGGTGGCCTTATGACACATTCGACTAAACCAGAAAGCAGGTTACGATTTCAAATCCTTTTTTATTAACAATGTAACAGGCAAAAAAGACGCCCACTCTGCCTCTTTCACTAGTTGGCACCTAGAAGGCACCAGGAACCTAAAGACTTCAGAATTTATGAACAAGTTTGCAGATTTCAGAATTTTTCATTTAGTATAATTGCACAGCTAGGAATGAAGAAAAACTGACAGCAAAGCTCAGATCACATTATGTACTTAAATTATTCAAATTAATAGTAGTCGGACCACTTATCAAAAAAAGCTAACCTTAACCATCTTACAGCTGTCAAACTACAGCAGACCATATCACACTACACCAGGCCAATCTTAAACTTATTTCCAATAAAAGAAAATTATTAATGAATGAATATTTTCAGGCCAATCTTAAACCTTCCCTTTATTTCCAAGATATCTGAAAAAGCTGCTGCTCAGTAGCTAAGCTCATACCTGAATCAGATTCATGAAGTCTTTTAGTCAGGGCTCATCACAGTACAGACTGCGCTGATTATAGTAGTTAATCATCTGTTGGTGGCTTCCAAACAGGCTTATGTCTCTTTGCACCAAGATCAAACAATATAAGCAGACACCACAGATCGCAACATTTTACTAAGTAGACTCAAACATCCTGTTGGCCAGAGTTCTTACTAGAATTCTATTAGAATTCAATTAGTACCTCAAATAAGACATAGCATCGAGCCTATTCCTGCGCAAAACCCCACACTATGCAATAACCTCCCTATCAATGTTCAAGATTCATACATAGTCTCAATAATTAAGACAAATGCCAGAAAAACACATAGGTTTTCAGCCTTATTAAACCCTTCCTTTGATAGGTAAAGGTGTACATCTAAGAGGTTGGACTCAGACGTGTAGAACTGCTTTATAAAAGATCCCTCCCCAGGCATGTGCTCTGTGTTACACCAATAAGAGCCCTTAGGCAAGACTTATAAGACTAAATTTTCCTCACTCTCAAATACGATTGAAAACTGTAAGTCACTCCGGATAAAAGGACCTGCCAAATGCCCCAAGTGTAAATTCCGAATGTTCCATGTTTGCCTGCTTTCCAACATTCCAAAACAGTGCGGGCATCACATGGGGGAAGACGCGTGGTGTGCTGCAGTGTGTGACTCAGCCCAGTGCAGTGCTTGGCCATTTAATGACTACGGTAGCAACATAAAATACAGCCCTGGCCATACAACATGGCAAAACGAGTGTACCATTATTCCTTACTCAAATGGGACTTGGACCTGCAAGACATTCCAGTGAGTTAGTAATATGGAAATGAAAATCTTGGTAAAAGAACTCCCAAGAGCTTCAACATTACTAAATAATTTAAACGTGCGGCAGAGTGTAACCACGCATGTGCTTAGGGAAACTCTTGCACACATGCGCGTAAAGGGAACTGTAAAAACAACTCCAGGTCACATGTGACCCAGGAAGTTATTTAACCTACAGGTCCAAGTACTCCTTACTAGGTCTCTCCAACTGACTAACAGCCTTGGGTCTAAGAAAGGAGCCATAGAAGAAAAAAAAACACAGCATCAGTTTATTGATGAGAGCAGTAAAACAAACACTACCACCACTGTAAACCTGTAAAAGTCATCACAATGTGGCCAAAGAAAACAGCACCCCCTACCCTTTCCTGGTTACTGTCAGACTTTAGACATCACCCACAAGGGTTCCAATCTGCATTCTGCAGTGCGTGATTACACACCAACACACAAACAACCCCGATGATGCCAGCATTGCTTGCCCTGCACCAAACTCCAAATTAACTCCAAGAATGGGATTCCCCCAACATTTTGGAGCTCTACAGGTCTTATCCTGCTGCTTAAAAAAAACAGCACTGCACACAGGTCTGCCTACAATTCTTAGTCAAGGAGCGAGCACACGTGTTTCGTTACGTAACACTACAAATGTCAGGGTTAGGTTATGCAACACCAGTGCAACCAATGAAGTGATCCTTGACCCATGGAGCCACAGCAAACAACTCAACAGTAATTATCCAATTCTCAAAAAAGCCTCAGTGTGGCAGGTGTATGGCACATATTGGGTGAAGCATTTTTTTTCATAGAAACATTTTTCCTTTGATCCTTCTTCCAAGGGCTGCATTACTATCTTATTACTCTATTCAAACGGTCTATAAAAGACAAAGTTAACCATGATTTAAAAACAGTACATTAAAAGTTTCAAACAATTAATTTGGCATTGCTGCAGAGAACCCCAGCATCACAATGTGTATGTGTGAGAAGAGTGCACATACTGATTGTCTATAGAGGACAAGACCCTAGGAACAGACCTCCTCCGGCTACATGAGAAAACTAACATTTGTGCTTTGGTAATCCTCATGAAACACACAGTACACTACTGTACTAAGGCAAGGAGACTGTGAGGTTATGAGGCTTGGGTGTGGCTCACCATGGGCTCAACTGTCAGAAACCGGAGAGCAGACGCTCATCTCAGCACTGTTTACCAGCAGGGCACCAGGCCCATTCCTCTGCACGCTGGAGTGCTTTAAAGAGATTTAATGAAAAGAGTAGCTGAACGACGTTGTGCTCTGCAGGTCCATGAAAAAATACTAAATATATCACTCCTTTGGTTTGCGGCGAAATCTAAAAACAAACCACACTGATTACAATGACTAACTAAAGACGTGCATTTATGAAGGTATCTAACATGAAGCTGGCTTGAATGAAACTCTCTACAAAGAGACAAACCTGCGAATATACCGATTTTTTCCTTTATGTAACTCCATAGCTAGAACAGGACATGTTATGTAAGGCCTGACGAGTGGTCAGTCGGGCGAGATGCATATGTGCAAACGCCATGACTCAGTTTAGGACGGAGATTCAGCTAGTTTATCCAATGTCCACAACCGATGCGTATTTTTGTTTTTAAAAAATGACAGCCTCGACCTTCAAACGTGCATGTGACAAATTAGTCTGTGCAACTACCTAACCAACAATCTATTAGTGTTTCAGTCGTTACAGAACAAACTGGAGAAACTGGACAAAGGCCGTGATGATCCAGCGCCATGTCCTTTCTAGATGTCAGGATCTGCAGGAGGGGGCGTGGTGCACACACAAATCTGCATTATTGACACTACTATGTAGACAAAGGTTTTCACCACGGCAATATCGGACATATAGGACTAGATATATTTTTATAAGTGCGCTGTTAACACACAGTTTATTTACTTGTTCAGATGAAAACATACCGACCCCACACCACTAGATCGCTGGACTGTTATCTGGGTAATTAAGTGTCGACCGCGAACAAAAGGTACCAGGTTGGCGGATGGCTATTTAAGTTACCTATCGCCATCTTTAGCATATCCATGTCGTTATAATGTATTACTGTCCATCACGACCTCGCCATGTAAAATGTCAACACATGTCCCCACCGTCCACGCAGCCAGAGGACAATGGGCGCAGCGGGGCAGCCGCGCGACTCCACGGGCACTAGCTGGGTTAGCGTCGCCAGCTAACGCCTCTAACGCGTCCTTACACGGGCGACACGGCCAACAACACAAAACGGAACCGACAGAAAATGTATCTAGCGAACGGCGGTTATTACATTTATGTCAAGTTACGTGATTATTTTATTATTATTATTATTAAGTCCGCACTCGCCGCGGTGAAGCAGCTAGTCGGCTAAGCTAGCTAGCCGCCGTGTTCGTCTCCATGGCTGCGCGCGAGCACATGGTGGAGTGAAGCTGCAACTACAAGCGATTCATCTCTTTACTCCCCCCCATAAAAAAAACAATAGCTGGATAGACGAATCTACCCGTTTCTGCAGGACTCGAATGTAATTTGTCTATTTTACACCCGTGTTTTGTTTTTGTTTTCAATGCAAATGTAATTTACCATCGGTCTGAGGAGCGGAGGTCCACGACTCAACTTCAGTCGCCATTGCTCTCGTTAGGCAGCAGCGAGGCAGCGAACTCAGCAGGACTCGCTGTGTCGTCTTCCCGTTGTTTACACTGCCACACCGACGTCTGTCATGAAAACAAACCACAAGCGACCTGTCAAACACGCGGTATCGCCAAATGGTAATGCTGTTGGCTGTCTTAACGCATAATTTATTCATCCGTATAAGAAAAATCTTTCCTATAAGTCGCAAACGTGCATTCATCTCTTAAACTGATAGCTAGGTATGCTATCTTAGCTCACCACTTGAGAACCTTGAAACGTGCTAGCTGTAACTTCTTTTTTGCCAGAATTGAAATTAGTTCTTGGAAAGATTAATGTGAATTAGATTGAAACAAATTCTTGGAAAAATTTATGTGAATTAGATTGCAATTAAGTAGCCTTTTTTTAAAAAGCCCACAAAACTATTGCAATGCAACATACACGCTGCAAGAGTGTGCCGCGATGTAGACTGTTTTTAACTTTCCAACGCGTCACAAAACGTCACGTGGGTTGAACGACGTTGCGGATTGGTTTGCGATGGGGCGGGACAATGCAGGCATGAACCAATCACATATAAAGTACGGTAAGTTAAAGCTTTTACGTACGCTGAATCTGGAGTCCGTGGGGGTAATGGCCAAGCGATTTATATATAACCCAGGTACCGCAGCCATGCGACTACTTCTATTATTTGTTATTACGCCGATTTTGGCCAAGTGGCCTTGTTGTGTCCACCGAAAAGACTGTGATAAAATGTGATCTTAGCATGAGAATGTTATTATGATGTATATGTGTTTTTATTCTGGACATTGAGTATGTTAAGAATTGTATGTGTTATTGATGAATGCTTTAAGATTTAATGAATGGGTTTTATGGTAAACTGCGGAAGTGGAATAAAGGGGGGGGGGGGATAGTACGCCGTTGCAAAATCAACCAACGCAACAGGCCATTTTTATGGATCAACGTGAATAGTTTTAAGTAGTGGGATAATTTGTATGCTTATTTGGCATGACTGACAACAGCTGTTAGTGGAGTTTATCTATGCAGATCTTCCTGAATAATTTGTATCTGCTTTTGGCTTATGGGGACAATGTAGGCCTACACATACAAATAAATGGACACACTGTAGCACCATGGCTGGATTAATGACCGGGCCAGTGGGGCCAGCGCCCAGGGGCCCTTGAAGTCAGGGGGCCCCGGGGGGGGCCTGGTCAAAAACTTTTTGCGATGCCTATCAACATTTATGGTACAATATATTTTTATTTCCGAGGGCCGTCCATTTTAAGGATCCTCTGACTATTAGGGACTTTGACCCCAGGGCCATGCTTTTGGGGCCCCTAGCCATGCTTTTGGGTGCCCTAGCCATGCTTTTGGGCCCCTTAGGAAAATGGATGAGGCGTTGTGGCACTGCTCTGACTTCGACTTCTGGCTATTAGGGGTCCTAGGAAAGAGGCAGGCATATTTTTAGAGGGCCCTGGTTATGAGAGCCCCTACCAGGAGGCCCTAGAAAAGAGCAGGGCATACCATTAGAGGGCCCTTGATCATGAGGGCCCCTGCTATGGGGCCCTTGACTTCCATAGAAGTTGTTTACCATGGCTCCTTGACTTTCTAGGGACCTACAAATTCAGGCCCTTACTTAATGTTTATGAATTTGTATTGTTTCAAAATTATTATGTTCGATTTCTCTTAAGCACAGAGACACAAATTAATTTAGCAATTTTGCAATTATTTAAATTTAAGACAAGCAATTTGTCTGATGAATGCTATCTTTGACACCGATTAAATTTAGTGAATTTGGCCAAGGGTGTGATTTCACTTATGTGAAAACAACAAGCCATTTGACTAGTTTCATGTTTCCCCTTTAATAAACAACAGTAAAGAGACCAGTGGTCACTCTAGTTCTGAAGGAATGCATGAAAGGAAAAGTGCCTTTTCATTCAACAGAACTGCAAGCTAATTTTACTGAGTAGCACAATTTTGGTTTGTGCCAAAATATATATACCTTTCCCCTCAAAACCTTTCCCCTGTCTCCTTCTCCATGCCCTCTCTCTCTCTCTCTCTCTCTCTCTCTCTCTCTCTCTCTCTCTCTCTCTCTCTCTCTCTCTCTCTCTCTCTCTCTCTCTCTCTCTCTCTCTCTCTCTCTCTCTCTCTCTCTCTCTCTCTCACTCTCTCTCTCTCTCTCTCTCTCTCTCTCACACACACACAAAACAGCATTTTTGTAGTAGATAGTGGCTACCCCTCCCCCACCCTCTCACTCAGTGGTGAAAAATTGTTACATTGCCCTAAATTCCCACGGGGGCTGAGCCAATCAGGTGTTGCAAGAACTTCCAAGTGAATATGCAAGATCTATATAAAACCCCCTGCCAGTATCAAAACTCCTCACATTCAGACAGTTCAAGCTTGTGAACTTGCTCTGGGCTTTTACTACAACTTTTACCTTGCTATTACCACATCAGCAACCAACAGCCTTTTTAAAGGCTCATTGACCTTTATACTGCCTTATATTATTTTATAATATATATAAATATTTTTATATTATATTATACTATACTATATTGCATATATTCTGTTACATTCTTTTCATAGTCTTTTCAAAAAGGCTTATATATTATAATATATTACATGATATAATATTACATTACTATATTTACTATATTAAACTTTGAAAGGTTCGCAGCCTTTTTCAAGGCTAGTGTAACGTTGCTAACTAGCAACTCACAGCTTTTTTAAAAGCTTATTGTTATTTGCATATTACAGTATTGATAATAGTAGAAGTGTAAGCTTTATAATAGTACATACATACAATACATTTACAATAAAAACAATTTATAGCTAAATAGTTATAGGTCAGCCTTTTTTTTATTACATATTGTATCTGGTTCAACAATTTTGTGATTGTAGCATTATGTAATCCCTCCAGAGGCACAGCAACAATTGATTCTGATATTGTCAAACAAATTGACACAGAAAGACAATACTGGCGGGAAGTTTTGAAAAGAGTTGTTGCAGTCATCCAGTTTTTGGGGGAGAGGGGACTTGCTTTCAGGGGAGATGATGAGCTATTAGGATCAGCCCACAATGGTAATTTTTTGGGCATCATAGAACTCTTAGCCAAATTTGACCCATTCCTAGCTGAGCACCTCCAAAGGTTTGGAGGTAAGGGAAAAGGTTCTGTGTCCTACTTATCATCAATAGTGTGTGAAGAATTTATCCATTTGATGGGACAGAGAACAAAGCAGGCAATTTTTAATGAGATCAAAGAATCAAAATACTTCTCTGTTATAGTTGACTCCACTCCAGACCTTGCTCATGTGGACCAACTTACTTTTATTTTCAGGTTTGTTAATAATGACGGACATGTAGTTGAGCGTTTTCTAGCTTTTGAGCCTATTGAAAACCATAGTAGGGACAGTTTGGCAGAGTGTGTCGTTGCTATGGTGGAGAATCTGGGCCTAGACTTATCCAACTGTAGGGGCCAGTCATATGATAATGCAAGTAACATGTCGGGAAAGTACAATGGAGTCCATTTACAGTCAACCTTTCCAAATGTCTACATAGCACTTAGACTTTTTTTGACTGTGCCTATCACAAATTGTGAAGGGGAGCGTTCATTCTCCAAACTGGCTCATATTAAGAATGAACTCAGGATTAGGATGCGCCAAAACCGCCTGAACTCACTGTCACTTCTGGCCATTGAATCAGATTTGGTCAGACAGCTTAATTTTGATGAATTAGTGGATGACTTTGCAAGAAAGCAGAGTAGAAAGAAACATATATAAAATAGACTCTTGAGTTAGGATTAGTTCGTGACAGGTTGTTTAATGTATTAATTTATTTATGTTTTTGGGGAGGGGCGGTGCATGGGGGTGGGGTTGGGGGGGGTCCTGTGCAACTCTTTGCCCGGGGGCCCAGACTATCCTTAATCCATCCTTGTGTAGCACATATCGATATTTTGTTAAAATCATTATAATTATTATATAATAATTCACCAGACTTGACTGCATACATAGAATGTCTCCTACATTTGGTTGTACAACATTTACAGCCTTGTGTTTTATGGATTGCACAGATGCGATTATACAACTGGGCTTAAACGTAGGCTATATCAATATAACGTGAATGTGCATATCACGTGAATGTCAAACCCACCGAATTTAATGTTGCTCTACCATGTGTCCATATTCCCTAGAAACACATTAATGCTTCCCCAAACCATTAAGCATCAAATTTTCAAGTCAAGAAAAAGAGTCGCAAGAGTACATACACACCAACACGGCAGGGATTTAAACAAACAGCACTAAAACCTTACGTTTTAAACTAACGTCTACACTAGTGTTACGTGGAGGAGCTGCAGGGCGGCATAGTCTAAATCAAATCAAATCAAATCAAATATATTTGTATAGCGATTTTCACAACACATGTGTCTCAAAGCGCTTTACAGGATTTACAAGGTTAACAATAAATGCTATGGACGCCCAGCTGGTTGCAGTCCTCAGCCAAGACCGTCCACGCAAAGTTATATACCTGGTTGCTGTGGAACTCATATGCCAAACCAGCGGTAGACGGCCTCTGTTGCCTCAGGCTTGCAGAAGTAATCCATGGACATAGTGGTGACAGCAGGTATTACACATGTGTGCGACAGCGTGGCCAGTAGAACTGCTAGCGTAGTTGCTTCAGTATCTTGTCCGCAACCTCAATGCTTCACTCCTACTAGCCCATGAAATACACCCAGCATATCCTGGCACCAGGATATGCCATACAAGCTTACCCAGGCACCAAGCACCCACACGTTACCACAGTCCATTATTCATCCTGAGGGTGACCCAGCCAGCACAAAGTGCCACAGTGGTGGGTCTGTGAAACATCACATCTGGCTTTTATCAGACCTGGATCTAAGGAGAGCCCTGTAATCTCATTCTTGGTGTGATGGAATTCCACACAGCCTCTTCCCTAGATGGAGCATTGGTGGAGTATCACCAGCGTCTATACTGTACTGGATTGTCTGTCTATGTATAGTTTTTCTCTGTGGCCACAAAGAAGTCACTGTATCGGAGTGCTTGCTGATTCCGGTCGTCTGTTAAGTCCAACCCACTCCAGTGCCACAGTTCATGCTCCACTTCCAGTGCCGCACAGACCTTCTCTTCTCTGGCCGCTGCTGCCCTCCATGTTTCTCCTTTGTCTGTCGATGATGTCTCCGAGGGTGCTGTTCGAGTGTGCTTCCCAAGGCCCTTGAGGATCCACCACCACAGCCAGGACTGCTGCTGCGGGTTTAGCTCCTCTAGCACGGCAGTACAGCAGTATATCCCCATAGACAACAAGGCCAGGCTGCCAGGGAGCCCTGACTGTGAATGGGTACTGACTCTCCGCCTTGGCTCTGTCACTAATTGCTGCAGAAAGTACGGCATCTCTTCTTTGATGTCTAGCATGGCCCCCGGCCACCAAGAGGAAAACCAAACCAAGCACACACTTCCTGCAAAGGTTTAAGCCAGAACTTGTGCACTCGGTCCAGACCCCTCACTGTGATGGGGATCCATTATAACATCAACTTGGCTACTGGTGACTAACTTGAGTTTAATGGATGGCAGCCACCATCCAGCTGCATTGTGAAATATAATTCTTAGGTACCCTCACCATTCTAACATGGAAAGGAGATGCTTGCCATCTCTCTGCTTCCGGTCGCTAGACAGGTTCCTCTGCTGAGCCTCACCACACTGTTTTCCCCACCATCTCTGGTCTGTTGCCTGTGGGTGTATGTGGTTGGCTAGTTTCATTGAAAATATTCTGCTTGCATGACACTCAGAAAAAGACAGGAGTCAACCACCTGAGCAGGGCAGCGGGCTTCCACCCAAGATGCCCAGGGTATTGTGTGGGGGTCAGTAAGCCTGGCAATGTCTGTTTAAGGATATGCTGACATTATAATTATTAACAGTAAAATGCCTGAACAAAGAACAAAATAGTGTGGTAAATTTCAATACATTTTAGTGATGATATTTTCAGGGTCAAAGTGAAAATTATTCTACAGCCTGCAATATGCTTCATGTTCTGTAATCCTACTTTTAGCCACGTGATGGAGCCAGAGATTTAAAAAATGCAATTGAATTGCTAACCTGCACTCTTGTGTCACAATTGCTTTGCATAGTAGTTTTCCTGCTCTGTAGCACACCTGATCCTGCTCAGCTCTTTATCAAACTCTTTATGGGCTGGAACAGGTGTTCCAAAGCAGAGTAAACATAACTGTATCCGGGACCGCTGCTAGACAATCCAGATGGAGTGAACCAAACCCTTCAGTCCTGAAAGCTCAGTGTAAAACACTCTTCTAAGCAGTGGCGTGCACACATAGACGTCAGGTGGTGCTAAAGCACCACCAACTCTGCCCTTTATCAACGAAAGTGCCCTTTTGAAACTTCGGTTTAAAAAAAAATATTATTATTAACATTTTACTTAGGTCGGTTTGAATTGATCTTTTGAAAACCTGAGCGATTAAAAACAATGCCCTGAAATGAGCCACCACCTCGCACACACCCGACCTCTCTCTTCCTTTAACACACCAGATGCGCTGCAGCCATAGTTGCCAGGTTCGCGGTTTTCACGCCAAATTTGGCTACTTTGAAAATCCAACTATTTTTTTGGGCTACTTTTGAGTTGGGCCACCGCGGGAGTTACAAGTCAACACAAAGAATCGTTCGCGATATAATACTTATTTTGTCTCCATTTTAAACACTCGCCACTCCCCCCCCCCCCGTCTACAACTTACACTCGCCACCCCACCCCGTCGACTACTTTTCACTACTTTGGGCTTTGGGCTAGTTTAGGCTGCTGAAGGGTGGGTTTTACACTGATTTTGTGCGGGATATTTTTGTAGGACCTGGCAACCCTGGCTGCAGCAGCAGTTCAGTTCAGCGAGTGGGAAGCGTCTTCAGCACAGCACGCACGCTCACAGATAGATTTCTTCTCCCGTCCCCACCAGCCAGGTTACATACACATCAAGTAAAATCGTACCGTTAACTGAAGGACTTAACAATGACTGTTAATATTGTTAATATAAAAAACAATATAGTTAATATTGGATATGGATTTTATCAGTTGGCGGTGTGACTTTTTCCATTGAAAACTCACGTTTAGAGAATGTTACAAATAAAAGTCAAATTTCATTCAACATGTGCTTGTAATTTTTTAATAATGAAGTGCGCTAAAAAGTGCCCCCCCCGCCCGCCCGAGCACTTGCCCCACAAAATGTCTGTGGACGCCACTGCTTCTAAGACATACATCTTTATAGTGAATAAACTAAACAGTCCTCCAGAGGGAAGAACTCCAATAGTGTTTGTCTATAATATCAAAATGAAAAGTAACGTCCCATGGTGATGCTGTAAAAACAAGGATGTGGTACTTTTATCTTGCTCTTTAAAGAGTAGCTGCTGCACTAGATGCTCTGGCTCTGAAAGCAGACACTGCACACCTACATATCAAGTAAACATTTTGTTCTCATTGTGCTACAGACTAGTGTCTCCTACATCTGTTGAACCAGCAGTACAACAAATATATAAACACTCATGTTCTCAGTACCTTTGACTTGCTCCAATGTCATGAACAAAATCTCTGCAAATTAACCGATTAATCTCTGGGAACCACAGACTGGTGTCATTTGTTGTTATCACCATCTACCATGTTAGTACAGCTCTATCTCTATATATGCAGTGTTGTGTCTCTTCTTCACACCACTCAGGAAAAGTCTCCTTGCCTTCGTCTTGCTTTTCAATTTAAACACGGCTGGATTACTTCAGTCTGACAGCAACAGTGTTAAAGGACCAGGCTAAAAGAAACGCATGCTTTGTACACAAGTTAAGTTTAATGTTTACAAATCCTTTTCCTTCTACATCGTGTATCTAGTGACAGTGACACCATGCACTGCCTGACAGGTACAAGTGTGGTACCAATGTCTACTACATCAATGGCATGTTCATTGCAATGTGAGACATTCTGCTGTGTATGAAAAATAAAACATAATGATAACAGTTAAAAGACAGTAACTCCAGCTGCACATGTGCAAACACAGCTCCAGACCCAGCACAGCACAGATGACCAGGTGAATGAAACAACACCCAGCACAGGTGAACAGAGTAGGTTAGCACTTAGTACAGATGCAGCACAGGTAGCTGACCCTGGACACACGCTCAGCCTTCTCAGAATAAGTTAAACAATTATTTAAAAATAAAAAACAGCAGCAAAACAAATTTATAATGACCTCTTGTCAAGTGTGCTACGTCAGTTGACTGCAGCACAGTACACACAGGAGCTGCAGATAGCCCCACCCCCAGACTGTTTTCATTATAATGGCAAAATGGTATAGGCTATGAAATAAAATACCAAATGCATCCACAGAGAGAGAGAGAGAGAGATGGCAGGACCGCTCTTGTTCAAGAACACATGAGAGAGGGAACATGAGTGTGTGGGTGGGTGTGTGTGTTTGAGACACAGAGTGAGAGGGTGGGAGAGTTGGGGTGCTTCTCCTGATGAGCTCACAGCCTGTGCCAGTCACAGAGTCTCACTATTCAAACATTCCTCCACTGTTTCTTCATTCGTTTTCATTTATGCATGGACAGAGGAGTCTGTTGAACTCTTTAAGCACATCTAATTTAACATGCCACAAAAGCATGAACACATTTTTTTGGTGGACTTTTTTTTGTTGTTTTGTGTTCATACCAAATAAAGCACTTTTGCATGTAGTCATCATACTGTTAAAATCAAATGTTTATTACTGCTTCAACATGCTTACAAGGGCAGTCCTATTTTAGAAATGGCTTTTTGGTTCACACATTTACACTCTCTCTACAGTGAAACATGTCCCACACATGTTGAGCTGGTTGGAGATACACTGTGAAGGCACACAGAGACTGAGATCCCCCTCTTCCTCTCTTTCATTACATGGCTTCACTCCCAGCTGAAGAGATCTTGACTAACAGATTTTGTTACAGGTATTGAGGATCAACAGCAACAGTCTTGACTTCCTAGATAAAGAAATAGCAGAAACCCTGCTCCAGAGTGAAATAAATATATTATACACAATTATACACTAAACATGAACATAAAAAATGAAATCAAAATGGCACTTTGGTTCAAGCATAAACGAAGATCCTGTAAAGCAGTCTGCAGTGTAGTATACACCACCTGCTTCTTTCTAACATGTGCACCATTTGTAGATCACAGCTACTGCTAAAGGGAGGATTTACATTTACACCCACAGGTTAGGAGGTCAGAGGTCACAATCACCAGCTAGTCTCTAGGAAATACACAGTACAGAAGACATGTGGTCAACCAGAGTTCATGCAGTCCACAGGAGATATTCAATCATCAGGGCTCAGCCACACCAATGACCACAGTCAAAACAGCCACCTTCAGCCATGCTCATAAAATGGTCTTCAGTACAAAGTATAAGAGTTTGTTATCATCATCACACCATCCGTTACTGCTCAGGGACTGGCAAGCGTGGTGGTAGTAAGCAGCATTTAAACATCGGTAAAGTGCAACAACAAGCGCATCCTCCAGGAGAGGGGGTGGATCCTCCAGGAGAGGGGGTGGATCCTCCAGGAGAGGGGGCGGATCCTCCAGGAGAGGGGGCGGATCCTCCAGGAGAGGGGGCGGATCCTCCAGGGGGAGGGCGGCCCGGGCCGCTGCAGGTAGAGCAGGAGCTGGCCAGAAGGAGCAGGAGCCGTGGGGAGAGCGGAGACCATCTCACGGGCCCTGAAGCCACAGTTGAGATTCTCAGAGCACAGATAGCACATGTCAAAAATACAAAGGGGGCCTCAATCCTACAATTAAGAAACTAGTGTGTGTGTGTGTGTGTATGTGTGTGTGTGTGTGTGAATGAGAGAGAGAGAGAAAGAGAGGGGGACTGGACCCTTAAATTGAGAGACAGAAAAGAGCTTTTGTAGTCATTTCTTAATTTTTCAGTAGTGCTTTAAATATTTTTCCTGCAGAGAAATGTCATGCTGTCAGTGTGCACAGCAAAATCTGCGATGTGACCATCCCACTGCATCAGACACACAGTGTTTTAGGATGACGGACTGCTCATGTTGCTGCTTGCAAAAATCTTAGCTGGTCTCAAGAGGATTGCACAGTGATAACAGAGTCTTCACCTCTCTGTTTGGCAGAGGTGGGGCCAGACTGCCTGTTATCCCCAGCCAGTGACTGGCTGCTGTCCCCAGTCGGGAGTTGTGACTGGACAGACAGAGCTCGGTGTGAACAGTCCACACTATCATGGACAAGCCCCACCTCCTCAGGCAGTTCTCCGCCCTCTATTGCACACTTTTCAGTCTCTTCATCATCTTCCTCATGCCTAACCTGGCAGCGACACACCTCAATGCCGGAGTCGCCCGTCAGACTGCGGTGACGAAAGTGGTTCTCATTCAGATCGTCCTCACCGCACTGCTCTGAACACTTGATGCTGGGTTCTCTTCCATCAGGCTCAAATACACATACACTAGAGGAGAAAAGGGTGTGTTTGAGAGGAGAGTGTGTGACTCTGGAGGTCGGATCCTCCCCAGATTGACAAGCCTCCGCCTCCTGTGGGTACTGCAGCAGTACGGGGGTCACAGAGATGGGTGGAGCAGGCTGGGTGGGAGTGTTCTGCTCTGCAGGGGTGGGTGAGGAGGGATGTGGCCCGGGGAAAGGAGAGGCCCTGCAGGTGTGTCCAGAATCGCTGGGCGTGGTGGCGTTGCTGGTCAGAGCCTCATCGGTCACCTGCACAGAGAAGGAGGTGCTACAGGGGGAGGAGAGGGAGCACGAGTCACACGAGCAGGAAGTGCAGTTCCCTGAGCTGTGCGAGGAAGTCAAGCCACTAGGGCCAGCTCGAGCATACAGAGCGCTGCCGTGCAGGGCCAAGGCTACACTGTAGGGTGGGGGAGGGGTGCTGGGCTGTGCTGCCACTTCTTCATAGGACGGAAGTTTAAAGGCAGCAAGAAGACCTGGCAGGAAAAAAAGTATGTTTACTTTCCTTCATGCTTTAAGAATCATCCAGACAAAAAGGGGACTTTCCATACAAAATTCACCTAAATACCTAAATATAGGTGATTGTTAATGGAATTGTAGAGAAAAGCTTATTCCATAACAAAATGTTTTTATGGCACCTTTCATACACTGAAGGCACTGCTGTGTCGAAAGTCTATTGATTCCAGCTGGGGTGTCTAACTATCTCAGTCTGACAGTACACTGGCTTAAGAGTGCAAACAGCTATTTTGGACTGCAGGCAACTCTTGGGAAACAGAGCAGGAAGAGAAGCATACTAAGGTCGAGGGCGGGGTCTGGGTAGCTGCAGGCCCTGTGATAGGCCATCAGGTTGATCTCCCGCTGTCGCTGCTGCTGCTGGAGGCGGAGCTTGGCCCGTCTGTGTCTGTAGGCACAACAGCAGCTAAACAGAAGCAGAACTGTCCAGAGCAACCAGAACCCTGCACGCATAAACACACACACACACACGTACATATACACATACACAAACACACATGGACACACATTCAGATACACACATTTAAACTTCAGTGAATACAGTGCATTTTTGTGTCACTACCAACCATGTAATGAACTAGTTAATTCATTAATGTGCATTCATTCATTCATGATTATATCTTAAATCACACGTTAGCACACAGGGCAGTGTGGAAATGTACTCACACCAGAGCTCATAATAGTAGGTGCAGCAGCCACTTTCTCCACAGCAGTAACCCGTCTCACACAAATATGGAGGCCTGTTGTTCACTCCCGGGCAGAAAGTGGGGCTGTATGTGGTCTGTGGTTTTTCTTGATACTCAAAGCCCTAGAGAGACATTACATATCACTATAGTAACAACACCCCAGAGTCTCTACAGTACCATTGGCTCACAGTCAAATTTCATATTGATTGTAAAATACTTCTAATGACCTACAAAGCACTGAATGGTCTTGCTCCACAGTACCTCAGCAAACCTCTACTGCACTATGACCCACCACGTCTGCTTAGATCAAAAGGTGCAGGCTCTTTATTACTACCTAGAATAAGGAAACTGTCCACAGGGGGCAGAGCCTTTTTCCTAAACAACTCCCATCCTATGGAATAACCTTCCTGTCAATGTTTGAGAATCAGATGCAGTCTCAATATAGTAAAGCATTATATAAAATACTTCCCTTCTTAGGTAAAAGGTGTTTAATTTACACTCCTCTGTTCTTGCCTAATAATCTATTCTCTCTTTCTGCTGAGGTAATCCTACTCCTGACGTCCTGCTGTTACTGAGTCTCAACCTGTCTCAGCTCCTACGTGCCTCCCAACACCCCCCGATGCCCCCCCTCCCTCTCACAAGGCTCATCTCAAGGTTTCTTCCTCATGCTCTATGGAGTTTTTCTTTGCCACTTGCTCACTGGGGGCTTGGACTTGGACATGTGAAAAGTTGTTTTGTGACAACAGTCGTAAAAAACGCTATACAAATAAACATTACTTATTTTTTACTGACTTACTATTATAACACACTAGAGAGACATTACATATCACTATTGTAACAACACCCCAGAGTCACTACAGTATCATAACGCCCTTGAGAGACTAGAGACATACACACACAAATATATATAGATACATATATACAAAAATAGATACATATATTACCCTGTGCAAACTTGCCATGTCCGTATCCTTTGTAGCTGCAGTGACCTGTAAGTACATAAAGTCACACACTAAATTCCTTTTGAAATGAAATAAAATGTACCATATTTTGTCAATTGTGATTTTTACACCCCAATCGAAATTTGTCCTCCGCTTTTAACCCATCTGTGCAGTCAGAACACACACACACTAGTGGTTACTAGGGGGCTGTGGATCACACGTGCCCAGAGCGGTGGGCAGCCCTAGCCCTGGCGCCCGGGGAGCAGTTGGGGTTAGGTGCCTTGCTCAAGGGCACCTCAGTCATGGCCTGTCTGGGAATTGAACCCACAACCCTCCGGTCACAAGACCAGTTCCCTAACCGCCAGGCCATGACTCCCCCAGTATCCCCCAGTTTTATGACATGATAAAAATGATAAACAATTAATAAATCAGGAAAATTATAAAAAGAGTGAAATTAAAGTGATGAAAAGTCTGAGAGAGACAGACAGTCTGAGAGAGACACAAGGATGAGGGGGTAAAGGTCAATGCTGGGTAATGATTTGGATTCTATGATATATGCATGCTGAAAAAATCTTGACTATTTTTATTTCATACATCACTCACGCCTAAATTACGCACCTGTTCAATCAGTTTCCATTTAAACACTGATAGTCACAAGGAAGGGCAAGGTCAGCTGTTCTTTCCTGTCTATCCACGTATCAACCCAACCACTTCAGTGTCCCCACCAATGTAGCACAATAACTCTTTCATTGTGGACCTTCTCTTTCAAAGGTTCTGTAGAGGACAACCTGACATATATAGCCAAAGAGCCACTCATTTCGACACACACTTAAACAGAAAAACATGCACATGCGCGCACACACACACACAAGCACACATGTACATGCACACACAGGCACACACTCACACACAAACACAGACACCCCCACCCCTTCCATCAAAACAGCTACAGAACAATAACACACACCGGTCCAGAATACTCTGTAGTCATCTCTACAGCCTGCTGCACTCACGGCCAGTGGAGACAAGCCTTAGTGGCACCTAATGCTTTCAATGAACAGAACTGGCATCATGTCCTATTTAGATTAATTTGACTAGTTGGTTCTGGGAAACAGGTCTGCACTTAAGAACATAACAGCCCCAAAAATGACCCAACTGCACACAAAACAAGCTTTGTTAAAACAGAACGTTTTGTACACTGAGCAACTGTGGTCATGTATGAACTCACCCTCACATGCACCCATAACCACCTACAGGTCAGAGGTCAGCATGCATCACTAGTCAGTGAAAAGACTGCACACTGGAGGGAGTACAATGCTGATCTGTAGGACTGCCACCACCCGCTACCCCCACCCCTACAGCCCCTGGCTCACACTCGAGGCAGCTCGGAGAAGAGTCTCTCTGTTGCAGGGCACAGACAGCCCCACCTACACACAATGGCATTAGTGCCCTCCCAGAGTCTTCTGAAACTCTGGACCGGACCCTTAATTTGAGTTCCAGATCAGTGAGGACACTTGTGGCTGCAGCCTGTTTAAAAATCAGCAGTGACATAATGTGTCGCTTTCATAGAAACATGTTGGGGCTATTTGTCTGTTATTGTGTTGTATGTGTTTACACATGAAGTGAAAACCAACACCAATTGGACTCTATAGGCTGTAGAGCCTATGTAAACAAGTAAACAGCAAACACTGCTTATCGTCATTGGGTTAGGATAGTGCAAACCATGCACGACCAGCAAAAGCAGGCTGCAATTCCCCGCAGCCCAGCTATGTAGCCTGGCTCGAAGCCCACAGTGGAGTGTGCTCGAGTGCCCCTGCCCCTCCCCCTCTGCTCTGTAACACCAACCACAGTGCACTGAGAGTTTAGCCCAGGAACGCCAGCATGTGAGCAGCTTCACCGGCGCAGGACCGCAGAAACCGCAGTGAGCCGCTGGCTGTGGTAAGAGCAACGTGTCCAAAGCGTGGCTGCGGTGGAGAGACCCAGCCAAGCACCGCTGCATACAGGCCCGGTTATGCGCTTACCCCTGTTAAGAAAGCGCTTATGATTACACAAACATTTAACATCCACTACCACATCCCACGACATTAACGTGTTTTAATACAGAGAACCCGACTGGCACATTCATCAGAGCTGTCCTATCACGAAAGGCATGTCTGGCAGCAATCGGGAATTTACTACAGTGTTTAATGTTTGTTTCTGTCAAGCAGAATTATAAACAAAAACATCAAAAGAAAAAAAGCCGTGTAACTTCTGCTCGTGAATGTGCAGCTCGTGAATGCTCAACGGAAAACTTTTTAAATACGCAGCAGGGCAAAAGAGGTCGTTTGACTACCAACACAAAGTGAAATATTTGAGTGGTACTGTTCATATGAACACACAAAATGGTTAAACGCCAAATAAATTGCAGCTATAACTCCTATCTTCCAACCCAGGTGTAATCATTTTGCAGTGTCCTGTAAATATTTGAGAATCAAATCACGTAATATGCGATCAAGCCATGTAGCCAGTACAGCCAAGTCCCAGCGACATTTTGAGATGCATATTTCCCCCAGGTTAAATCGGCATGACTGTCAAATCTTATGATGTCAGTCAGCGTTTCAGTTAAGGCACCGTTAGCGACGACATAATCTATCTCAGCCTAAACGTATCCTACAGACTGTGACCTGCATGTGAACTACATGAACTTACCTGCACGCTTTCCAGCACCTCAGTGAACGCCTGAACCCATAACTTCAAAACAACATTGAAAACCGCTGAAGTAAGAGCGAATTAGCAGGGAACCCGTTTAATGGTCTTCTACATTCCATATCTGCCCACAAACATAAAATCACCGCATCCGCCATTCTGGACCCGAAACAGACGCCCCCTCCTCAAGATCTATACAACATCAGACGACAGCAACGGCGATGCCCTGGCCAATCCGAAATGGGAAGGGTTATTCTACAAGAGTAAATTACGTAGTCAAACAACACTGATTTCATTTTTAAACAAACGCTTATGTCGAAACATAACTTCGTGATGCCATTAATGTCGCGATTATGCCAATGCGAAACGGTCGCATGAAAGGAAAGATTCGTCCATCTTTACACTGTAGCCTTATTATCCTTAGCAACAGATGCTGAGATGCAGCTCTGCCTTGGGCAACGACTTTTCGAAGAGTGGATTAAATGAGAGGTACAGACATCATTGTAGCTACATCATAAGGATGCTTTGGTAGTCTGTTGACAGCTAAGATACATTGTGCTTTTAGACTAATTAACAACAGTAAAATAACGAGATAGGCGTAGGCATACTTTATTATTTATTTAATACAGAAGGCGCGTTCATTAACTTACTCAACTTGCCTCTGTCGCTGTTGTCAAAATGTACTTTACTGACCGTGATTTCTTTGAATCGTCCGAAAGCTTTATTAGCGTTTCTAGGACTTTTCCACGTCTCCTATGTTCTCCATGTTGCTTGATTCAAATAAATGTTGTTTTAAGGGACCAAACATCGATTTGAAATTGTGTGTATTTATAGAAAATTGTATATACCAACAGTATGTGACATCTCTAAAACATCTCTAATGTCAGTCAAAATTTGATCCACATTTTCTTTCAAAGTTAATATGTTCCTGCTGGAGCGTCCCCCAGTGTATGAAAAACACTTTGGAAAGATCCAAAAGTGCACTTCAAAAGAGTCACTTCCTTACCAGTAGAAGACAGTGTAGTATGAAACAAAATAGCTCCGTTTTTTCACGTTGCTGTGTCTCCCAGTCCATATGACGCGCGTACCAGCTTCAGATAGTTTAGAGATAATTACGAGTTCAGAGGTAACGGTGGCTGCTTGTTTCGATTAAGAAAAGCTTACATCGTTAATAAGCACATGGAATAATTTGACGGCTTGTATTATTAATAAACTGTGATATGGTGGCTGACCCACAAGTGGTGTTAATGGTAATTTTTAATTTAATCAGATATAGAAAACTGCTTAAATGAAGATTACAACTGATTTGATCAAACCCCTTTGTTTGAGTTTTTGTTGGAAAGATAATCAAAACAAGACTGGACATGCGGAAAGAAATTCAGTGAAAGTCTTTTGATAGGAAATAAGGAACATAAATGGCCTTCCAAGGTAATAGTGAATCATGACAAAGAACGTCAAATGGGAATACACTACATTTGCTTGAAGCAGTGTAATACAAATTCTATCCATATGGGGGCGAGGAGCGTGCAAAAATATGATACCTGATGACTGAATTGAGGTCTCTCTCAGTTCAGTTTTAATTCATGATAGCAATATTGGAATGACAATACCAGGTTACCAGATACAATCTAGTATTACACAGTTTCCCAAGAAACAGGACATTTTAGACAGAGGTCCTTCATCAGTTGTGCAAGCAAACTGCTTCTGAATTTGTAGGAGGAACCAGTTTATATTTGAAAAAGTAGATATTTAACTAATTCCATGGGGTTCTAAAGTTCCAAGTTTGTAAAGTCAATTTTTTTCTTTGAATTTCCTAATTTCATTGCTACAATAGCAACAACTGGCAATGCAAACATATGTCGCTTAGTATTATAAGGCCTTGACACTGAAATAAACAAATCCCAATAGTCAAAAAATGTTGAATAAACTGATCAGCAAGCCTTCTCTTGGTTTCTCCAACATACAGCTGATTACATCTCTTGCAATTGATGCAGTAGACAATGCATGAGGATGAATGAATGATAACTGATACTTTTGTGGCGGCTATTTTAGTGGCTGAGTTATACAATAACATGTAGCACATCGGTTGCAGGCTACGATACCACATATCTGCATGGTCATTTATATTGTTATTCGCAAGCATGTCTTAAATGCATGTGGGTGTGTATTTGCTAGGTGTCTATAACCGTCAGTGACAGAGAGGGTGTCCAGCATAAGAGAAGGCCCGAGGACTCCATGACCAAATCAGTTACCTTACTCTCTCAGGCATTGGGCATCATGGTATCTTTATTGCTTGTGCAATGGAATGTTTGGGCTTGTTTTCCCACAGCACTGGAGTGTCTGTCCTCACATGCAATGCATGGACAGAATTCACTCACTCAGTTTTCTCAGAAGAAGAACAGCTGTAAATTCATAGGAAGTTAATATATTACTAAAGATCTAAATCGAATGCCAGAAACAACATTGATAGTACAAGTGGAGCCTAGTGCATATATACCCTCCACCACCATAAAAAAGTACATTTCATAGTACGGCTGCTTGTCTCTCTTGTCCAGTCACCACATTCTGTCTCACACGCATACTTGTCCAGTCATTCTATGTTTTCACGGAGTTCTAGCCCCAACAAGAAATCTGAATTTTTGCCCAAGAAATCTGAAATGTAACTGATAAGTGAAGGAGTAATTTGTGAAAATAACAGTAAATAAGCAATTCCTTCGCCCAATGATGACTAGCTGGGGCAACAGCAAAGTTGCCCAAGGCTTGTGGTGTAAACCTACAGCCAGCAGAATCTTGAATGAGCTTCCAAAAGAGCTTTCGACTTAGCCGTATCAAAACGAGTTCTGTGTGTCTGTGCTTGGAGTCCGTGTGAGTTTCTGTCAATATGGGGACATCTAGCAGCCCTGTGACTTTTACTTTGACTAATTTGACAAAAAAGCTATTTAAGACTTGGGAGCAAGTAAACCAGCCACTGTCACCACCATCAAACAGCAGAGAAACAGCTGATTACTCTGTGGAAGCTTCACAAAATGAACATGTTTGATTATAAATCATAAAGTAACTTAAGCATATTGTCACTGAAGGACATCACTGTTCTCGTGTACTTTGGTTAGGCAAAGTGACAATGTCAGAATAGGCAAGATCTCAGCTGACAGTGAATTTTACTTTAAATTAAATGTGAGCTGTTTTCTGTTCTAGAGCTGTTTACATACAAACATGTACACTGAACATGTCTGTAAGATGTGTTGAACCTTGTTCATTTGTTAAGAATAATTCACAGTTCAGACAAAAGATCACCTGCTTGTCACACTGTTTCCATTAGTGCAAACAGGAAAATGCAGACATGAAGTAGTAGAAAATACCCAACACTGTGGTGTGGGTCAACTGTCTGTGAGCAAACTCCAGACCTGAATGTGCTAATACACTGTTGTTGGTGCTGATCCATCACAGGTCCCATGCATTTTCTTCATTCATTCTGCCTATATGAATATTTCATCCAGTCTTACTCTGCATGTGTTTGACTGACTTGACAAAAACTTTCCGCTGTGTTGACTGATCTAAAGAGACCAGACTCTCAAGTGCTTAATGCCAGCATTTTCAGAGAAGGTTGGTTGTATGTGAAAGAAGGAACTCAAACACAACCAGAAACAGCCACAAATATACCTGGCACACACAGAAGTGGGTGGTCTAAGAGAAGGGCCAGGGACTCGTGGCAAGCCCTGGTAAGTCAGCTGTGTCTAACTTAGTCTGAAGGAAACAAGAACACACACTCAGCAAACACAGTTGGTACAATCCCAGTATGACAGTCCACAGCATTGGGAGCAGATTCTAATAGGAGCAAACGTACAGCAGACTACACACATCTATATATATAAAACATGTATGTATCAGTATAGCTGTGCTGTATACATGTGTCTTGTAATCAGTCCCTCTTTACATTTCACACACATACACAAGCCCAGAATGTAGAAGACAAAACAGTGGGGACTGACTACCTAGACAACCCCCCCAATCCCCAGAGAGGCTCAGTTCAGCCTCAGCAGACTGCACTAGATCATAAGCAAGCCAGAATGATAAAACGAAGAAGGTCTGGGTTAGAGAGGGAGGGAGACAGGCAGAGAGGGAGACAGACAGAGACAAGGGGAAAGAAAGAAATTTTGGGGGGCAGAGCATATTGTAATTCCACACCTTTAAGACATAAATATCAAACCATGATTCTGTCTCAGTGTGTGTGTGTGTGTTTACTGACATAAGCCCTTTGTCCCAAACCTCCACAAAGTAGCAGAGAGCCCCAGTACATCTCAAAAGGACCATGGAAAAGCAAAGCCCACACAGGAAAACCCTGTGTGTGTGTGTGTGTGTGTGTGTGTGTGTGTGTGTGTGTGTGTGTGTGTGTGTGTGTGTGTGTGTGTGTGTGTGTGAACACGCTCCTGCCTGTCTGCGTGCAAATCTGCACAGTCAGCTCAGAGCGTAACGTAGTGAACATATGACACAGTCTGCTCATAGTGCACTCTCTGGGTCATTTTGGGCCACTGTGCACAATTAGTACCAGATAGTTGTGTACATCTGTGGTGATGTTCTAAACTTTACACGGGTATGAAAATATGTAAGACTAAATTGGCTCATTATTAATAAATAAATAAACCAAAAATAGATCAATAAAAACAACTTGCTTATCCATGACCAGGCCAGATGGCAACCATCTTACTGCACCTTGGCACCTTGTTACGTATGTGACACACACACAGCTGACAAATCATGACCAGCTGGGTTCTGTCAGCATTTACAACTTTCACATGTTTTCAGTATTTGTACACATTCTATAAAATGTTAATGGATTTAGATTTTTTTGCAAAACATTTGTCTGAAAAAAAATCATGTTATACAAGCACAATAACTGCACCATACTTCCATAATCACCCCCTCTGCAATATTCATAATTATCCCACATCACCATAATAGTTCCACTATTACATACAACCATATTTACTCCAATCTGCTATACTCTTATCATTCCATATTACCATCACTCCACACTTCCACGCTCTAGTAATCACTATACTCTGCCATACTCACTCCTTCTGCCATACAGCCACTCAGCAATACTCCTATAATCACTCCATTATGCCATACTTCCATAATTACTCCACTCTGCTCTTATAATCCCATGACGCAGTCCTCTTTGAAGCTGTGGAGCAGATACAGTGATCATAGAGCAGAGAGTGGGGGAAAGAGTGAGTATAGAGGAGAGAGTGAACACAAAACCCCTTTCTTCTTTTCACTCTTTGAGATGTCTGCTTCCTCTATCATTCCTTCCATAAATTCCTGACTAGCAGAGTAAAATTTGGTCATCATGTCTAAATCTTCCGGCACTCACTACCATGTCTGTAGCCAGCCCCACCCTCTAATATGTCTGTAAACAGCCTCACCCTCTTATATATCTGTAAACAGTCCCACCCTCTAATATGTCTGTAGACAGCCCCAGCCTCTAATATGTCTGTAGACAGCCCCAGCCTCTAATATGTCTGTTGCCTGCTCCACCCTGTAATATGTCTGTAGTTTTCCCTGCCTTCCTACATGCTTGTAGGCCAACCCCTTGCCCACATGTCTGTAACTACCCTTGCCCCCTAACATGTGTTCAGTCTGCCCCACCCTCTAACACATCTCTAGCCTGCTCCACCCTCCCTTTCTGTTTGGTTTCTGCTTTTGGAGCTCTGGAAACACTGACCCATTTTCAATTTTTTCCTCCATCAAACTTTTTAAAGTTAAAGCTGACAATGTTGATTAAAGCTAACAATTAATGTCTTCATAATATTTCTTTTCTGTTTTCAATCTCTGGGTGGAAACAGGCAGTGTAAGGTGAAGACACTGCCTGTTTGCTGCTGTGTTCATCACCACAGACCCTGATCTGGGCTTCCTGTGCTGTTGTCTGTGCTGAAATGAGACACTCATTCACATTCCCTCAGCAGAATGCTGGCAGCGTTTGGTCCACAGCTGTTCTAGCAGGAAAGGCAATTTTGGAAAAAAAGAGGATTTTCTAACCCAATGGTGCAAAACAAAAGTCTATCGAAGGAGAATAGCAGGCCAGACAGGCTTCTCCTTTCTTTCTCTTTCTCCGCAGGCCGATGGAGATGCACAGCTGTGACTGAGCTGTGGAGACACTCCCAGAGGAGCAAGAGTTGGGGCCCACTGCACTCTCCCTCTCTCTTTCTCTCTCTCCCTCCCTATCTCTCTCTCCCTGCCTTCTCTTGCTCTTTCCCTCTTTCATTCTTTTTCCTTTCCTCACTCTCCCTTTCCCTCTTTCTCACCGCTCTTTCTTTTCTCTGTTCTTTCCTTTTTTTGCTTTTTTCTCCTTAGCCTTCCCTCTTCTCTCTGTCTTTCATCAGTAATTTCTGTTTTCCATCTCTGTCTCTCCCTCTCAGAGTTCTCTGTCTCTCTCTGCTGTTAGTCTGATGTAGAAGGGGAGAGAGAGGGGATACTTGGGTTCAGAGGCGATCAGCAGAATGTAGGTCAGCGGTGGGTGCTAAGTTCCTGATTAGAAACAGCTGTGGGGTTTTTGGCAGTGAACAGCAGTGTGCAGAACTGTGTTAGTTTAGTGTTGCAGGAACATCATCATCCCCATCACAACATATACCCCAAAAACGATAAACACAGCAATAATGAGAATAATGGTTTTACTGCATGCCTCATACACACATATCCAACCTCTCTCATCTGGTGCATACATGCATGTAACATCTATGTTTTCTCCCCCTCACTCTCTAATTCTGTCTCCCTCATTCTCTTTCTCTCAAGTTGTTTTCATGTCTTTGTTCTCTCAGTTCCCCATGTGTAAAAGGAGAACTCCCCCACAGGGTTCGTGCTCTGAGTTGTGGGACTGCTGAACAGAGCAGATCTGTGCTTCCTCTATGGTTTCATTTGAAAACAGCTTTGCTTCCATGCTCATGTGCTCCAACCTGCACACACACACACGCGCGCGCGCACACACACACACACACACACACACACACACACACACACACACACACACACACACACACAAACCAGTATGTGCATAGCACTCCGTTCCAGTACACTACTACTGCCCTTCAGTATTACTACTTCACTACTTTCCAGTACCAGGACTTCATCTCTGAACTAAGGAGCCCTACTCTATTGTACTGCAGAACCTGTGCTTCACTACTGCATTACAGTACCAGTACCCAAATACTGCACCACAGTACCAAAAGTGCCAACACTGCACTACAGAACTAGTACTCAACTACTAAACTTAAGAACCAGTACTCCACTAATGGTTATGAGTGTTTGCACAATTATTGATTACTTACATCATTGAAGAGCAATTTTTTATTTTCCACTGTACATAGATATTTTCCAGTGCAAAACTGCTAAATCCCCACACATGTTAACTTTTAATTCATTGATACTTTAATGAATTTTAGGTGCAATTGTTCAGTTCAAATAAATGTTGAACATAAATTCATCTAATATTTGAGGAAATATTAAACATACACTGTTGATATTGCTATTTCTTCTAACACTTGTCTCCCATGCAGTCACATGTGTTATCACAGATTTGGCTATATAGCAATGAAAAAAGACCAGCTGATTCAACACGCTATGAATAAAATGCTAATCTGGACATACAGAGAGAGTGGATTACCCCAGTCCTCAGGCCCTTATGCTTGCTGGACTTTGGTAAGCTTTAAGATTGATTTCAGTGTGTTTCTACTTATTTTTAAATCATTAAATGGCTTAGGACCAAAATACATCTCTGACTTGCTAGAAGAATACAAACCCACTAGGCTTCTAAGATCAATAGAGACCAGGGGATTATTAGTGACTAGAATTAGAAGCAAGCATAGCATGGCAGCTTGCAGCTGCTGAGCTGGACACCATCAATACAAACTCACAGAAGATCTCACTTAAATTTAATGTCCTTTTAAGGTTGCTTTTCCCCCCTTCTAAGCCATGAAGACTTTTATTTTTATTTACATAAAGCACTTTGAATTACCTCTGTGTGTGAAGCATGCTTACAAATGAATGTATCTTGCCTTGTCTGTGTGCAGCCACTATAATGTAGTAAAACATATAAACAAAACTGCTAAACACTGCATATGCATAAATGATAGACTTTAGAAACAGTTAAAAACAGGTGGAAGGACATTATCATGCCAAGAGGACCCCACAATACACATATTCTACATGATCATTCAAAACATTTTATTCTTGCACAACCTGTGTTCAGTTCTACCCTTCCCAGTTAAATCACATTCCTCAATCAATATTTAGTTTGGGATAGTCAACCACATCCAGGTTAATCCTACTGGTGAATTTGTCCATTTCTTGCTCTGTAAGTTAAGCTTGTTCTATCTTTCAGCCTTAAATCAATATATATATATATATATATATTTGTGGATAAGTCTTTACATATTTAACCTGCATTTTGTATCTTGATTACATGTTTCCACATGAAAATACCTAGAAAACACCCAGAAAATGCCTCCAGCACACGTGCCAGTGCTGTCACCCACCTGAGGCCCAACATCCACATTGGAGGCACTGCACGGTCTAGATATAGAACTGTAAACATGGATTGCTACTAGCTGGGCAGCCCAATGGAGGACGGGTTCCCTTTTGAATCATGGTCCTCCCAAGGTTTCTTCCTAATCCCCGCCTAGGGAGTTTTTCCTTGTCACTCTCACCCCTGGCTTGCTCATTAGGGATCTGGACCCATGCATTTGTAAAGCTGTGCTACATGTATGTTGTAAAAAGCACTACATTAAAAAATTTACCTTGACTTTGACAGCAATTGTTGGGTTAATGTGTTTGTCACGAACATTGTGCTCTCTCTCTGTCTCTCTCTCTCTTTCTCTCTCAGCCTGTCTGTCTCACACACACACACACACACACACTCTACCTCTACAGGGAAGGAGCCCAACACACAGAGCACAGACAGGAGTGAAGCTGTATAGGAGCCCAGTATACAGAGCATGGGGCTGGGTAGGGAGCAGAGGGGCGGGACAAGGGAGGAGCTCAGCATACCCGACACAAGGAGACGAGGGGAGGAAAGGGGAGGAGCAAAGGAGGAACTCAAGGATGGTTCGGCCTTGTGAAGAGTCCAGCATACAGGGAGAGGAGGAGCCCTAGAAAAAGTATGGGAGAGAATTGACACAGGAGGAATGCTGCTTGTAGGACGCAAACAGAGGGAACCAGATGGTGAATGTTTACATCATACAGAGAGGGGATAGATAACCTAGATATCCTAATCATGTTTGATGCTGCCTGTGAATACATCATCTATGTAACAGATCATTGGTCTTAACCCCCACCCCTCCCCAAATCTGGTTTTATTTACAGTAGATGTGGTCTAAACCCTGCAGTTTTCAACTGGGTATTTCTGTCAAGCAAGAAAATAAAATAAGTGAGCTGTCAGAACACACAAACACACACATATACACACACACACACACACACAAACACACACAAACACACACACACAGGTAGTGTTCTGCTGCCTGCCTTAGGGAACTGCGGTAATCCCAGCATCAGTGGCCGGATGTTTATTGCTGTCTGTTGATCCCCTGATATTCCACATCTGTATATATATATATACACACACACACACACACACACACACACACACACACACACACACACACACACACACACACACACACACACAATCCAGGTGAGTGCTTGTTGTTTGTATTCCCACTGTTGTCACTGTCAAGTTGTGCAGTACTATAGGTGCAGTACTGCTGGTATATAGGTACAGTAATGCATGGTATATATGTACAGTAATGCTGCTATATAGGTGCAGTAATGCTGGTATATAGGTACAGTAATGCTGGTATATATGTACAGTAATGCTGGTATATAGGTGCAGTAATGCTGGTATATAGGTACAGTAATGCATGGTATATATGTACAGTAATGCTGCTATATAGGTGCAGTAATGCTGGTATATAGGTACAGTAATGCTGGTATATATGTACAGTAATGCTGGTATATAGGTGCAGTAATGCTGGTATATATGTACAGTAATGCTGGTATATTGGTGCAGTAATGCTGGTATGTAGGTGCAGTAATGCTAGTATGTAGGTGCAGTAATGCTGGTATATAGGTGCAGTAATGCTTTTATATAGGTGCAGTAATGCTGGTATGTAGGTGCAGCAATGCTGGTATATAGGTACAGTAATGCTGGTATATAGGTGCAGTAATGCTGGTATATAGGTACAGTAATGCTGACCTCTCTGCTGCCTTTGACATCATGAACCACAATTTTCTAGCTGCATCTCAGTATGTTTGGTCAACATCTCACATGAATGTCATCATGTGCCCAACAGCACCAATAATATGCATCCCCAGAGCCACTGGTCTTTGCAAGGATTTTATCATCTTTTGGTCACTCCATCTCCACCTTGGTGTAATTGTGGATCATGTCACAAACTTGGCTCAGTCAAGTTTCTTTTCAGTTTTTGGAGAATTTGTACTTTTCTCCTTAGGGAGGACCTCAGGTGCTTGTTCAGTCTCTTGTCATCTGCAGGCTTGATTAGTGCAGCTCACTCCTGGCAGGTCTTCCTCTGCATGTCACCCGGCCTTTGTACCTGATCCAGAATGGTGCAGCACGGTTGGTCGTCCAGAGTCCCATGGCACTCCATTGATACTTTCAGTTCTCTGGCTTCCTGTAGCTGTTCATATCAAACTTTAAACCCTACAAAGCCAAAAATAGACCAGTTCCTTCCTACTTCACGACAACAGTCGAAACATGTTCTGTTGCCTCTAGTCCTGCAAGCTTCATGCACAGTTGGACCCCCCCCCCCCCCCAGCATTTAAGGTCCATGGAAGAGAAGCATTAACATTCTTCATCCTCGTCATCAGTGGAATTAAGTCACAGAGCAGAGTCTCTCACTGTTTTCAAACAACAACTTTCATTTCTTTGAAAAGTGCTCAAATGTAATTGATTCATGCACTTATAAAATCTTGAAATGTTTTGTTTTTACCACAGAAATGTCATTTTGTCATTTGTCATGCTGTCATTTTGTAGCATTGTGTTACATTTGTACTTTACCACTCTTGTACAACATATTTGTACTAGTTAAGCACACTTTACTGTGCTTTACAAAAGTGTCTTCTACATATATGCACATGAAAAGAATCTGTGTGGTCTTATAATTAAGTAAATGCAAACAACTAGCAGCATGGCATTGTAGTTCACACATGCCATCTCCCTTGCTGGGGCTTCAGAGGAAGCTGTAGAAGTTGCTGGTGAATGTATGTGTGTGTGTGTGTGTGTGTGTGTGTGTGTGTGTGTGTGTGTGTGTGTGTGTGTGTGTGTGTGTGTGCCTACAGAGTGTGTCTGCCTTCTGGAATAATTGGAATGTGGACCCAAGTATGTACAGGGATATCGGTAGGGATTTATATTGGTATGGATTCAAATTTGGAATGAAAATAAAACTGTCTAAGTTTCCTGTTTATATGGTCTTGTTCACACAGGCTCACAAATTCACCTTCAACCACTCCATGTGCTCCCTGAAACAGTGACACAATAAGACATAGTGACCTAGTACCCATGCACAAGCAGAAACACACACACACACACACACACACACACACACACACACACACACACACACACACAAACACACACACACACACACACACACACACACACACACACACACACACACAAAACCAACCGCACACTCACAAATGCTATTACTGTCAGCTCAGCGTCACAGTTGTGCCTCTATGCCACATTTTTGCCAATCTTGGTGTTATAAGAGCAACTGTGTGTGTGGGTGGGTGGGTGTGTGAATGTCTTGGAGTATTGGGATGCATTGTCTTCATATTTCACTCATTTCTGAGAGTGAGGTAGAAAAAGAGAAATAAAGTGATCAACTGGTCTTTCAACAATATTTTAGCACTGTAATCCTATATATTGTGTATTTTTGTGTCCATTTTAGAGAACAAAATCTGTGTGTGTTGATGGATAAATGATGTATCTGTTTGTGTAAAGCATCAAATAAATAAGTATTGTTACTGAGGAACGGCAAGTGAGCTCCGTATAACATCCTCCTAGATTATAGACTAAGAAATTATCTATGGTTTTTCTTTTAAGAAATAAAAATGTTTACTGTCTACACAAATAGTGTCTTCCATGGTCATGTATCACACATCCTTCCACAATAATAACAAACACCTTGTACAGGACTTATCTAATATGGTCTATAGCCGGTTGAATAACAAATTAATACGATTTTGTAAGTCTTCAAACAAATGCATGTGGTGTGACTCAGACACTGGAAACACAGGGCAATGCTGCTCAGACAGATCTAAGACCTGTGTCACATGCTCCTGGAGCCAAGGGCAGCGTCTGTGTTATCAGCACACAGCTCACTCTGGCAGACTCAGTGCTCACCTACTACAACACACCCAGTGCAACCACTCGCGCTGACACATGTTTGCACGTACACACACTTCTGTGAAACACCATGGTGATGCAGGCAGGAAATGGAGAAACCGAGTGACTAAACAATTCACACGACTGCCATTTCGTGACGAGACACATCTAACTCCCAAACACATTGGCTGCTCACAGGACATCCTCTGTCAGAGAAGCGGAATTTTTCATGACTTCATCACAGCTCTCTGAAGTAAGAGGAAAAGACAGTAACATCAGCATTACTTCTAGAGGACCACGCCTCAGAGGCCATGCTTTGTGCTTGTATTTCTGCCCAAAATGTACAGGACCATTCCACTGCCTAAAAAGGTCCAGGGTGACTCAACTCATGCAAGTCGTGACAGTAGTAATTCCCCACAGCTGCACTAAGCCATGTTTATGCTACTGCACTTCTCATCTATAATATAAAGGGTCATGAATCACAGGTAACATGTGACATTGATCTGAGAATAATCCAGAATAAAGCTGAAACCAAACTGGCACTTTGACTAACCATTCACACAGAATTGTGACCCTTGACCCTAACTTATAACCTTAACTCACCCTTCACACACAAACAATGCTGAGTATTGTAATCTTGACATGACAATTAATCACCTGCTTAGTTCCAGATTCAGTGATTCAGCATAAAGGATGGAACAGTTCCAGTCCAAACTGCTAGGCTCACCACCCTAAGATCAGTGCACATGTCTGCTGGAAAGCCCCACCCCCACACTGCACTTGCTTGACTTGTTGTGTTAAACATCCAAAATTGGACTGAAGTTAAATATTTTAGAATTTCATAATACAGGGTAATAATAGATGTATGACTTATATTTAATTATTGATGTTATTATAATGATTGTTGTTGTTATTATTATTATTATTAGTAGTAGTAGTAGTAGTAGTAGTAGTAGTAGTAGTAGTTACAATTATATAGCACCTTTCTCAAACCTGAACTTTTTTACAGTTAGATCACACACACACTGATGATGAGTTACAGCAACATATATGTACGTACCCATTTATATTTCTAGAAAAACATCACAAAATGATGTTGTTCTTTATCTAGAGGTGGAATTGATGTGAAACATTCACTTCATGTGAATTTAACATCATGCTGTATTCGGATTGTTTTGATTAGGTAGTAAAGTGTTTAAATATTTATTAAGTTAAAAAGACTACTAACTGAAACATCCATATGTTTCCTTCTGGTATATCAAAAACATACTGAAATGACAGACGCCAAACCAGAGAAAAGAATGAAACAGAATGCTTTGTTCATTGTTCTGAGTCTAGCGTTTAAATGCTCAGTTTTTATCATTCACAGGAAATGCACAATCATTTCTTAGCCTTAACATGGTACTAAAGCCTTGTTATTATCAACAAATGAGAAACCACAAACTGCACACATTCAGGAAATGGATAAAAAGGTTTGGCACAGAGAGCAGAGAAGGCTCAACAGCGACCGAATGCAGCTATAACTGCAGGGGGCGCCACATGGTCTCCTCCCCATTTCATCATAGATGCATTAGAGAGCCAGTGACTGAAGAGGTGACAGACAGGTCGTTTTGAGCTGGCTTGGGCCTTCCACACAGAAACACATTGCAAAATGGTGGGAGATGTAAAACAAGGAACAAAAATGTACCATAGTTGAACACATTTACACTTGAAAGCATCCTAAACACACCCCCCCCCCCCCCCCCCCCCCCACACACACACACACAACTATGACCTGCAGAAATCAGAAGCACAACCTGCAGGGTCTAGAACCTATAACCTGCAGGACCCCAGAACAACAACCTTCAGGATCTAGAACCCACAAAAAAATTTTAAGTTTATATTCTGTACTGGTTTCTTTATTGTTGGTGTTTTATCCCTTGTTTGTGTTTTTGAGTGAGCTACATCACCCCATGAAGAATGTTCCATCAGCATCAGCACAGGAAACTGAAAGAACTGCTCAGAGCACCACACAGAGAGCTGCACCCAGCAACACAGCCACAAATAACACCAACCTGTACACCAGTACAGAGCTGCAGGCGACTATGACCAGCTATCCTGAATAGCATCAAACCTGCTATGAAGCTGTAAATTATTATTAATACAGAAACTTTCAGAAGATTACTGTACTTTCCTACAATATTGCAACATTTTTTATAATGATAGTATTTTAAAAATGATTGCAATGGAATAATATAATAATATTAATATTAGCTACATTGTTATTAAAATGTGTAAAAATCCGTGAAATTTGAGTCATGACACTTTTCTGAAACTTGAGTTGTATTCATAGCTGTCCTTTCAAAGCATGAGTCAGTATTGCTACTTCCCCTGTAGAATATACATGTCTTATCACTGCAGCCATAAACCACATCCACCATTCTCTAAACCCCCCCCCCCCCCCCCCCCCCCGACACACACACACACACACACACACACACACAAAGAAAGGCATTTCATGGAATGACATTACCGACAGCTCTTCCATATTCTGTGAGACTATTGTTAATCTAGTACATAGGTTACAATACAGAAACCTACTACAAAACTAGGTGCTCCTTTGCAGGCCTTTTAAATTGTTTTATGTGGTAGCATTTTTGCACTGACACTTTTCCTTTATTCTATTTGCATGAAGTACATCTTTTCTTTTTTCATCCAGTCTACAGGCTGTTTACATTCTACTTTGCCTTTAGTTGTGCACATGTGCTTCACACAGGCCTTGTCCTAGACTGTGCAGGCCTGAGACTGCCTTGCTGATGGAAGTTAGGGAAAACCCAAAGAACGAAGTAACATCCAGACAGAGCCCAGATCAGATGATTAGCATGTGATTCCATTATGTATGAACACTCCTCTCTGTAAGATGTAAAGATATCTGTCATCACATATGGTTTATCTGTTTAAAGTACATAGCACACATGAATAATTCATTATTTCAGTGAGTTATGAACTGTCTTCTTTCACCCACAGGACCTGCAATAATCAGTATAGGAGCATCTATAGCTTAGGTGTACCACCAATGAACCTTTGTAACACACACCAGCACAAATGAACCTGTGTAACACACACCAGTACCAATACTCTGTTACATTTACGGCATTTGGCAGACGCCCTTATCCAGAGCGACTTACATTTTTATCTCATTTTTTATACAAGTGAGCAATTGAGGGTTAAGGGCCTTGCTCAGGGGCACCTCAGTCATGGCCTCAGGTCTGGGGATCGAACCTGCGACCCTCTGGTCACAAGACCAGTTCCCTAACCGCTAGGCCATGACTGCCCTATTAGACACAATAGCACCTTAGTAAACACACAATGCAGTATCAAACATACAAAACACACAAGCACTGAATGTGCATGAGACTCACACCAGCATTAAATCTATGAAACACACAAACAAGTAATGAACATATAACGTACAGCATTTACACAAGCCAACACAATACCTGTGTGCCAGCTTACAAGACTGTCTGTGCACAAGGATAAGTAAAAGGTAACAGCATGGAGGCTTACAGCAACAGACCAGCACAGTTCCACAACTTACACACCCAAATACCATCACAGATGACAGCCCATAAGCCTTTCTGCATCTTGTTGGGTTTCAGATGATTCATTTTGTAATCACTAAAAGCTCTTGTATTGTCTGAGCACTGAACAAATTTTGAATCGGCACTATGCCACAGACAGACACTGAAAGCAGGTTATGTTTATCTCTTAACAGTGCACATGGCCAAGGAAGCTTCAACATGTAGACAAATTATTCCATGACTTTAAATGAGCACATCATATGGTGGTGTGGACACTAATGATAAAATATTCACCATCTCAGAACGGAAGTAACACAAACAGTGGTCTTTTCTTATGAATCATAGTCGACCTTACAGTAACATCAATACTAAACAGAAGCTGTATTTTTTCATATTTCAGCTTCATGATTTCAGTCAACAGCTTACTAGCGTCTGAAATTGTTCTTACTGCGTGTTAATATTCACAACAACCGTTAAAATTCCATACAAAGGCTACAAAATAAATCTACACAGGATACAACGTGGTTATCACACTCTAAATTAGGCCAGAAATATTTTGTCCAACAAATTGTAAGTACATATTTTCTCAGCAGGTGAATCTGCAGCTGTCAAACAGGCGGCCTTGCTCGCAGTACCGCAAACACCCACACTGTCTACCTACAGTAAGTGAGGAAAACATAGCACACTCCTGACACACTTTATTCATATAAATGCTAATTTTTGAAAACTTTGTTGTTACCGCTGTTGTTGCCGTTGTTAAGACTAACGTGAGCAAGTGACGAGAAGGACACGTGGACGTCACTCTGGATTTTACAGCGTTGTATCAGAACGTCTAAACAGAAACAGAAAGCCCGAATTGCGCTCTGCAGTTGTTTCGCAGATGTACTTACAGACCAAATCTTGCCTACCACTTCCCCTTTAATGACAACATTTACCGACAGAAACGCACTGGCAACGTGATGGGGAATGCGAGTTATAAAGTCTATAGTCATTCCACTCCTTGCCGGTTGCATTTGTGTGCGCTTATTTGCCTGCGCAAGTGACAACGGTTATTCTTGTATTTCTCTACCAACACACTGTGGGAAAGGGGAAGCCAACAAGCACGAGGCTCCGTTTGCTCTTCCTTATGATCCCTTGGCCCTAAAAAAAAATAACCAAACTCCATACCCCCAATAAATCCCCATTACATTTTATCCAACAAATGACTCTTCTTAAAAGTTTCCATGTCTGCCATGGTGGTGGGAAACTGCAGCTTAATTTGAAAAGCTTTAACGTGAACGTAAAAGCAGTGGGTAACATTAAGGAAAAAAATAACATCACATTCAAGTTTCAAATAAACATGCACTTTCAGAAAGACGCAAACATCCACAGAAAAAAAAACCTCACACACGAGAAATGGAAGGGGATGGGTGGCAACAAAAACACAAAGTAAGCAAGAACTCTGATATTATTAAACAGGAAAAGGATACCACTAATTAAAGTCCACACATACAACCTCAAATCAACAACTGGAACAATAGATAGAACCAGTACATGCACAATAATCACTATCTGCCGAGAAGCGCTCGGCATCCTGGGAGTCCTCCTCGTGCTCTTCCCCGCTCTCGCGCGCTCCCGCTCTCCCGCCCGTGGCGACACCGCAAAACTCAATGTTGTACCATAAATTTTATCCGTACAAAGATGGGAGTTTTACATCACCGGTCTCAGTGTTATGACAAAGCCGCATCAGTTTAAAACATATATTTTCATTTTAGCCTCTTGAATATTAAAGTCACATTTTCTGTAATGGGCATACAAAATCTGTTTTTTAATAGTTGTGAATATTATAAATAACTTTTTTAATCGGTTTGCTATCTAATAACAATGTGATTTCAATACGGGATACTGCTTCATCTAATAAACATAAACGTGACTTCCTTCACGACTCCGCTCACTTTTTCGAAGTTGTTTCACCAGCAACCCTGACAACGTAGTCAAGTTCAATGTTTGAAAGGAAGTTTATAAAGACACACCTATTAGCTACGTTTGCCAATCAGAAGCCAGTAAGGTATCTGTCAGGCCAATGAACGATTATGGGGCTGAGTCACACGCACTGTTGCTAGGGTATAGCTTCCACTTTGTTACTATCACTGGCTAACCAATCACATGTCATTTCGCAATGTATCAACATTTCTCATGTGAACGCAACTCTCCAACAAATTTGATTGGACAATTCATTTACCTAAATCCCACCTTTTATATTCCTCTGTTGTCCGATTGGTTTGAAGAACCATCCGTCTAGTTGTAGGATTTAGTTTAGGCGCAGTTGATATGATTTTGGCTGGGAGTCCCCACGACTCAGAGAACATAGCTGTGCATATCGGGCGTCACCAACTTTAGTTTTTGTTTTATTTTCCGTCTTCTTTTACAGAAGCTGTAATATTTTGTACATACATTTTTTTATTTTATATTTTTGTAGAAATTCATCGGGATGGAACTAAATTCTCTTCTAATCCTCCTTGAGGCTGCAGAATACTTGGAAAGAAGAGACAGAGGTATTTAGTCTGCGTGATAAAATGGTGCTTATTTGGATAAACAAAAAACTAAAATACCGTTTCTTTTTTGAAGGGAAGTGCCCGGTTGTGTGCAGCGTTTTTATTGTAGAGCGTGCTCTGCAGGTATGATGTCACTTTAGAAGCTGACATTATTTTACTGAGCCGGCTGGGCTCTTCGTGCAAACGGGCATAGTTTAGTCAAAGCCACAAAAGGGTTCGCAAATGTAGATGACATAGCTCACATAGACTACTCCAAGTCCCGACACGGGTCACAGGAGAAAGCTATTCTTAACATTAAATAATTTACTTGTTTGTTAAACATCTTTAGTGTCTTTTTTGTGTGTTTATTTGCTGTAATTTGTCACCAGATAAGACAAAATCATTGACACTGTCCTATTAATTTTGCGAGACTGATGGATTTGGCTAGTCATACTGAATCACATGTTTTGCTGAAATACCTCTGCCTACATGAAACTTGACAGTAGTGTCAATTTCTGATAATCCTACAGAACATTCCTGTTCATGAGCTCATAAGCACATTATTAAATGTTGATTTTGTTTACTTTGTCAATAGAGGCAGAACATGGTTACGCTTCTGTTTTACCGTACAATAGCGACTTTTCCAGAAAGAAAACGAAAGCGACGCCAATTTCAAGAAAAACTCAGAACAATAGGTAAATATTGTGATTTTATTAAAGGTATAGCGATTGCTCTTCAGCCGATCTGTTCCTTCACTTCCATTCTCGCCATTTTTCTTGTTGGGCTTGGCTGTTTTGATCTCGTATAAACACTGCCACGCGTACAGCATCAACTTGCTTCCCACTTACTTCTCGCTCTTCGCTTCTGACACTAACCTTCGCAATGTAAATTCATGATTCTTCACTACGCTGGCTCGACTGTGCACTTGAGCATTTCTTAAATAGTCAGCAATTTTTTTTATATGTAAGAAAATTCGCAAACATATAGTCGTATGTCTTCGAATCCAATGCAGAAACGGACCGCTGTAAATAGGAGCAGTAGGCTAGCCCAACCCGGGGCACTCAATAGACCCAAGGCCTTGTTTTGCTGGAGTGGCCGATCCAAACGCTCCAAGACTAGAACAGAGCCTGACCTTAGTGTTAGGAGGCAGCACGAACCAACAAATCAGTCGCTGGATATTTGTTGGGAGAAAGCAAAGTTTGCATTGTAGTTTCATAACTGTTTAAAGCCATTTTTCAAGAATACAATGGGCAAGAGGTAAAACATGCAAACAAACTTAAGCAATTGTAGTGTGTCACCCTCGTTTTCTTCAAAGGTGTGATGAGCAATAGCATATTTATTTATTTTGTAACTTTCTTATGGGAAAAATATTTTTGTTTTGAGCAATAACTTAGTGTTAAATTAAACACAGATAAACATTTTCTTTGCATTTGTGTTGTGAAGGTGGTTAATGTAGATTTGGCTCTGTATAGGTGCTGTTAACAGGTAGAGCTGCCGAGCACCTGACTACCTCAGCTGCAGGTGGACCCCAGAAACCAGTTAACCCAAACATTACTCAAAAGTCTCACAAGAGTCGGCATTGCAGTGCTGCATTCAATTGTGAAATCAGAGTATTTCTTTAATTACCTCCTGAAGTATGAATCTGACCAGAAAACTTGATAAACAACCTGCCTCTCGGATTGGCTTTCCAGAGGCAAAGCATTCTCCCCTCGACTTTCTGCTCTCAAGCCAACTACTTCCCCTCCCCCACATCTGCACACAAATCACTAGAAGTTGAGGAAACAGTCAAGAAAACGTACCACGGGGACTGTAAAAATTTCTCTGTGCCAAAGCACCAACACAGATCCTTTTTCCCTTTGCTCTGCTGGGTTCTGAACTTCACAGGCTGTACAGGCATAGAGACTTTGTTTATTCTGAGCTAAGGGGCATTTTCTTTTGGGAGATTTATGTCCGTATATATATATGGCTCATGGTACAAATAATCATAAACCAAAATCTGTAAACTTGTGCTAATTGAACCAGCTTTAAAGCCATAAAGAGCATGTGAGTAGAGTTTCAGTCCTGACCTTAAAGACCAGTAGTAACACAGCTGTAACAAATACAGATTGTATCATTTGATGTAGGTTAGGCACCACTAACAAGTTATTTTATTATCTTTCTGTTGGGTACACAGTCCTATACAGTGTCCTGGGCTAAATCCAGTTTGCCACAGTGCCATTAATATGGCTAGGGTTAGATTTACCCATCCAAAACCATTTGCATTTGTCTGACATTATATAATAAGCCTGTGATGTCATGGCAGGGTGGAGCTTGTGTTCCTGTCTGTTTCCTGGTGCTTTCTTGTGCTGTCCCTAATTTGCACGGGCTTGAATAGGAGCTGTTCTGCTGTAGAGATGCAGCTCTTCCCCTGGATGCCTGAGTGAGCCCTGCCCATGCAAACAGCCAGCTTTGCAGCAGCAGAGCTTGTGCATCCATACGAATGTGGGTGTATCAGCAGTCGTGCATTACAAGTGTGACTAACCTGGCCCTTATGCACAGTGAGAATGGAACCTACGCATTGCCATTGCCAGAGGGCAGCACATTAGATGCCCATGGCTGCTGCCACAGCTAATGTATTTGTGTCTAGCTGCCTTTTCAAGATATTTGCATAGACCCTGGTCCCAGGATTTTATGAACAGTGTGTTTGTTTTGAGACGGATGTAATTTGCCCACCCTGTACTCACTCAGGCCTGAAATAACTACATGTGTTGCAGCATGCTGAAATGTCCCAGCAACGCTATGCATGTGTATGTGTGTGTGTGTGTGTGTGTGTGTGTGTGTGTGTGTGTGTGTGTGTGTGTGTGTGTGAGTGAGAGAGAGAGAGAGAGAGAGAGAGAGAGAGAGTGCACACACGCTTGTGTGAGTGTACATGTGTGTGAGAGAGTGCAAGCACAGGTGTGTGAGAGAGAGAGAGTGCATGTGTGTGTGTGAGTGAGTGAGAGAGAGAGAGAGAGAGAGAGAGTGTGTGTGTGTGTGTGTGTGTGTTGGTTGTTGTACTTTTATCTTTAAGAGGCAGAGCAACCTTCACCACTCTGTCATGCCAAAAAACACAGTCCCTTTTTGCTGGGATGTGTGTCTGCCTCTTAACAGAGAGCAGGGAGAACTCCATCACAGTCTCTGTTCAATCTTCCTAACTAAAGACAAAAGTACAACAACCAACACACACACACACATGTATGCACTCTCTCATACACACACACACGTGTATGCACTCTCTCACACACACACACACGTGTATGCACTCTCTCACATACACACACGTGTATGCACTCTCTCACACACACATGTGCATCACACGTGTGTGTGAGAGAGTGCATACACGTGTGTGTGTGTGTGTGTGTGTGTTGGTTGTTGTACTTTTATCTTTAGTTAGGAAGATTGAACAGAGACTATGATGGAGTTCTCCCTGCTCTCTGTTAAGAGGCAGACACAAAAAGAGACTGTGTTTTTTGGCATGACAGGGTGGTGAGGGGTACTCTGCCCACCCAGTGGGTGAGGGCACTGCCCAGAGACCTTCTCTCCTTCTCTCCTTGGTTATTTTTGTCATTTCTTTCTGTTCTCTTCCTACACAGCAGGATATGTTCTGACCTTATTGTGTATCTGTGCAGCCAACACCTGCAGTGCATTTTTTAGTAGCAGCCTCCACACGCCAGCCGGTTGGATAAGGTGCTCCTTAAAATTCATCAGGTTTTTGATGAAGGACAACAGATTTTTCTCAGCTATGTTTAAATGTGGGTTTCAGGCTCTGTGTGCAGACACACGATTCTTCTAGAGATGGAGTGTTACAACACTCCATCCACTTAGCACTGGGCCTGCACGTCTCGGCCAACGGTGCACGAGTGTGTGTGTGTGTGTGTGTGTGTGTGTGTGTGTGTGTGTGTGTGCGCGCGCGCGCTGCTGGTGCAGAAGGCCTGTGACAGCAAGTCTGCTAATGCTGCGAACACACACAGAGCCACCATGTGTAGCACAGTGTACAAGGACATAGCGAGACAGACCACTCCGAAGCCCGAAACAAGAGAACACATGCATCTTTCACCTCATTCGGGCTCATGTGTAACAGTGAACGTGCCACAAAAGACATATGGCGGCCAGTTCAGTTTAGTTTCGTTTTCAGCGGCTTTGCTCATCTTCATTTCATCTCTCTTCTAAGTTGTCGGAGCGTTGTGTTGAGCGCTCAGCCTAACGCTCTGTTGTGCCCTAACCTCTCTCTTCCCAGCAGAACGGTGACCTGCTGAATCGATTTGTTCCGCTCATCCCTGCCTCTGTTTATTTTCCAGATCTTCACACAATGAGCTGGAGAAACACAGGTAAGATGGCGGTCATATTCCACCCCTCTCCCCAGTGTTGCTAACCCTGATGCTGCGAGCTCGGGTTTGTCTGGGTCACTCTGAGATTGGACCTGCTGTGCATACACAGTCTGCTTTGCTATGTCTTTATCACTGCCTACTGGAACTTTCCCAGCTTTCACACTGCATCATATAAGGCAACTCTGCGTTTGCACGTACACGGAGCTACCTTCAGTAACAAGATTTCACAGTGAAAGTATACCTTTATTAGATTTTTTTTTCCATTTCATTTTGTTTGTTTTGCTTTGTATTGCAGGGAAGACCTTGCTATAGTTTCATTTTCCTGTACACACGAGCATACAGTAGAAGATGCTTCTACCTCTGTAGTTTCCTAACTGGCCCATGAGCACTAGCCATGTTCCCTTGAGCCTTATTGGTTACATTTAGACAGCCGTATGGAAGCAGATCTCAACGTATCACCTCAGTGCCTGTAATTGAGCTAATCGGGAAGTGCTGAAACAGTCTAATAGTAATAATTAATTTAATGCTGTGTGTGCAATATATTGTGTGTGTATGTGAAGGTGTGTCTGTATGAGTGCACATTTGCGTGTGTGTGAGCCACTCTTTCATCCTGGCTGTGAGCTTATGGTTTGTTGGCTTTAAGCCCGAGTGTGAGTATAAGACCTGCGGTGTTGTGGGGAGTGTGAGGAGGAGGAGTGTGGGTGTGGTTGTGGGTGTGTGCTCACATTTATATCCATGACACTCGTTCACTCCAGCTGTGAGCTCATGGTTTGGCCGGTCCATACCTGAGTGTCACGAAAAGACGTGTGGGTGTGTATGTGGATGTGGGTGTGGGTGTGGATGTGGGTGTGGGTGTGGATGGGGATGTGTGCATGGTGGGGGTAGGTAGGCATGTATAGACACATTCCTCAGAGTGGCAGCTGAGTAGAAACGCATGTCTGATCTGCTGAAAGGTCTTCACAGGTTTGTCAGCTGCAGTAAGACAAGAGGAAGCTGCAGATGTGTCTGAAACACTGGCCCATCAGCACCAGACCTGACCACACCAGACCTGACCACACCAGACCTGACCACGCCAGACCTGACCATGCCAGACCTGACTGGACCTGACCACACCAGACCTGACCGGACCTGAGCACACCAGACCTGACCTGACCTGAGCACACCAGACCTGAGCACACCAGACCTGACTACGCCGGACCTGACCACACCAGACCTGACCGGACCTGACCACGCCAGACCTGACCACACCAGACCTGACCGGACCTGACCACACCAGACCTGACCACGCCAGACCTCACCGGACCTGACCACGCCAGACCTGACCACGCCAGACCTGACCACACAAGACCTGACCCGTTTTTAGGATCAGACTCTTATGCAGTATGTGGTAATTTCCAATTGGTCTCAACAAAGAAACAACCTCTCATTATGTGTGAATTATCAGTGGATTTCTGGGAAAATAATAAAATTGAAGCATTCCAACTTCTGGTTAAATGTGTCACAGGAGTCTACATGGATTAATTGTGGTTATGTCACTCTGCCATGCTGAGTGAGCAGGTCCATACATCAACAGAATGACAACTTGAACCACACAGGCCTGAGAACACCAAGTTCAGTGATCTCACAACTGTCTAACAGGCTCAGTGATGTCACACCTGTCCACCAGACTCAGTGATCTCACACCTGTCTCTACCAGACTCAGTGATCTCTCACCTGTGTACCAGGGTGAATGCTTTCACATTTGTTCACCATGTTGAGTGCTCTCATACCTGAGTGCTCTCTTACCTGTCAAAATCTGGATCCAGGTGATTTCGTCTTTTAACACGGGAATACTGTATGTTTCAGCACAGCATTGCTTGCCAAGTTCACCATTTGAGCTAAGGCAGTACTGGTGGCATTCCCCAGAAAACCAGCATATATCAGCCACTCCAGCCAACCAGTTGTGTGACCACTATGAAACATCATAACTCTCTCTCTCTGTCTCTCTCTCTCTCTCTCTCTCTCTCTCTCTCTCTCTCTCTAATCTGAAATCTCAGTATCACTTTTTAGACAGACGGCTCTCCCACACACCCCAGACACTGCCTGCAAGGAGTGCTGCTTATTTTAGCTGTGACTCACTCTGCCAGTATAATCACTGGTTCAGGACTGCTGTGGAGAGATTCATTAGCCAAATCTGCTGATGGGGGAGGGGGTGCTGGCCCTTGGTGCGAGCTGTTTACTTCCTCTGTCTCATGTGTTTGTCAGGCTTTAGACTTGGCCAACATGTTAAGAGGCTATCTGAGAGGCTGTGTGTGTGTGTATGTGTGTGTTGCTTCTTTTCATAGACTTGTGTCAGAGCTTGTCTGACTGGGTGACACTACAGTCTGCAGGGATTATTTCCACTGGAAACGCTGTAAGGTCCAGCAGGGAATATTTCCATTGGAAACACTGTAAGGTCCTGCAGGGATTATTTCTATTGGAAACACTGTAAGGTCCAGCAGCGATTATTTCTATTGGAAACACTGTAAGGTCCAGCAGGGATTATTTCTAATGGAAACACTGTAAAGTCCAGCATTTAGCTTGCATCATATTTTCCTTCAATGTTGGTTTTGTACCATTTCTGCCCCAGTGCAGAAGCCCCCTCTATTCCCCAGCATAGGGTAACTGCCTTTTCCCTTTCCCCAAGCATGGGTTAACTGCCCCTCTTCTGCCTCCCAGCATGAGGTAATAGTCTGTCCCTGTGCATGGGATAACTACCTCAAACCCCCAGCATGGGGTAACACTCCTTTCTCTGTCCTCCAGCACGGGGCATCTATCCTTGGTAACTGGCCCTTGGAGCACAAATCATCAGTACCTTCCTCTGTTGTCCACTAACGTCTCTCTTTCAGTTTTTTCTCTCATTATTTTATCTATCTTTTTTGCAGAAGTTCTTCCATCTGATTCATTTTGTTGGTTTCCCTTTTCAGTGTTGCTCTTGAAACCTGTTCTTTCCTGTCCCACACCTGTTTACAGGAAGAGATGCCGTGACATTTAGTTGCTTTGCCCACAACTGGCAAAGGATTAGTAAGGTTGTTTATAGCTCTGTAGACATTGTTGTCTGTTCCACAGCAAAAAGTTTCCTCTCTCATTTCAAGTAACACAACGAAAGAAAGAGAAGAGATGTTTATCAAAAAACAGCAGGGCGTTAAAATTAGCACTCCAACCCGCTGTCTTCTTTGATAGGTTACCTTGTGCCTGTTATTGATATAAATGTCATCCAGTCTCAAAGCCTTGTTGGGTTTCTGCCATCGCATGCTAATAAACACCCACCAAAGCCCTCTGTCTGTCTGCCTGCCTGTCTGCCTGTCTCTCTCTTTCTCACATACTCTCGGGGGGGGGTTCTAGTCTAATCTAACTTAATCCAGTCTTAAAGTGAGCTGATTGGGTAGCCTCAGACTCCTGTCTGTCCTGGGTATCTCCCAGGGGCGAGAGGGCAGAGAGCAGGCCCGTCTTCCCTCTCAGACCTCGTCTGCTCTTCTCCACCTTTATATGGTGCTAAGAAGGACAGTCCTGCTGAATCAGCAAGAACTGTAGCAGATGAGGAGGGTAGAGTGGTGTGCAATGGAGAGGGGGGCACCCCCCTCTCCCTCTCTTCTAGCCTCCCTCTCCCTCCTCTTTTCTCACTCTGCTTACTTTTGGAGCCATGTTGAAGAGAGGTGAGATGGTGTGAGGTGGGGTGGGGTGAGTCCTTGGCTCACTCTGAAACACTCCTGCATTCAACAGGAAGACATCTGATACAAAGCAAACAGACTCGGAAAGACCTATTTATCCTTTCAGCTCGATGCAGGGAAGTAGCATCCTTTGCCAAACCTGGTTTAATATGGCAGTCTCTAACTTCAGACCTTCCCATTTAAAACAAAGTTGCGATGTTGGCTGTGATATGAAGCAAGGACAGAGGTGTTCTCTGAAACAGGACCTTTTCCCTTCCCACAGAGACACGCTCCTTCCTGTGCTGTCACACTGCTGTACTTACCGTCAGAGTAATAAGTGACTCATTTTTGTTGAGTAACTGGTGACGTGCCATAACTGGCGTACTCACACCACACACTCTACGTACGTGTCCGTGTCCGTGTGTGTGTGTGTGTGTGTGTGTGTGTGTGTGTGTGTGTGTGTGTGTGTGTGTGTGTGTGTGTGTGTGTGTGTGTGTGCGTGTGTGTGCCTGTGTGCCAGTCAGTGAACCTACTGCAAGACTTCATGTCCTGTCAGGACAAACAGTCACAAGGGGTAGTGTTGAGTGGATCAGGCCCGGATGGACAAAGGGTGAGAAAATGATACAGGGAGACAGTCAAGAAGGGACAGGGGAAAATGGCATTAGCAAATGCAAGAGGGGGAGAAGGTGTGAGTGGTTGTAAGTTCGTAAGGTCTTAGGGTCGTATGGGTATGTATATTAATTGGTCAGATTGTAGAGTTCATTGGGTTGTACAGCTGTAGATTTGGGGGACTGCAGCAACATCTGACCCATAAGCTCTGAGAGAATTCAGGTCATACACTCATTCTCTGGAATGCAGTTGTGTAAGAGCAATAAAGTTGGGGGGCATTGGTGATACAGGAATAATACCCTGGTGTGGCCGTGATTTCCCGTGACCCAACGAAGCTACGGCACATAGTGTCAGCGTTGTGTACTACACTGGTTTGGTCTGTTGCGTGCTTATATGCTTGGGTTCACCCAGTGGCTGTGCTTGTGCAGGGTTCTGTAGATAAGGCTTCAGCTGAGAGAGCCCATTGTAAGGGGCGGGTTACTGTCAGCATTGCAAGTACAGGCAGTTCAGAGGCAGAACAAGGCACACAGGGGAAAGCTCAAGTTACAGAGTCCCAGTGGGTTGGTTAGTTCATGTTAATCATTCACAGAGTTATGTGTTCAGACCTGGCCTATTGCAGAACACTTCTCTGCCGTGTTTTTCTGAACTCGAGGGGCCTTGGCTCTTCAGGAACGGGGTCCCCCCACAGGTGGTTTCATTTAGCTCAGTCTGGCATGATTGATAACGCTTTGAGGGACGGAGACGAAGCTGTAAGACGAAGCACCAGCTTTGAGCTCTGGTCTGAAAGTGGGCCGTGCATGTTTCACTGCCATGCAAACGCGCATGTCGGCCGCGTGAGCAGTGCCAGCATCTCTCCTCCATCTCTCCTGACATTTCACTCTCTAACCTCAAATGTGCAGGTCAAGACTCAGAGGTCTGACTCGGGGGTTAGGGTCTGACTCTGGGGTCTGACTCTGGGGTCAGACTTAGGTTTATGCCTTAAAGATTTTTTAACAAAAATGTTTCTCTGCCAGACATCTGACCAAAGCAAAACATGGATAGTCAGGGGACTATGCTGATCTGCGCTGACTGTATTTGGACGTTGCTTAGACGTCTGTCCATTGCAGTGCTTTGGTTAATACTGAATAGTGTCCACTGTGTGGACGGCGAGCCATGTAAGACAGGCTCTTGTTCTTGCTGTCAGGCCTGGGGTCTGTACGTTGCAAAGGACAGCAGATTGTTTCAGTGGGTGTGGCACCTCCACTGACTGCAAAACAAATAGCTAGTAAACAGACAAGTGGTATTTTATCTAGTAACCCTCTCCCCGCTCCCCACCTCAAGATGACTCTCTTTGCCTTCTGTTTTCTTTTCAAGATTAGATCAGTCATTGTTATTCACAGGGTCAGATAGTAAGCAGTAATGTGAGGTTATGTGGTTTACACTGTAGTACAGTAGAGGTTATGTATTTTACACTGTAGTACAGTAGAGGTTGTGAGTTTTACAATGTGGTACAATATATTGTATGTGTTTTACAATGTAGTACAGTAGAGGTTATGTGGTTTACACTGTAGCACAGTCATGAATGGTGGAACAAGACTAGCTCATTAGCCCAATGTGCGGTCCGATCAGCGACTCTGAGACACATGTTTCCTGGTGTGCTCACTCAGCCCATGTAGCACTTGTTTTTCCAACTCTCAATGCTTCTTTCTTAAAGGAACAGGAACCGTTCAACCAAAATTGTAATTTTGATAACAATTAGTGAAGTAGTTCCAGTTTATTAATATTCACATTGTATTGTGCTGATTGGTGTCTGTTGCATGCTTTATTAGATGTTATACAGAGATGGAACTGCTGCTTCCCAGTCTAGCCACCAGCCTTCCCAGTCTATCCACCAGTCTGTTGACCAGATGTGGGACAAATGTCTGCATGAATGCAGAACGCTGCAATCCTAAACCGAATAATAAACACAGGACCTTTCTGTGGAAGTCTGTGTTGTAGATTGGAATATTTCAGTCTGGTGCATTCACTGTTCTGAGCCTCTTTCTGCTGTCTTTGGGTGAAGAGGACAAGTTCACTTCCAAGAGCACGATGACCTGTATCTGTGACCCTGCTTTCAAATGGCCCAGGTCATGTTCAGGCTGCTCCCCTGGGGCTTCATTCCACTGAGCAGGACACTGAATTACAGGCGTTTGTGCACGTTGCCCATTCAGGGACGTTCCTTAAGCTGCACTTCCTTAAGCCAGAAGCCAAAACAACAACAACCCCGTGAGGGGCGGTCTCGTTCTCCCAGCTCAGCTCCACATCTAACCCAGTTACCCTGGCGAGAAAACATCTCAGCGGTGTTTGGGTTTGACCTTTGACCCAGATGGAACGAGCTGGCGCAAAGCCAGCGAGCACTAAACGCTCCTTCTTCCACGCGCAGCCCTGAGGAATGCTCACCGCCACGGCAACCTCGTTAAACAGCGCAGTGACTGACGGCCGTAGGAGGGCCCCTCCGTGAGGGAGGGAGGGTGGGAGGCAGCGACCGTGCGTGCATGCATATGTATCGCAGCCGTTCTCTGCTGGAATCAGAGCCCAGCAGCACATGAGTTTGGAGAAGGTTCGTCGCCATGACCCAGCAGGACACAGCCCGACATCATGAGTGTCTTATTGCATTCAGCCATGGGAACGCCAGGCTTTGGGGGAGGGGGGAGGGGGGAGGGGGGACTGGTTGTCTGCCTATGATTGTTTGAGGTGGGGCTGCAGAGGACGTTCATCAGAATGCTTGATCTCGTTTTGCTTGTTCTGGATGGTCTTTGCCATTAGTGCCTCGGTGTGCTTGTGCCATTCAGATGCAGTGAGCAGATGGCTGTTCACTCTGACATCTAATGCATTCTGTTTTTCTAATACTTATTATGTAGCCTATATCTTGCACATAGCAACATTTGAGACCTCAGAAAAATGGACTTTGAATAGTTTTTTTTTTTATCCAACAGCAAATGCATTTTTATGTTAAACGATATGTAGGCTAACCAAGTAAGCGATATGTAGGCTAACCAGGTAAGTGATATGTAGGCTAACCAGGTAAGCCAGTTTTATGGAGCAGCAGGAGCTGCTTAAGTACTTTTCCCTACATATCCATGTACACAGTCCTGTACGCCAACCCCACAGCGCTACCTTCTGCACCACACCCTCCCTAACTGTTATACCTGCAGAACACACACTGCTGTTTCTCAGGAGTTTGTTAACCCGAAAAGCCATATTTCCATGTCTAAGGTCTAAGAAAACTTCCTGCTAAAGTCTCTTATTATTACAGCAACACAACCTAACAGGAAATGGGCAGAGAAGCTGTGAGCTATGTGTGCATGTGTGTTAGGGCGGGGAGTATGTGTGTGTGTGTGTGTGTGTGTGTGTGTGTGTGTGTGTGTGTGTGTGTGTGTGTGTGTGTGTGTGTGTGTGTGTGCGTGCGTGCGCGCGTGCGTGTGGTGTGAGTGTGCGTGTGCATGCACGCGTGTGTGTGTGTGTGTGTGTGCGTAGCCATGTGCCATGGGCTCAGGGGTTTGGGGAGCTTATAAACATGTCGTGAGTGGCTCCTGCTTGGGGAATAACAAACAGGCGTGAGGGTTCTGCTGAAGATGAAAACAGCCTACATTATCATGCAGAGTTCGCATGACAACGCAGACCACAAGAACAACAAGACCCCAGCGATCATGCAATCCACATCACCAACCAGATAGAGAGGGTGGGGGTAGAGAGAGAGACAGGGAGAAAAAGAGAGCCAGAAAGAAAGAGAAGAAGGGGGAGAGCAACAGAGAGAGAGAGCAGGAGGGAAACAAAAAGATAGGGAAAGAGATGGAGAAATAGAGTATGAGAGCGATAAAGAGAGATGGATAAACTTATACAGAGGCAAGGACCCCAAGATAACTGCTGTAAGAGGTTTTCTAGAGATCATTGAGGCGACTCAAGTTTCCTATAAAAATCCTACAGCATACAGTGTGCAGAAGGTAAAATAATTAGTACTGGAGCACATTAACAATAACTATTATGTACTAACACAGGGGTGGCCAACCCGCGGCTCGCGAGCCGCATGCGGCTCTTTGCCTGGTTTCATGCGGCTCCCCAGCTGGTCCGTGGGCTCACCTGCACAAACGGGGCGACACACTGCTACATTTTCGTGGTGCGCGGTTAGTTTACAAGCCTAGCGAGCCGCTAATACTTTTAAAACCGGCGTAGTGGAAAACACGCATTTGACTGTCTTCACAGTTAATAATTTACACTCGCCCATGTACGATGTGGCTCTTTGCCGTAACACAGTAAGAAAAGTGGCTCTTGGTCTATGACGGGTTGGCCACCCCTGTACTAACATGAACAAATGGGTACTAATAGACACCAATGCCCACTCTAATGGGCACTAGCCCATTCTAACGGGCACTAGCCCACTCTTATTAGGCACTAGCCCACTCTTATTGGGCACTAGCCCACTCTTAATGGGCACTAGCCCACTCTTATTAGGCACTAGCCCACTCTATCGGGCACTAGCCCACTCTTATTGGGCACTAGCCCACTCTTAATGGGCACTAGCCCACTCTTATTAGGCACTAGCCCACTCTATCGGGCACTAGCCCACTCTATCAGGCACTAGCCCACTCTTATTGGGCACTAGCCCACTCTATCGACTACAGACTACAACAGGGGTGGGCAATTAATTTTTACAAGGGGCCACATGAGAAACCTGAATTGTGTCAGAGGGCCACACAAACGAAAATGACGTCATTACGGTGGCCCCGCCCACCTCGCACGAACTTCCGCAAACGGTGGCGTTTATACTTGCCGCGTCACATTCTGTGTAGTGTTCTCCGAAACGATGTGTGTTAGTATAAAGAAACACCCCTCAAAAACAATGGAAGGAACATTTACCTGACCAATTTTAATGTTGCTTTTTGTTTCAGATTTGAAAAGTGCTGGAATTTAGGCTAAATACTTGAAAATGTTTGAAGTTGTAACTACTTCGTTTCACAACAAATAGCCATCTGAATGAACAGTTTTCTTGTATTACATTAACAAATACGAGCCTCTTGTAATTCCAGGATGAAACATGAGAGACTTTAAACGTGAAGAACGTGAAGACTTTAAACAACCATTAAATAATGTGATAAAAAAGCGAATTATTTTGAATAATTTCGAGTACATGTATAAATATTTAACTTAATTAAGTTTAACGTGCTGGGAAATATTGAAATGGACCTTGAAAGTGACGTACCCTGCTTTAATGAACCCTGCAAACATGACTGTCCATCGCGCTGAAGCGCGGCGCGCGCGAAGTTACAAAATTCGAGAGGTGCACGACCTCGCGAATCAACAGTGCGCGAGGCCCTCGCGCACGGGCAGAGCCACCAAGATTACGTCATTTTCGCTGCGCGGACCCCCGCGCTGCTCGCACCGCGTCAAGTATAAACCAGGCTTAAACCTAGCTTTAAAGCACTTCTACGGCACTTTCAAGGTCCATTTCAATATTTCCCAGCTGACTCAGGTTCTCTCTAAGCTCGGTTTCTGGAACGGAAAACCCTGAGTTTTCGTTAGCTCGAGTTTACTTACCCGGTTTCATCACTGAATCCGCTTTCTGGAATACCCCCCTGTTCAGTCAGCTATTTGTTGTGAATCGAAATACAGTTACAATTTCAAGCATTTTCAAGTAGTTTAGCCAACATTCCAGCACTTTTCAAACCTGGAACACAATTCACAATTATAATTTGTCACGTAAATGTTCCGCCGTTCGCGGAGGTTCGTGCGCGGGCTACGTTCACTCGCGAAAGTATAAATTTTGCCTTAACTTTGCCTTAACTTGTCGATCACCTACAGTGTTTCTTGCACAGCTCACACACACGCACATACATCCACACGGAATTAACAAAAACGTAGCGCTTTCAAAATAAAAGTGTCACAGTTGTATTGCACGCACGACATAGATATTTGTTAAATTTATGATTGGCCTCTCGCGGGCCGGACAGGGACGCACAACGGGCCGGGTGTGGCCCGCGGGCCGTGGTTTGCCCAGGTCTGGGCTACAATGTAGTGCCCACTCTTATTGGGCACTAGCCCACTCTTATTAGGCACTAGCCCACTCTTAATGGGCACTAGCCCACTCTATCGGGCACTAGCCCACTCTTATTAGGCACTACATCACAGATACTAATAGACACCAAAGGGCAGTAAGAAACACTAACGAACCGAGTCGTGTGCTCCACACAGCTTATTCATCACCACTGACATGTTGCCACAGGAAATTCATAAACAAAATGTTTCCTTTAATTTTTAATACAAATGTCTTTGTAATGTGTTTTGTAAAAACACATTTTGGTAATGAGATGATTATTAGTGATAATAGCTTACACATTATTAGAAATAGCTATGGGGATATTAAACATGTTTTTACCAAGACCATTTTTATGCAATATGTTCTATTCATACTTAGCAGGGAGCTATCGAGCACAGCCATTTCAGTTTTGGTGAGTTTATTCAGCCTGACAGTTGTGAAGGCACTCTGGAATATTTCAGCTCCAGTATGTTGGTGCACAGGAATGAAGGATTCGTGGCCAGTGGAATGTGCTTCAGAATCTGCTACAGGAAGTGTGAGAAGCTCCGCCCCCTGCAATGTTGTAGCGCCCCCCCCCCCCCCCCCCCCCCCCCTTGCCCCCACCTTCTCCTCATTCGTTGCTGGCAGACAGGTTGGCCTCTGTCTGAGTGTTAGAGCAGTGCAGGTGGGAGTGGGTCTGACCACACTACACAAACACCACTCAGATGATGGGTGAATACAGGTGGGAGAGCAGGCCAAAGTTTGGGGTGTGTCTGGTTATTTTCTGGGGTGGTGTGTGTATTTTTTGGGCTGACAGCATGTTCAAATTCCTGAGTGTCAGCTTATGGCTACAGCTGCATACAGCTGAACACCCTGCATACAGTGGGCTCTTTCTAAAGCCATGACATCATAGACCACTCTCATCACAGACCGCTCACATCACAGACCACTCCCATCACAGACTGCTCACATCACAGACCACTCCCATCACAGACCGCTCACATCACAGACCACTCCTATCACAGACCGCTTACATCACAGACCACTCACATCACAGACTGCTCTCATCACAGACCACACTCATCACAGACAGCTCTCGTCACAGACTGCTCTCATCATAGACCGCTCACGTCACAGACTGCTCACATCACTGCCATGTTACCACTTCATACACAGACAGCACGAGGGTTATACAGTATGTGTGGAAACCAAAGGCAGAGGAGTACAGGGGTGTGTGAAACACGACCATCTACACACACAGATATAAAACTACCTTGATGTAGTGCAGGCTACTGTAATAATCCCAAGAATGGTCTCCTATAACTTTTTCCTGCAAACAGTTGTTTGTGTGTGTGTGTGTGTGTGTGTGTGTGTGTGTGTGTGTGTGTGTGTGTGTGTGTGTGTGTGTGTGTGTGTGTGTGTGTGTGTCCTCAGAACCAGGTGTGACTGGTTCAGCTACTGTTATGTGGGGTGGGGGAAGGGCAGGGGCCTGGCCTGGCTAAAGAGACATGACTTCATGAGACATTACACTGTGTTGGGTTAATCTTAGTGTTGTTTAAAGACATTACACTGTGTTGGGTTAGCCTAATCTTACTGAAGTTCACAAGACATTACACTGTGTTGGGTTAACCCTAGTGTGGCCAGTGGAGTGTATTAGGTCAACCCTGCAATACTTCACAAGACAATTTACTGTCCTAACATGACACTGGCAATTTTGAAAATGTAACATTCCCCTCAGATTGCTTCTCTACATCACAACAATGGTCTGTTTTACTTGCAGAGACACGGTATGTTGTTGGATACGTTGAGTATGTTGTAGGGATAATGTTGACAATATGTTGGGTATGTTGTCGCAAGGATAGTGTTGAGCATATTATCACAGGGATATTGTTGACGTTATGTTGGCTATGTCATCATAGTGTTGACTTCATGTAGGCTGTGTTGACATTGTGAGAGTTGGCTGAATGTTGGGTATGTTCTTTTTAAAGTCCAAGCATTCTTAATCTTAGTGGTGTGGGGTCACAGTGTTTCATGAGATGTGGTGTGGGGTCATGGTGTTTGGTGAGATGTGGTGTGGAGTCACATTTTGGTACATGAGCTGTGTGTCAGGTGATCTGGCAGAGAGGACAAGCCCAATTTGTGCAATCAGTGCAGTTCCCAGTACTGCGGTTTTTCAAAGCCTTCTATCTATTCACATGATCCTGTGATCTTGATTGACTGTGCAGAGAGTCTGTACTGTGTGCTCCTGTACTGCTGAAGAAACATGTGCTGCACCAGTGAAGGACCCTTGCATTGCATGTACAGAAACACACACTTACGCAACTACTGAGTTTGTGTGTAAAAACCTTCAAACCGTCCCAGGGTGTGACAAATCGCTCAGAGCCAAGCACCTGAGAGCACTCATGTTACTGCCTTTCATAGGTGTGTGTGCAAGTATGTGTGAGTCTGTGCACGTGTGTACATGTGTACGTTTTTGCATGTGTGCGCACGTGTGTGTGTGTGCACGTGTGTGCGTGACAGAGACCAGCTAAATGCTAATCTCTCAAGCATAAAGTCTTCTCTCTCTTGCTAATGTAGCTTTAGCCCACTACAAGCTCCAGAAGCACGTCCACAATCAAAAACAAAAAACAAAAACACTGCTATTTTTCATGTATGTGCGTGTGGTGCTCTCATTCTCAACTCTGTGTGATGTCTCCACTACAGACGTGCTAAGCTGCGGCTCTACCTGGAGCAGCTGAAGCAGCTTGTGCCTTTGGGGCCAGAGAGTAGCCGCCACACCACACTCAGCCTGCTCAAACGGGCCAAGATGCACATCAAGGTACGGAGCCCCACCCTCCCACATCATAGCACGCCATGTGCTGCTAGAACGCGGATTGGCCACAACAGGAAGTTGGGTTCCTGACCAGGGCAGAGGTTCAGCAGTTCCTCAAAACACGTTATCACTCCAAGTCTGTGTGATTGTTGGGAGCTGGAACTGTGGATTATTCAAGTTTCAGGGAATTTGACTTCTAGTGGGAGTGAATTAGGCAAAACGCTCTGTCAGCATCCTGCAAAGTTCTCACAGCTGGAAATCAGGGCTGACTAATGCATATAAAACACTGAATAAGTACTGAATCCTCTCTTAACCTAACTGGCACACAGTCTTTTCATATCCCCGTGAACCACACCACCCATGCTTGATTAAATTATTTTATACGACTTGACTATGAATATGCTATGTATATTGACAGAACATTATTTGCAAGGCCTGTTAAAGATAACTCAAAAACTCAATAACTCAAACTTAGATTATTTATTATCATAATGTTTCAAAACATTTTTGTTGTTGATCAATTCAAGCCTATAAAATAAGAAGTTGTGAAAATGCCCTGCTACAATGTACCACCATGCACGGAACAAGATGGCAACAATACTTCTGGAAACTCAACAATAATGTAGTGACACAATAATGTAGTGACACAATAATGTTGTGACACAACATTGTGCAATGGTCACTTTGTTAGCTTCACCTGAACAGTGCAGTAAAGCATACTTTTGATAAACAAAAAAAATGTTGAAATTTTCCTTAAAGTGTTGCATGTTGCTTCTGTAGGATCTTGACCATAGCTGAACTAGTGATCTACAGACACAATGCAAAGTGTCGAAAGCTTGCGTTTGAGAGCCCGAGCTGTACTAATGTGGCTTTAAATAGGTCATGAGATCGTATTCACGTAACTGTATGTGGGCTGCAGATCTGTGGGGTAGTGTATGTCTTTACTGCAGTAGGTTATCAGGTGAATCCCTGGTTAGGGTGATGAGTCTCCAAATCTAGTCAGGCTCCAACCCCTGAGAGGCTCCGCTTCTTCTGTTCAGGCCACTTCAGACTGAAGTGGAGGGAGTTTACTGTTATGCAGGAAGTAGCTCATGACTGTTCTCATTTACCGGAGGCAGGTCTTAGCTGCAGACTCTAACCACTAACTAATCCACAGCCAGGTGCAGAATGTCAGAAAAGACAGAAAGATAGCAAGTGTGTGTTGGTCACATAAGAACCTGATCAGTTACCCCACTGAGCTAATGAGACAGTGATTGCTGATTTTTTTGCTGATGTCAAATGCTCTGACATTTAGGAGAACCACAACCTGAATGAATGTGAAAGTCTTGGACGAATGCATGTCCTAGACTCACAACAGTGAATGACATTGCAAAATGTACGTCTAAGAGACTGCCCCACCGTGAGCGGTGACCATCCACAGGACTCTTATTCTGCAGGGTGGTGAGGGTGTGCTGCCTCATTTTGAATGTGCCATAGGGAGAAATTCCTCCCTCCCTCCCCACACTTACCCAAGCGTCACCTCCCACGACACACCTACCACGTCGTGCTGCTGATATCCTACGTGCATCCCCCGTGTGGCTTGCAGTGACATTTGTGGTCTGACCGTGTGCACGTCGGTGTGTGTGTCTCCCTGCAGAAGCTGGAGGAGCAGGACAGGAAGGCTCTGAACGTGAAGGAACAGCTGCAGAGAGAGCATCGCTACCTCAAACGGCGTCTGGAGCAGCTGTCGGTGCAGGGCTTGGAGCGCATTCGCACCGACAGCCTGGGCTCCACCCTCTCCACCGACTCCGAGCAGGGTACAGCAGCCTCCACCTACCTCCGCCTAGCAGTACACCATCCACACGCTCACACACACTTCCTGTACTTCCTGCTCATAAACATCTAAGTAGGGTCAGTAGAGTGATAATTACAACATACGCAGGTGAATGTGGATGCCTTGGTCCATCTAGCCGCACATCTCCACCTCACCACCTGTCACTGTGAGACTCCTCCAGTAGCCTACACTCTTTCATGTACTTGGTTCGTATGTGCAAGTCTGTACAGCGCCCCCTACAGGCCAGAGCACTTGCTTAGTTTCTGCCAGCACTCTGCTGTTAGGGTTCTGGCTGTTTACTAATGCACAGTGTAGTAAACATCATCTGTTGTTTGCCATGACAGGATTAGCTACGTTTGCACAAACACAGGTGTGTTTGTCCAGGGTTCCTGTCCTAATCCACCAACACAACACGGCCTCTTCACACGTTGAAAACTGGCAAAAAATTTTCACTGTAGCTTTTCCTGACTGATTTGACTGCTGAAGGCTTAAACATGATCCTGACTTCTGTGTGTGTGTGTGTGTGTGTGTGTGTGTGTGTGTGTGTGTGTGTGTGTGTGCAAATGCACAGAGGTTGACGTGGATATAGAGGGGATGGAGTTCACACCGTGTGAAGGGGACAGCATGTGCAGCGTGAGTGATACTGAAGATCCCTACGGCCTGCAGGGCAGCTCCAGTGACGGCAGTCGTTACTCACATTCCCACAGACTGCAGCCACACATCTGTTAGGTCCTGCCAAACCAGCGAGACCGCACCTCCTGCCCACCGTCCAACCCATCCCCCCCGTACCAACCCCCCCCCCCCCCCCCCCCCCGACAGGCCCCATCCTTTGGCCCCGCCCACATGCCCACTCCCTGCACCAGGAAGCAGCTGGCTAGGGGTCCTGTTGTTACTTCCTCCTTCACTCTCACACATCCTAACTTTCACTCTAACACCCGCCAGTACTGCCTCAGGCACCAGCCCACCCACCAAACAGCAATCTGTGGTTTTAGTGGGTCTTATGTGGTGTGATCATACAGCTTTGACTTGTCAACTTATGTCCTGAGTGACTAAGCGAGTCACTTACTCAAGTGAATGAGGCAGGCAGGGAGGGGAGTGTAGTGAGTGAGTGTGGGCACAGGCCTGGACTAGATTGAACCTTTCTTACAAGTTGATTCTTTATTAGACTCACCTTCTGAGTATAGTAGCATTTGATCCACTACGCATCTCTGCAGGCCAAAGCCACAAAAAACACCTGCATAACGAACAGAACCACCTGTGAAAGGAACAGAACCACAACCCTTTGCACACCGTACGTTTCATTCTGAGCTTGCAGCTGTGACGAAGGCAGCAGCATGACATCGTAACGGTAGACTGTTGCCAAAGAAAGGCGGAGTGTGTCTCAGCCACCCTGTGAGTCAGGATCCCTCGTCCCTCTGTCCACTCCAAAGCACTACTGCAGATTCCACCGCAGGAACCTGCCCACAGGAAGGAGAGTTCTGCATGGCCCTGCTCTTCCGGAGTCAACCCTAACCCTGTTTCAGTAGCAAAGTGATGTAGCAATAGACGCAGAAAGCAGTTGCTTTCTCGAGCGTGTGTATGACTCCGAGGGGTGGGATGCACTGGAGATCCTCTCTCTCCTGCTCAGACACACACACACACACACACACACATGCACACACATGCACGCACACCAGCACTGTGTGTGTTCTTTACCAGCTCGCTTGCTGGGTTTACTCCTGGCACTTTGTTGACAGGTCAAAGCTGAATGAGTCAGAGGAAACAAATTCAACAAACAACCCTATGAGAACAGCCAGCTCTAATGGTGTGCTCTTTGCAGAGGCTTATAGATGGAAAGAGATTACACTGATACTTTCATGTCTTCATTCACCTTTCCTGTATTTCTAAACCTTACTTTATCTTTACATAATATATGTAAATGATTTCATAGGAGCTTTGGGCATTGCAAAACAGACCAGTATAAAGTATTTGTTTGGGTAGCTTGTTCAGAAATGCATTGGCAATACAGAGTGTTCAGTATTCACTATGGACAGCACTTAACACAGGCTTTTTAACCTCCCTCTACTGCAATCCTTAGAGCTTGGCATCTCAAACCTTCTGAGAAAAAATAAAATACAATAAAAAAATAAAAAATAAAACATGACAAGTCTACAGTGACAGGTCTGGAAAAAAAGCAAGAAAAGACTATAAACAAAAATGTGCATTAAAAAAAGCTATAGGTCACTAAAAGTGATTTTAGCAAGTGTAGTCTATCTTTCCTGTATTAAATTTTGTATTATATTTTCCTAAATGTTCCTAAGTAAAAGACAAAAATTAGATATATCTATATATCTATATATATAAGAAATAGAGAAGACAGGAGGCCAAGCATGTCATGGGGAGATGGTTAGTGTTGCTCAGATCTCCCTCTGTCATTCTGTGCCTTGGTGACTGTTGTCAGGTCCCATTCCTCCCCCTGCTGCCTATCCCCTCCTCCCTTCCCTTGAGCCCTACTCAGGTCTACTCCTCGCAGACACTCCCCAGTGTCCATTCTGCTCCACACTGTCTCCACACCGTTTCCAAATGCGGGTGGGTGAGGAGCTGACTGGGAGTCAGGCATTGGCCTGAACGATGACTCCCTCCCTCTCCCTTGCCGCCTGTCCCAGTCTTGCGGGCAGCCCCATCGCCCTACTGCCCCCCGGAGGCGAGGCGAGGCGAGGCGTGACGGCGCCTTAGCCTCTCACTGTTGTCCTTGCAGTCTCACTTTGCTTATGTTCTCTTAATAATAAAGAGGAAGACGCTGGGAGAAGAGCGACATAATCAATCATTAATGGCAGCTGGAGCTCTTCCCCACCGGCCTTCTCCCAGTGCAACTTCCCTTGCTAGTGTTAACGTATGCCCAGGGGCAACATGGGACTTGTAGTCCCATGGTCGTAGGAGGTGCTTCTAGTCGTCTTTGACACTGATGTAGGACTGGCTCCTCCTACCCAGCTCTAAAATGTAACCATCACAACGGGGAGACCTGGCTGAACTGCACTCAGATTAGTGTGAACATCTTCCATCGCCAGAGCAGGAGGCAAATCACAGCAATACAAACATCCTGTGCTTTTGTTTTTAATGGGTGAAGTCTGAGTGCAAACAGGAACTTGGATTCTGTGGTGCACTTTGTGACCAACTCTTGACATTTCTGGTATTATTTTGGTTTTACCTCCCCAGTCTGTTGCAGTCCTGAAAGGAGGGAGCAGTTTTTTTTTGTTTGTTTTTTCTTCAAAAAGCTACTTTTTCATGAAGAGTTTACATTCATGTCAAGGAAATGTGTGACTGTTGGTAGCAAAATTGTCCTTTTTCAGTTTGTTGAACACAGAACAACTGAATATAATTTAAATGGAAAAAAAGACCTCTTGCACAGAACCTCCCATTAGCCATTGTAAGTTTGGACCTTTCAGAATGAGATTTGTGGGCCAGACATGAGATTTCAGTTTTCAGTAGCATCACAGGACACACGGAGCTCCGTACCACCAGTACTGTGTACAATCTCTCTCTCTCTCTCTCTCTCTCTATATATATATATATATATATATATATATATATATATATATATATATATATATATATATATATATATATATATAGAGTTCGTTTATTTTTATGTGTGCTACTGAAAACTTTAACACAATTGTAGAGTTTTTCATCTGATAATGATGCCTTAGTGGATTGGGGAAAAGCTTTTGAAACACTACAACATGAGTGTGGGTGGAGCGTGAGGCTGTGGCAGTGTCTGGCCGGACCCGGGGGTGACCCAGGTGACCTCTCCCATCCCAGAGCAGACATACAGAATCATCAGCAGTTGTCAGGGGCACTGCTGCCCAGTCCGTCCTGTAGTATGGACGAAAGAGCTGAAACAGCCTGATTCAGACCACGCCCTCCCCACATGGCAGATGATGGTGGCTATGAGGCAGGAGCACAAACCCCATCAGCTCTCACGTGCCTGAGTTGTACAGGCCCAGAGAGAGAGAGAGAGGGATCAGTGTGATGATGTTCAGTGAGATGAAGGATCCATTCCTGATCCCTTTCACCTAAATCCGATCGCTTCTAAATTATTCCGCACCTAGCCTTCACCTGCCATTTCAGAGTGAGGATGACGATCTCAAGTAATTCCAGATGGACAGCTTTACAAATACATTAGAAAAGTTCAGTCTTCAGCCTTTTCACAGCATGTTTCTGTTGGGCCGTCCCACAGCACAGCCGGGGCAGTCTCAGCCGTGCCCGCCACACACTCCTCCTGTGAGTGTGCCAGGCGCCCGCACAGCATGCGAAGCATTTAGAGATGCCAGTGAGGTGGAGCTTAGGGGCACTGGGGGGGGGGGCAGACTGACCCTGAGGTGGGAGGGCTCTGTGTCAGAGGCCTGTGAATATGTTTCCTTCAGATGTGCTATACGTTTTTTTTGTTTGTTTGTGTATACATATGTACCTGGTGCTGGCTGTTCTAGCACACACTTAAAGGTATTGTGTATTCTTTCATTGTAATATAAATAATTAAAAATGTTTTATACACGTGGGTGTCAGGTCACTGATTTGCAAAGATTTTTTTTTTATTTTACTTTAAAGCAATGTCAGTGTTATGGAAAATGACATTGGGGAGTAAATTTGACAACTTTCAACAAAGGCTAAATGAAAGGCTGAACGGGTTTGCGCAGAGTTTAAGAAAAACATAGTGGTACTTTATTTTTTTAATTGGTGCCCCCTGCTGGTTTTAGCTTGTTAAGACATCATTCTATAGTTTAGTATTCGTCACCTCCCCTACAGATCACCGTGAATCCAGTACACAGGACTACCTCACCAGTGTTCACTACTATGCTGAAACCCCTCCTCCACCTAAATATTATAACAGAGGCTGGCTGACAAATTTTACAAGGCAGAACATGACACAGTGTGTAATTATACACCTATAAATCTGACCTATAAGGCAGGTAGATCTAATAAGAGGGCCAGTAAGTATAGATATCATTTTTCACATTTCCACTGAATTTTTAATACAGATGTGTAAAATTATAAAACTTATTTTAGACAAAAGTTAAATTTATGTATATTCGAGTCTCCAAGCAAAAACGGGTCCATATGTACAGAGCAATGGCGGTTTTATAGCCACATTCTCTCATTGCTCAAAAATCACCAATCTGAAATACCAAGTTAGTGAATTTATAAGCAGTCATGTGTTAATATTTATTGAAAGAACATTATTCAGCATTATTACAGCATCTTCAGAATCAGTTCAATTATAAAATGTAGCAATAATCAATAAATAGCAAATTCTTACACAAACCCACCTCCAACAAGACATTGCTGGGAGCAGGGAACGTGATTTTTAAAAACAAACACATGAATTCTGTGAAAGAGAGTCAGTTGTAGTCTTCGAATCACACAGTAACTCTCAGCAGGCCCAAACTAAGACCAGAGATTCACAAAGGCAACACTTCCAGCATATTCCATACATTTTCAGATTTTCTTTGCATAAATTGATTAGACAGCATACGCTGTTCTGCAATGAAGACCAGTGCATCATGGGTTTCGTTTCAGAGATAAACAACGGCATCGTACCTGAAGTCTCGGAGTCAGAGGAGCACGAGAGAGAAACGCATTAGACGTGAAGTTACACAAGACACACAGAAAAGAGTAACCTCACAGCCAGACAGCTAATCACAGTATGGCTCAAACCGAACACGTAGAAATCTTGACACGCAGTCTTTGTCTGTGTCCTGTGTGTGTGTGCGTCCTGTCACACATACTGGCGGGGTTTCTGAGGGGCAGCCGCAGGGGCCAGGTGTTTGGACGCATCCTTCGTCTCCCTCACTGCAGGCCGAGGAGGTCGCTGGTGCGGGTCACCTGAGAAACGACAATACCCAGAAGACAAACAGGTGAAAACTCTGCTGACTCCAGCTCAACCATAGTGACTGCCATTCACACAGTGTTGAGGATCGACCAGGTACCCAGAGGAACAGCAACAGGCCTTAGTGGGATGTTGCTACAATGAAAGTGCAACCATGACAACACACATGGTCTCATAATGAACCTATCCACAGAGACAACACATAGGAAACTAAAGCAGATAGTGTTCAAATCGAATCAAACGCTTCACTCTCTCAAAGTCTGGCAGGAAGCATGAGAATCAGTCTCGCTTTGTTGCTTAGAAATCTTACAAGTGATTCCAGGTAGCTTAACCAACTGAGGTTTCATTTCTGCATGGGAGTTTTACTGGAAAGGATCAATGAAACCACAACCACAGAGTCCGTAAGCAGTGAGCCAACCTCTCTCTGGCCATGAGGACTTACTTCATCTCTTTCCCATCGTCCGACCGGACATGCTCTGTTTCACTAGAAGCATATCAGAGGCTGGCAGCATTTATGTGAAATCCAGGGGTATTTATGGTCTGCAGCGTTTGAAAAGAGCTTAGCCCATTTTGAGTGGTGTTGAACGGTGCGGGCGGGGTCATGACCTCAGCAGGTTTCATTTCTCAAACACGCTGAATGAGACTGATCACTGTAAGCAGTCACATGAAACATGCCATTTAATGCCCACATTGCAAAAGCCAGCAAAGATTTGCCCCCAATCCTGAAAATGACTCGCACTTGGTGAAAGAGCAGATGGAGAATGAACAAGTGCCTGAGGGTGAGTTAAGTTCCAGAAATGTTCTCAGAACCTCAAACACCTCACTAACATGGGATTCAAGATCCTGGCCCGACCTTATCTTCACTATGCCGGTCAAATATACTTTTCTTGATACAACACAATTACAAGTCTCTTAACTGAATTTGTTCCTCTATTTTTTTAAGTTTGTGTTCAAACTTGGTTGCTCTTAGCTGATCTTTTAGTTTGGTTAGAGCAAGTGAGAATGTGGTCTTTCAAAACAGAAAAATGCCAGACTACTGAAAATACACTTCCTGCAGAGTTTTCAACTGGTAAAAATAACCCTTCACTACAAACAAATATTGTTCTAGTTTGGATAATGTTAACTGTTTTTGTCACAAATATCTTTCATAAAAGTAATTCAGTCCAAAAGCAATGATGCCATATGACCTTCATTTACACATTTCAGTTCTACGGTAAATGTAACAATGTATCATTACGTGCTTTGTTCTGAACCATGTGAACTGAACTACAAATATAAATGACCCAAGTCTATGGGTGTGGAGAGGTGAGCAGAAGACCCTCAGATCCTGAGCTTTCCCAGGACAGCGTCATTGGGTGACCCTGCTCATGTCCTTATAGTGAACGATGATGTCTGCATACTAAGCAACGCTGTCCCTGAGGCCCTTTGAGCTGTAGATCAGAGACCACGCCATAAGGACACACTGATTACAGATCAGTGTGTGTGTGTGTGTCAGGGAGGCTGCTGACAGAACAACACCAGCTTAAGCAGAAGAAAAAAATTAAATGATTACGCTGCACATCTTTGTGAAGGTCCCTTTGACTCGCTGAGACAGCATGCAGCACTGCACTGGCTGTGCGGGGAATAATAGTTAACGCTGAATTTCTGTGTTTTGCATCATCCTTGCAGGCCATTACACCACTGACAGAGCTGAGCCATGCTGAGTATTTCACATTCAGAGTCTGACACACTGAGGACAGAGTGAGCTAATAATCCTGCTGCACGCAAACACAATTTAATGCCTGTAGTTTAGCTTATGTTGATTATCCGACTCCCAAGACCACAGCTCAGGTCAGTGGCTTTGTTTACACCTGGTATTAACTTGCGTCTCAGATCAGAGGTGGTGAGACGAGGCACGCAGCCATTTACATTTGACCATCTGTGTCGGGATTTCATGCTACTTGCATCATTTTTGCTGGTTGATACGTTGCTATAATGGGGACATTGCTCTAGTCATTTATGGTTCGCAAGCCAGGGCCCATGTTTCAGAATGATGACATGTTTTCACTTAAGGGTGTCCTTCCACATCAAGACAGATAGGAATTTACAGATGGGGCCCCTCATCATCTCTGAATGCAGTCCGAGTGATCAAACTACACTGCATTTCCAAGCTGCATACAACCCCATTTACACTTGTACTTAGCACGGATCACACGTGCTCCAGTCCTCAAGACTCACGTTGATGAGAGGTGTAACCAGGGCCAGCGAGAAAAACCCTCTGGGTGCGGACAGCACTGACCCGGTCTAGACAGCCTCACCTCCAGGGACGAGGGTGCACACAGGATAGTGGGAACACAGACTACTGAACTGAGCTCATCAGCAAGAAGACAACGGTGACAGCCAGTCGGCAGGGACATGCTGGTAACGGTGCTCTCTGCAGGAATGCAGAAACAGAAGGCCATGCAGAGAGCCTTCCTTGTAAAGACTCAAATTCTGAACAGATTTCTGAAGCCTTTCTACCCACAGGGGGCAGTGCCTCGCCCTCAGTATTACTAGCACCGTGCTCAACCACCATGGCGGAGGTTCAAGCCAGTTGTGGTACCTAACTGCAGAGTCCAGGACAGAGATACAGTGATCTACAGGCATGACACTCTTCTCATCTTTGGCCATAAAGCACATGACTCAGCCAGTCTGGTGTGGTTCAGTGAAGTTACTGTGCGTATACACACGCGCACACACACAAAAACAACACTGATGCATTAAAACACACAGATGCTCCTCTTACTTACCCCAACCATATAAAACACACCAACGTACCGTATAAATTGGTCAGCGCATGTTCCAAACCCTTCATGGCTTTCAGCTGGTTGCTTTTAAAGCGAGCGAGTCCAAACTCCTAGAAGACACGACACAGACATCACATCACAGCAAACACACACACACTGCAAACAACGACACATAGTTGCATGGCATAGAGCTGTGTTTGCTATTGTGATACGTGGTTCTGTAATCTGATTCTGCTGTGTATTCCATGTAGCGGAGTGTGCTGGGCAGTTTGGTGGGTAGGTGTGTCTTTGAAGTGTGAGCTTTATATAGTTGTGAGAGTATTCCAAGCTGTGTGTAGTGTGTAGATATGTGTGTGTTGTGTGTAGAGGCACCTGGATGGCTCTGGAGAATCCAAACACCTCTGAGGAGATCCAAGCTTCACGCTGCAGCTGAGTCCACGATGGATGACCCACTGACTCTTGAAAAACACAGTGCTCCTTCACTGACTATGTATACAGGCACAGACACACAAACACAGGATCACAGTGAGCGCTGTATCTTTCTATTTCTTTAGATTCCATGAATATGACATGAATGTTTCTTTAAATACAGCAGGAAAGACTATGGCTTCCACACTATTGAACATTCCTAAGATGACGCTTTTCCTGGAACTCCACAACCTGAACACTGCCTATACTGCTGTACGTGCGTTTGTGTATGTGCCAGAATGTGTAAAGTGTTTAGATGTGAATGTGCGAGTGCGTGAAGGTGTGTGTGTGTGTGCGTGTGCATGAACGTGAGACAGAGCGAGCATATGCAGTGGCTGTGAGCTGCTGAGAGACAAAGGGCCCAGTGAGGAGAGCGTGTGTGGTGAATTGGAGAGGCAGACTGCATTGGGAGTGTGTGAAGGTAGTGATCAAAGTGTGTGGCTGAAGTGGGAGTGTGAAGGGAATGATCGACGCGTGTGGCTGAACTGCTGAGAGGAAGGACATCACTGGAGATGCTCTCGCTACTCTGCAAAATGAACTGGCGATGTCACACGAAGGTTCTGTTTGTCAGTTGCTGTCTAGAATTATACGTTCTGACCATGATCTTAATATCAACAAAACAGTGACAGGAAACAAGTGTGTGTGTGTGTGTGTGTGTGTATATACACAGAAGGTTTAAGAGTTGCTACTGGAGGTAGAGGTATGTGCATGTGTTCTTACCATCAGCTTGGTGTGATTGAGGTTCCATGTGTATGTGGTGAGGCTCTTGTTCAAAGGGTCCACTATAGAATCTTCCAGAATAAAAGCACAGCGTGACAGGGCTGAGGGGAAGAACCGCTCGGCCCAGCGAGGGAGTCTGTTGGTCTTGGTGAGGAGGCGGCGTGTGATGAGGCGTTGGTCCACTGTTACCATGCGGAACACCACATCCTCTGTGAGAACGTGTGTGCTGACAAACACAAGACAAAATCGTGTTATACTCATGTTCCCCTTCTCTCACCTCAAGCTCTAAACACTAAATCATGTTATACATGCAATGCCATATTCTTAAAGGCCAACTAGATAAAGAAATCTTGGACAAAATGCAAATTTTCTCTGGATTTTTACAAACATAACTGTGACACCTGGAGCAAGTTGGTCCAGTGCTATCAAAAAATGAACATAAGATGAACATCAAAGCTCACAGTACCGACTTTGTCATCTTAGTTGAAGTAAGTATAACATTAATTCATGTCCAGAATTTACAAAGAAGATGGAAATACCTGAATGGATTGGGGTACCTCTGCCAAAACGCAGAGAAAACTTGGTCCCATGAGCTTTTTATGTCCGTCTCGTTGAAAAAGTACTTCACCATCCCTCCAACTTAAAGTGGTAAACGTGTCGGCTGCTGTAATATCAAGACAAAACCTCCTCCATTCCAGGACACTTCCTGCAGTGTAAGTCAGTCCTGGGGAGAAATGAACACTGATCACACGGAGCTGACGGGGTTAACGGGAAAACGAGCCCAGCTAGCTAACGTTACTAGCTATACGACTTATACCAGTGATAATAGCGAGCGGGTTATCTACGCCAACTTGAGTCTAAGGATAAAATCCGTGGGCTGCCAAACTGAATCGGTTCTTGAAGTGAATTATCGCCGTTTCCTCCATAAAACAAACGACAGGAGCTGTGAGCGCTGTCGCCCTCGCCCCGTTATCCGTGTCAGGGTAACTCAACCAGCCAGCAGGCGGATACATTACCATGTCATGTTACAGTTCAACATAGCTAACTAGCTGATGGAAACCACATAAGCTGCGTGTTTCTATTAAGACCTAGCAGTCGATTACCCCGTAACGCTGAAATAAGTCACATGTTATTTTAAAAGCGTTTAAAAGTCACCCTAGCCAGCTAACTGGAGGGGCTGGCCTACCACATGCTATCCAGATAGCTAAGGGAGCTAAGCTAGTTAGCTAAGCAGTGTCTTCGCTTTGGGAAAGCTCACTGCCGAACTAATATGTAACTTGTTTACACAACAGTCTTAAATTATGTCAAAAAGTAAAAAGTAAACCTACCTCGTCCGTTAGTTAGATAACTCAATCTCTATTACATGCATATCACTGGTGCTAGGCTGGGTTTCCGTGCACAGGAGGCGGATTTAACTGTGACGACCGTCTGCTGTCACCTAATTATTCTGATTATTTTAATTTAGTGCCTAGACATTATAATTGCTATTCTAAATTTCCAACCGCCCAAATATACAATAAACAGTGAACTTTGATATTACATTGATAAGTTAAACTAACCTGCCCAACGGCGTGTCATGAAAATCACTAATCCATTACCCGCCCTCTAGCGTCCCAACTCAGCGCTGCACCAGATGAATTAAAAGCAGAAGTGGCTGGCTGCGTTTTCAAAGGACTGTCCACTCTACATTGGTGATAAAATACATGGCACCAGAGTTGCCAGGTTCGCGGTTTTCACGCCAAATTGGGCTTGTTTGAAAATCCAGCCGCGGGTAAAAATTCTGGGGTCGGTTTTTTGGGCTACTTTTGAGTTGGGCTACCGCGGGAGTTACAAGTCAACACTAAGAATCGATCGCGATATAATACTCAATTTGTCTCCATTTTACACCCCCCCCCCCCGTCAACAACTTTGGGCTTTGGGCTAGTTTAGGCTTCTGAAGGGCGTGTTTTACACTGACTTTGTGCGGGATATTTTTGTAGGACCTGGCAAACCTGCATGGCACCGTTCACGGATTCTGCTCCTGTTATGCACACTTGTGGATACTGTTCCGGAGACTGCAAGATACAAGCAGGATTCCATTAATTGTGATTGTTAAACATTGATTGTTCAGTTTACTCGCATGTCATGCCTTTTAAAATCGATTCAGTGTTTAATCGTTGACTACTGACTGTGTTAGGGCGGTGTGAGATTCATTGTAAAATAGCATAAAAGTCCAGTAACTGTTACATGAAATCAGATTGGACCAAGCTCAGGGGAGTCATTCGACTCGTTCTGAACAAGTTCTGTTCTGGACAAGTATACAGTATGGTTGAGGGGGTATTGTTATACAGTCATCTGATTTAGTGAATACACATATAAATGAATCAATATAGTTGATAACGTGTCATTTAGAAGTAAGTTGTATAATTTACGTTGTGCCACAATTAGTGTTACTCTATTTTAAACTAAACATGAGACATTTTGGATATTTATAGTTAAAAAACAGAGGCCTAGTCGCACCAAACTTGGTAGTCTTTCATGTAATGTTATTACCGTTTGCTAAATTTGGGACCAATCTTATTATCCATACTACTGTTCTAAGCAATTTAGTGTAGATGGACTCTCCATTGACATGTAGCATCAACTCTATAGTTATTATTTTGATTTCATCATTATTTGCTTTGAGACTACTATGAAAACAATGAGACCGCATTTGAGAACGTAAGGTGCAATGCCTAGGACTAGTTCAAAAATACTGTTTTAAATAATGTTGAATTGTACAAACTATAAGATTTAGAGAACACTTCAATAAGCATAGACGATTTCGAGAATGTGTTTACAAACACCGCCCCCCAGTGGCCAGTTCCCATAAATCATGTGAATGTGCAATTGAGCGTATGTTTTATCTTAGTGTGAATTGACTCGTGCGAAGTCTGTCAAATGTATACTGAAATCTTAATGGCTAATGTCGCAATGTCGCTCGCTCTTTTGTAGATATGATATCCCTCTTGCATATCATGTGCTAGACTTGCAAATATAAGATGTATGTTAAGTTCCATATTAATCTAAATGATTTTGACCTTTTTAGGTTAAGGGGTAACCAAGTGTGGTTAGGGTTAGAGTCTAGGATTAGGATTATCAGTCATGTTTTTGATTGTCATTTGGAAACTGCTGAAACTCCATGATTTGGGAGGGGGAATAATTATTAAAGAACAGGTTCTTCTGATCTGAATGCCTGGAGGCTAGATTGGTGGTAAAACGTAGTTTGCGCTCAAAACGTGCAGTGCGCTTGGATGAGTTATTGCGACCAAGTTTCATGTCTGTAGGAGGCCTGGTCTCGGCGATTCGTTTCAATGAGGAACCGGAATAATAAGAAAAACTCTTTAACAAATACAAATGGGTTCCAGCATCTACGGCATTCCAACCCCTAAGTACAGGCCTAATATTGTTCATTCTGCTTCACACAGGTAATTACCACTGGTCATTTAAATCGGCCAAAGCATGACTACGGAATGAAATTGTGAACATATGTTGCCCAAATATAGGCTACAGTGTAACTGATCAAGCATTTAATGGTAGATTTAGGCTACCATGTATATGCCTATCGTCCAACACAGGGAAAAAACAAAGTAGACTTGGCTTAGTTTATATAATACTACAAAGTGTATCATTATCTGTTATTATCTTGAAATATACAATTGCTACAAAGTGAAAACGTAGCATTTAAAAGTGAAAAGGACTAGCCTCAACGAGAAATGGACGTAATGCAGCAAAGTGGTGGTTTCCCTTTCTGCCCCCTCATATCATTCCCCCATATTAGATTATAATAGATTAGCCTACTTAACACATGACACACATGGTGCAATGGAGCGTGCATGTATTGTTTGTTCTTACTGACACGTTTAAATGCACACAGGGCAAAACTAACTGCAAAACCAAATAATGAATGATAATTATACTTACTGATTATTGTATGAATTACATTTACTGAATGGTTTGAAGATGCAAAGCAAGCCTGTATGAAAATGAGTATAGGCTACGTTAAAAATAGCAACATATCGCTACATGTCAGCTAAACAAGCCAGTACTGAACCAAACTGCTGACGAAGCAATAGCGATGTTCCAACATGTGTACACTAGGTGTCGCTCACTCCCCGGACAAAACCATGCGGGTTGACGTCAATCAGCTCTGTTTAAGTAGCTGTACTGTATTTTACACAATGCTCATTGCAGTAGAACAGATAAAAGCAGCGTTATTGTATCTTTGCCATAACATCTCACTGTTTTCTCTTAAAGTTACAGTTTACTCTGTGTTTTTTACGTGGTGAACTTGCTGTTTGGTATGGACCCGAATACAGGTCCACGTCCATGAGAAGACATGCACTACATGACATGTACTCTGCAAACACCTGTTCTGAGGAACTTGAATGAGCATATTTTAAAACACAAATCACAATTCTCAAGATATAATTTTAAAACGATATACCAAAAAACAGACAGTGAAGGAGTCCTGAAAAATTAATGCAAACAAACCATGTGCAGTGTTGCCAACTTAGCCACTTTTCAAACCCTCTAGCGACTTAAAAAAAAAAAGCGACTAGCGACACATCTAGCGACTTTTAGTGGTGTTACTGGAGACTTTTTGAGACTCTGAGATGAATACATGCTCTTCAGTTACTGTCTATTTGTTACATATTTATGGTGCTTTTTGCTCACTTTTTTTCTCACCCACAACGTTATTTCTTTACAGCTTCAAAAATATGTAAATTATGCGTAATTTAGCGACTTCTAGCGACTTTTAGGACAGCCAATTTCCTTACTGAGCAGTTGACAAAACTGACCATGTGGATGAAACACTTGTTTATAGAGGTGACGAAGGGCCTTTAATATAATCTAAGATATAAAATTTAATATAAGACGACTTGACTCTGTGAGTGTTAAGGAATTTTTTTATGCTTTGAGCAGGCTCTTCGGAATGCCAAACTGTTTGGAACCACTAGGAAGCTGGTTCATTGGCCACAACTCTGAAAAGCGGTCGTTTCTTGCTTTGTTGATGATCTCACCTGACACATACTCACACATAATCAACATTATTCAGATCCACAAAGCCCCAAAGGAATGCTTTATGTGAAACAGTGTAATTCCCTTTTCTACAAAGTACATGATCATAAACAGAAGGAAGACAGCATGGAAATTGACAAATAGCATTTAGCATACTACCATCTCATCCCATGAATGGTGACAAGAAATTTGGAGTGGAGTGTGTATAATATACGAATATATATATGTATATTAAAACCAAAGTGAAAATAGCACACACTCTTATACATTTCACCAGGCAACGAATAGGACTCTCTCTTGCCACTTCATAATTTTTATTCTAAAATAACTTGATTTCAAAGCCACATTGATATAAATCGCACAAGTGAATGAATAGAAACATGTGCTCTCATCTTCTGTTTCTTTATTCTAAATCATTATACTCGCAATGTACTCTCACGTTGTTACTTAAATTTACAACAGGTACAACCTTGCAGATAAAATAGGTAGGCCTACAGGTAAAACTGAGTCGTACACAGATCACTATCAAGTAAGCCTCTGCATATCCGTGTGTTCTAAAAAAAATATATCCGTGTGTGCGTGGCAGGTAGTCGTTGCTTTTTGGTGTGGCTGTAGTAAAACAGCTTGTGCAGGCTGGGTGGCGTGGCTGTTCGAGAGGGCAGCGCCTGAGAGAGTGTCGTTAAAGGGACGTCAGGTTGGGCTGGAGAAACCCTGCAGACGCAGCGCGGAGGAGGAACCGCACGTTGACCCGAGCACACAGGAGGGGGCTGGGAAAGCGTTTCAGAGTAGCTAGCTAGCTCCCGTGAGCTAGCAATTAACGAGTTATCTGCCAGCACTAATTACACAATGAGGTTAAAAGTTGGATTTCTTCTTCGAAGTGTATTGGTCGTGGGTACGTTTCTGGGACTGGTTCTGCTGTGGTCCTCCTTATCTCCAAAGCCCAGCGACGATAACCCGTTTGCCAAACTGGTGGGTGACTTCTTTATTCGGCAATTTGTGTTACTGTAACGCTAGGTAACTACTTTTTTTATTTCTTGAAGCTGCGGTTTGGTGTTGGTGTTTTGTCTATTCAGTGTAGAGGGCTGGGCAGCTACACTAACCCGGGTCAGCTAGCATACATGCTGCCTGCCATGTTGCGCTAACCACAGTCGTTGTCATGGAGATAGCTAGCTAGCCGATTTTAGTTGGAATGAATGACAAACTGTTGTTGTCCAAAATACAATTTGACAATCTTCACACGTTACTGCTACATAAATAACCGCAACCGCTTTTATTATATATCACACTTGTGTTGCTTAACTTGAATTGGACCGTTTGCTAGTTAGCCAGCTAGCTAACAACAATGTCCACACTAGCCGTCATTATGAATCTGCATGGCTAGGGAAACACAACCCGGAAGTCTTCTCGCTGTGCAGATGTGTCACATATTTATTAACTTTCCATGTAATCAGACAATTATACAAATAAAAACATATTTTAAATACATATTTGATACATTTTATTAATTAATCTCGAGTTTGAATCTACTGCATCACTTCCGTGATCACTGCCATTGTTTAGTTTCTTTTTTTTTTTTTTCTTAAAAAGTATGAGTCGTATGTAAAGTAGGAGATCACATAGAAAGTTTAACATTAAACTATTAGAAAGATTAAACATCGATCTTGTGCGACGTCCAGCGTTTTGCCGGTGTTATTCTGACACGTGGCGGAGGTTTGACATCACGTCGTTATTCATGGCATGTGTCAAACAATAGTAGCACTCCTTGGAACTGGTTACATGACTTTCATCAGTTTTTTGTGTGTGTTTCTGATCTGATTCGTTAAGCGGTCTACAAAGAACTAAAACTTTTTTGTTATTTTAGTGTGAATTCGACACTTTGTAACTTTGTACCCCTGGAGGGTATCATATAAGCTTTCATTTAGTTACATGTTGTGTTGCCTCTGAAACAGACAAGGCTTTTCACAATGTCCATGTTCCTGTAATTTCAGGAAGCAAGACGTGCACAAAACCTCCCACCCAATGTTGACAATGATGTAGAAGATCACTTCAAGCCTGTCGTCCCATGGCCCCACGTTGAAGGCCTGGAGGTGGATCTGGAGTCCATCCGTCAGAAACATGGGGTCGACAGGCTGAATCCCAAGTTCAAGGCCCAGGATCAGCAGAACATCATACAAAAGCAATATGTGACATTCAAGCCCCATTCCAATGTCTACTCCGATCCAGTGCTGCGAAGAGGGGTCCTGGGTAACTTTGAACCCAAGGAGCCAGAGCCAGAGGGGATCCCAGGTGGTCCGGGTGAGGGCAGCAAGCCCTTTGTGCTGCAGGCCGAGTACAAGGACGCAGTTCAGGCCAGCATTAAAGAGTTCGGCTTCAACATGGTGGCCAGTGAAATGATCTCACTGGACAGGACAGTTGGCGACCTGCGTCATGAAGAGTGAGTAGTGTGTGTGTGTGTGTGTGTGTGTGTGGGTTGGGGAGGGCTGGCTTCCAGCTAGCCAGACTATTTAAAATTTACATTGTTGGACCCGTTCTAGTGTACACACCTGTCAGAGACAGAACATCCTTTCAGCTATTGGTTGATTTTGATGAAGTAGCACGAGTTTAAAGGATGCCATATTTAAAGCCGGGTTTCAGAAACACCAACACAGTGAACTGTGGTTAAATTTTACTGGTCTAAATGCAGCAATTCTGATCCTGCTCATGGCAGGTCGCACTGGTGTGGATCCACTGTGTTTAAGAGTCATACTGATGCTGCTGAGGCCAGTATGTGGCATGTGTTCATATCCTTACACATGAAAGCATGCAGGTCCAAGCGAGTGGCTGATTCAGAACCTGATCTCCAGCTTGTCACAGCTGAGCACTGTCAGAGGAGAAGTGGTTTCATTCCATTTGAGGACGTCACTCCTGTTACCCAGTCACGTAGATAATTTTTGATATAAATGAACATTGTGAATTCAGGACATTTTACATTACTGAATTACTGCATTACTGAAACTGGCGGAATTTTAAGAGGAAGAAATCAGTTATACAGTAACTCATAATGTGCCACAAACAGTTGTACTCACTAAATTATTCATAGAGTAACTGCCATCTGTGTTTTGCTTAGGTCATCGCCAGTGCTGGATTAGTAGGCTTTGTAATTCACTGATTAATGTTCTCTGAGCATAATGACTATTACAGCAAAGCCTGATTTCTTTTGGTGCTCTTCAAGCCTTCTTTGTTTGGAGTACGTCACACTGGGTCTGCTGGAGGTCTCTTCTGTATGAACGTGACCCTCTGTAAAAATCAATGAAAACTCCTTTTAGATAAGTATGCCTTGTATGAGCTGATTTTGTGCTGCATTTTTTTGCTTTCCTTTGTAGTAATCACATGCCTGTCGGTACAACTGTATAACAGCAAACAAAGTGACCGCACCTGTTTTGCAAAGAAGTTCCTTTCATGGACCTTGTACAAAGTCCTTTCATGAAAGTGCAGTAGCCTTGGTATTTCTCCATGCTGCTTGTCAATACAGGTTTTCTCTCCTTGAGGGAGTCTGTTGCATTCAGTGACTTGAGAAGACCATAAAGGCCAGGCAGAGTTTGTGCAGACATGTAAATGCAGTGCGGTGGCTCACGTCTTGGATTTCCCATGGGTCTAATCCCTCATAAATGTGTCTGTCATAATATCAGACCAGTTGTACAGGTTCTGCTCATTCGATGTCATGGCTGAATGACAAGCTAGCGCCCCATGTGCATTATATTTGCAATTATTTCCATTTTTGTGCTTGCATAATTCTCTGTTCACACTGCTCATCCATGGATGCAGCACGGTGCCTTTACTGCTTCAGTGTGGCCATGGAGCGGGGTCTTGTCCTTCCTGAGCAAGTAGTACCCGTGACTTAGAGGTAAATAGCTTTTATATCACTAGTATTGGACACGAGCCATGTTGGGATTTGTATTAAACTGTCAGTGTGAAATCCACTTAGGAGTCTAATACAGTGGTTTGTAAAGGGCTCAGCTGTCTAATGCATTTTACTGTTTGCATCCCTCGTCTGTTTGCTGTACATCACTACCCCTACAGGTTTTTTAATTGAGCAGTTAGACTATTAGCTGCACTTTCATCTGGTTTCTTTATTGTTGCAAATCCTCTTTATATTCTGAACAACAGCAAAATATAACTGCATATGTAGAACTGCAGAAAAGCATGTTTTCCTTATATGTAGAAGGGGATATGATTTCCCCATATGTTGGACTTTTCTCCTTGTTAAGTGGGAAAATTAGCAGTATTGGCTTGCTGTTGGCAGTCCACTTAAATGTTATGATGTATAATTATACTTGGTGTAAAATATGGGCCAGCATATTACTGTAATGCAGATTTTCGCATTTTATGTGTAGTTTAGCAGTGCTGTAAGTGAACTATGTTGTACTGTATGAGTGGGGCCTCTGAAATGTGGCTTCATGTTTGTCACACAGCCAGGGGTCTCTACCTACCCAGCACAAAGGGCTACAAGCTAGACTCATGCTCTTGGATTGACACGGAGACCTGCACCAGCCACTGTAGACCTTTCCCACTAACCCACCGCTGCACCTGTTCCAGGCCTCACACATGCAGGCTCAGCTGCTGCTAGTGCGTCACTTGGTTGAAAATGCCTGAATGGACATTTGACTTTGCCAGAAGATGGCAGTGTTTTCAAAAAGGTTCCTTTCTGGAGTATAAGGGTAATTGTGCTCACAAACTGCAGCCTAAAGGTTAATTTTGCTCATGCAGCTTAAAGTCTTAACCTGTATACTCTGCCTTTAGCTATAATAATAATAATAATAATAATAATAATAATAATAATAATAATAATAATATAAATAATAATGTCCATTTATATAATGGGAATCTCAATTATGATAGGCCACTTACCTTTAAGCACTAAGCAATATGCTGTGAAAAATATTTTTTGCATTTCTTTTCTTTCTTACTTTTCTAGTCAGTGGTCCAACAGGAATGTATTATGCAACAGAGAACATAATTTGAGTCAGATTGGCCCAGATATTCCTCAGATTTGCGTAGTGGTAACGGCCTTGTTGGCTGAGGGAAGGTTTGTTTTCACCAGCCTGTCCTGGGAACAACTGTCTGGCCTTTCACAGTGACACTAGCTAGCAAGCAGGAAGAGAGCTGTGATTTGGGCCTCATGGAGAAGATACAGACGTGTGTGTGTGTGGGGGGGGGGTGATGGAGGGGGCTGGGGTGTAGTCATAATGCATGCTGTCTTGAGGAATGTACTGGGACTCCATTAAAATTCCTGTGGTGCTCTTCAAGGCCACAACTTGGGCAGGAAGATTACTGACCTCACTCAAAACAAAGCCTTCTCCTGTAGATACACACACACTCATTCTCTCATCTTACTGTTGATTTCTTTCATTCACACTTGTTCACATGTACACACAAACCCATTTTCTCTCTCTCTTTCTAATATCTTTTTGTTTCCTTCGCTGATTTACACTTATGCATTCACACACATGCAGAGTTTGTGAACAGCTTTTGTTCGGCTGGATTTTAGCAAGTTTGTTAACCTTTCTGCATCTAAAGCTCCTGTGGAGTGTACACTAGACAAGGACGCCATGTTTCTTCTGATAGCAGAATCATTCTCTTCTGTTCTGTCTCAGTCTCACCTGTTCTTTGTTCTTGTGTCTGGTCTTCTATCTATCACACCAGACAGCCATTTTTCATTATTAATAGTGTCTTCTGTCCACTGGGGCACACCTCTGTTTGGATGGAGGCCTAACCTCAAAGTGTTTCATGGCTGACGTGGGACTCTCATCCACCTTACCCATGTGAGCCAGTTGCTCTACCAGTTCTGCAGCCTGACTGGCTGACTGTGCGTTGTAACTACTATCTCTGACTCACGCCTACAGATCCACAGGGTGCAGTCCTGCGCCGATGAGAACATCTGCCTTACTTCCATTCCTGTTCAGTTCTAGTCTACCTGGAGGTATGGATGGGGCACCAATCCCAGCACAGTGATTTGTGATTAGTGTCACTTCTGTGTTTCTACGAGTACAAATCAGTAAACACAATACCCAAACACCATGGACTAGGAGAAGATGGGAACACACATTACCATGCACGTTTAGACAGAAGAGTTTTGATGGGCAATGATGGGGTATTATACCCAAATAACCTGGTGATTTTTGATCCATGCAGATAATCTATGGAGCACATGGCTGGACACAGTTGGAGTATAACCGCATGAACTGTTTTCCGTTGTCCTCTGTCTATACCTTGTTTGTTTTTTATTTTAAACATTTGTTCTGGTGTCTCTTCATAGTGCTTTGTTCAAGGCTCTCAGTTGTGTTCCCGTTAAGCACCACAAAGGCTGTAACCACACTTCTTACCCTTTAGTCCCAAACTCATAATCATATTTCTGTGGTTCTCTCACCTGGGTATTGAGGATGTGTTGTTGTGGAGGTGTGTGACAGAGGTGTGTTCAATGTGGAGAGGTGTGGCGTTGTACAGGGGTGTGATATTCCAGGTATTGCTAACGGTATGAAATCAAAACGCTGTGTCCCAAAGCCCTGTGTAAGGTGCCGTTTCATCAGATGATTAATCGGAGGCTGTACCTCATTCTGGAGCCCTGAGTCACTCAGACACTTCCCTGTAAGAGCCTGTACATGAACAGTGGATGAGTGAGGTGGTGGACTCACAGCGTGGTCCTACACCGCATCCGAGTGGGAATATTGACTCTGCCAGTGTGTTTATGTATAGTATATGCTCACATTCACAAGGCCGTTTACATTCACATGCATCTGTCCTGGGCTTCTTTCCCCTGTGCCTGAGTGGTTTTGACAGAGAATTTGCAAATGTGTGTATACACACTTATATTTGCTCAAACACACAGGGAATATATGCAAACTGCTTTGGAGAGCTTTTCCAAGTAGGCCCTGTACTGAGTATTAATGCAGTCACTGGCAGGCCCACTCACCACGACTCCAGCTCTTCAGGGAATCTCTCAAGTAGCTCTGTAAACAAGAAACGTCAGTCTCTATCCACCCCCCGCCCCCCACCCCCGCCTAAAGCTGCTCATTATATTCCTCCCCCAGCAAATTCCCTCAGCTCCCCAGCACCACTTTTACTGTTTCTCTCTCTCTCTCTCTCTCTCTCTCTCTCTCTCTCTCTCTCTCTCTCTCTCTCTCTCTGTGTGTGTGTGATCTACCTCTCTTTGCTGATCCTGTATGTGATCTCTCTTTGCTTTTGAGAGAGAGAGAGATCTCTCTGTTTGCTGAGTGAGAAACATTTGGGTGTGATGTGTTAGAGCTCAAACAGGCTAAAAATAGCCATGGGCTACTATAGCCCTGAGGTTTTACTGCCATCTCTGTCCATGATCTGTACACGGCTATTAAAACAGGCTTAAGAGAGTATTGCCTGCTTACTGCTTGGTCAAACAGCAGAATGTAGTGAGGAAATGTACTGGACATTGCTAACTGCTACAGGCAGGAAATACTGAACCCGGCTGATGTCTTCCTGTGGCACAGATGGCCTCCTCGGTAGGGAGGTGTGCGTGTGTGTGTGTGCGTGCACATATTATGTTACAAGAGCAGCAGGTTCTTGATCACTAAAGCTCTGCGTGTGCATGTGTTTGCATGCTGGGGTGTGTGTGTGTGTGTGTGTGCGCGTGTGTGTGTGTGAGTGGGGGGGTGTGCACATATATCCGTGCCTGGATCCTGTTACTGCAGAAACAGTTGTGCTCAGTTGTGATATGGGTGCTCTTATGCAAGGCATAAGCATATGTGCACACACACACACACACACACACACACACACACACAAATACGACCATTGTCGCAAAATGTATAAATTCTCATGTAGTAGTAGTGCATAGTGTACATTTCTGAGTCTGGGTCATGAGATCTGGCTGTGCTGCCCGTGTTCTCTGTGCACAGATGTAAGTACTGGCACTATGACGACAACCTGCTGACCTCCAGCGTGATCATCGTGTTCCACAACGAAGGTTGGTCCACCCTGATGAGGACTGTCCACAGTGTCATCAAGAGGACCCCCCGTAGATACCTGGCAGAGATAGTCATGATTGACGACTTCAGCAACAAAGGTAGTACTGACAGACCCAACCATCCACTCTGTTCCTCCTCATGTGCCTCTCTGTGTGCTTATTCGTTTTATTTTCTATTTAGGTGCCCAGTGTACATTACCTCAAATACTGCAGATATATGTCAACCAGTCTCACTGGTTTTTCATTTATTAATCTCCTTGTTTCTAGATAATAACTTCCATTATTGTAACATGTTCACACATACTTGCAGTTGGTGGTGCTGCTGCTGACTTTAAGCTAAAAAGGTGTGAGTTATGGGTCTGACTTGCACACTGTTTGTCTGTCCGTCGTGTCCTGGGAATACACATTACCATGCACGTTCAGACAGAAGAGTTTTGATGGGTAATGATGGAGTACTCTGTGTGTAGTTCACTTGAAGGAGAAACTCGAGGAGTACATAAAGCAGTGGAATGGCCTGGTGAAGCTGTTTCGCAATGAGAAGAGGGAAGGCCTGATCCAGGCCAGGAGCATAGGAGCACGCAAAGCCACTCTGGGGCAGGTAAGCAGGGCGGGTGGTCATGTGTGATATATGTGTGTGTGTGTGTGTGTGTGTGTCTGATTACACGTGTCTTACTGCAGCTTGCTCTCCTCAGGTGTTGATCTATCTGGATGCCCACTGTGAAGTTGGGGTGAACTGGTACGCCCCACTGGTGGCCCCTATATCCAAGGACCGGTACGGCCCTCTGAGCATTACTCGGGTTAACCGAAAGAGAAGCAGCTCCCTAACCAGACTCAGTCTCTTGTGTGCTGATATGAATGTTGATTGAACTGAGCTTGTGAACTGTTTTTTTTTTTTTTGGGTTACATTTGACAGTGCACCACGTGGATATGAATCATAACACAATCATGGTGATGAGTTTAAACCAACAGGATCTGCGGTTCTTTTTCGTGGTCCGGCCCGTGCGTCCTGGTCTTCCGCCAAGTAACACTGCTGTTGTGTTGTGGTTGACATTGCAGCACCGTTTGCACAGTGCCTCTGATAGATTACATAGACGGCAATGATTATACGATCGAGCCCCAGCAGGGCGGTGACGAGGACGGCCTGGCGCGCGGAGCCTGGGACTGGGGTCTGCTGTGGAAGAGAATCCCCTTGAGCTCCAGAGAGAAGGCCAAGCGAAAGCATAAGACTGAGCCCTATCGGTAAACATGGCCTCAGGTCACCCAGAGCATGGTTGTTAAACCACATCTCTCTCTCTCTCTCTCTCTTTCTTTCTTTTCCTCTGTCCTGTTTTATGTCTCCCCCTCCCAATCCATAAACATGTACGATTGCATGCGTGTGTGTGTGTGTGTGTGTGTGTGTGTGTGTGTGTGTGTGTGTGTGTGTGTGTGTGTGTGTGTGTGTGTGTGTGTGTGTGTGTGTGTGTGTGTGTGTGTGTGTGTGTGTGCGTGTGCATGTGCGCATGCATGTACCCCTCCCCCACCCTCTCCACTTCATCCTCCATTGCTGATTTTAGAACAGCGTGCACGGTGCCACTGATTGACTCCATTAATGGGCAGACTTACACCATAGAGCCCCAGGGCGGGGGCGATGAAGACGGCTTTGCCCGAGGAGCATGGGACTGGAGCATGCTCTGGAAGCGTGTGCCGCTTGGTGACAGGGAGAAGCAGATGAGATTAACTAGAACTGAGCCCTATCGGTAATTCAAAGCCTGATTCCAGAACTGATTTGGAACTAAATCCACTGAATGATTTTGAGATAATTGGTGGCGGGCTTGTGTGTGTCTGTGGTGTTTTCAGAAAATATTTTAAGATTGGCTGAGCAGTGTTGTCTGTTTTCTGAGACACACTTGCAAGAAACCGTGCTGGATACCATCTAGGCTCCAACTCAAATATGTCAACACATTATTGATATACTGCTGTTCCCATAAACTCATCATTTCATACCATGCCAAAACGAAGCTACTCATTCATGAACAATTTCAGACAAAGTCCCATCTGTATACATTTGCCATTTAGTCTTTCTGCTTCATGCAGTCATCTTCACTCCCCTCTATCCCCTCAAACCAGTGCCTCCCTGTAGGACCCTATTGGTACACTAATACTGTTGCTTGCCAAAACTCTTGACAAAAACATCTATGCAAAACCAGTAATACCACTGCTGTGTAAGCTGCTGACCACTGCACTGTCTGCTGTTCGGCCTTCGTACGAACACTGTGCCAAGGCTTTGAGGCTCTGACGGCCCCTCACATCAGCTGGCAATTCAGCCACTTCCATTTTGCCATGTTCTAATCAATGCTAATTGATTCCAGTAACATTTAATAAAGCATGTACTCATTTTTTGGTCAAAATCAATTTCATGGTCTACTTAAAATCCAGAATCTAAATGTAATTCCTATGTTTACTATATAAATAGTTCCTGTACTTATAGTTGCCCCATTGTTTTGGGGGGGGGGGGGTTCTTTTTATATAATTATATGTATATATTTAATCATTCTGAATCATACCAACATAATCAAACTGGTAGAAATATGGTAAAATAGAAGAGTTTAATCATTTTGTAAAGAATCGTGCTTATGGCGAGCTCTGAGATTTGCACCCCTGTGGTGTAAGTCTCCTAATGTAATGGCACAGGCTTGTTTTGGCAGGGTTACACAGGCTCTGTGGCAGGTCAGTGAGACGCAGTGTCTGACTCATGCGGGCAGCTGCTCATATGCTGTGTGGGAGTTCTAGGCACGCATTATGCCTAGTCCAAGCTAAATCATTTGTGCTGTATCAGACCTTGACTGGGTGGAGCCTGTTTTACAAAAACAAGCAAGCAGCGGCATGGAATCTGGATTTGGCAAATATTTCTGCGTTCATTTTGTCCCTGGAGGCACTTAGTGTTTTCCGTTTATGAATTAAAATATGAAGAAGCGATTTCCCTGATCCAGTTTAAGTCTAGCCCAGTGCTAAGATAGGCAGCATTGGGGTGAGGTTGAAGTAATGTGACTGTAGAGCAAGTTTTCTGGATGTCGAGGGATGTGATGTACAAGCCACATGTCCCAGTCTGGCCATCTGGCTTTTGAAGCCTGTCCACTTTGGTTGTTCTGTTTAAGGTGCCAACACACCTGAGCCTGAAGGGAATCTCATAGCTCGGGGGTGTTGAGAGCTTGCACAGAAAGCCAAGACCGGACAAGTATGACATCAGGCTGGACATGTGTGGACTCCATTTGGATATTAAAAGATAGGGTTAACTGTTTTGTGTGTCCTCCTGTGTAAGGTCTCCTGCAATGGCTGGTGGGCTGTTTGCTATAGAGAGAGAGTTCTTCTTTGAGCTGGGTCTGTATGATCCTGGCCTGCAGATCTGGGGGGGAGAGAATTTTGAGATCTCCTACAAGGTAAATACATTTGATTTCCAAATAAATTAATAAATAGTAGAATAAAAAAGTCAAAATTTTCACTGACTCTTAATATTTCATCCTGACATTTCTCTGACTTTATTTCATGAGCAGTCGTTTCTGTGCCTTTTAAGACAAGGATTCTTCATTTGAACTCGGGGGGGGGGGGGGCATTATCTGAGCTTGAGTAGATTTGAAGTGCATGTGTTTGCTGTGTGCTTACAGTCATTCTGTCCCTGTGTGGCTTATGTCGTGTGTGTGTCTGCATCCTCTGCAGATATGGCAGTGCGGGGGCCAGCTGCTGTTTGTTCCCTGCTCTCGTGTTGGACACATCTACCGCTTGCACGGTTGGCAAGGAAACCCGCCGCCTGCTCACGTAGGCTCCTCCCCAACACTTAAGGTCAGCCCTCAATTTCAAAAATATGCACCCACTTCCGTTTCTTTTTTTCTTAGCGCCTCATGCGATGTTCAGATTAGTGATCATGTAACAGAAAAACGGCTTTGTGAATATTTCCCTGTTCAGAACAGTCAGCCGTCGAGGTAGGAGTTTGTCTAACGCAATAATTTGATTGTTCATAACCTTGAGTGTGTAATTGTGCAAAATAACAAATGAAGAGATGAGCTCTAGAGCATGTGTCCTGTGCTCCTGTGTGTCCTGGCTGTGCAGAACTACGTGCGTGTCGTGGAGGTTTGGTGGGACGAGTACAAAGACTACTTCTACGCCAGTCGTCCCGAGACTCTCGCTCTGGCCTACGGCGATATTGGCCCTCTGAAGAAGTTCAGGGAGGAGCACCGATGCAAGAGCTTCAAATGGTTCATGGAGGAGATCGCCTATGACATCCCCATCCACTATCCGCTCCCACCCAAGAACATGGAGTGGGGGGAGGTGTGTGGCTTCAACCTGTACAGCCTTAAGCTTCATCAGAAATAACCCACTGGGGAGGGGGCAGGGCGGGAAGACCGTGTTGTGCCAGTTGTCCAGCTTTCATGAGACAGTGTTTTAAAGTTGATCGTGTGTTTTTGAAGCTGCCATTGATGGAAGAGAGTCTGGATGATATACTTTTATATATAAAGAAAGGCACATTTAAAAGCAAATAAAAATGTTTGCTTCAAGAAAAACCTTTTTTCCCCTTTAACCACAACACTAGTGTCTGTTGGGGGGAGAATGTGGAGGTGGCAGGTTGTGGTTTGCTCATTCACTCTCTGTGTGTGCTCTCAGATCCGTGGGCTTGACACCAGTTACTGCATAGACAGCATGGGCCACACGAATGGTGGCACCGTGGAGATCGGCCCTTGCCATAGAATGGGCGGGAACCAGGTGAGCGTTTACACATGACGCCTCCAGCATGTGCCAGTTGACCTCCTCTGGACAGGTGGCCAAAGGCACATCCAGTCATTTTCTCGCTGACACATGGCAGAACCCAGAAATCACAGTGGCGGTGTGGGCAGTGGGGCAGTTTGAGACAGCACTGTGTTAATGCTGGCCGTGTGTGTGTGTGTGTGTGTGTGTGTGTGTGTGTGTGTGTGTGTGTGTGTGTGTGTGTGTGTGTGTGTCTTGCAGCTGTTCAGATTGAACGAAGCAAACCAGCTGATGCAGTATGACCAGTGCTTGGCCAAGGGCTTGGATGGCAGCTCTATCATCACCACACACTGCAACATGAATGAATATGCTGAGTGGAGGTACTTTAAGGTATGTCTGAGAAGTGTCTCCATACAATGGGTCCTTATGTTTAAAAGCTAGTTAACAGCTAATGACCCACCTTTAAGATGTAGTGTTGGTTTTTACTACATTATAACTGCTAATAAAGCAAGTCAGGAAAATAAATCAAATTGTTTAGTATAGAATAGAAAATGTAGATAGTGGTGAAAATTGTCTTGAGATGCATATTTTAGGTTTAGCTGAATCTTCCTGTGAGACTAAAACTGTGCTAGTCGGTTATCTTATTTTTTTCCATCATTGTGTCAGATGACAAACGGATGTTTTTTGTTTTATTTCGATAGCTTCGTAATAGCGTTGCTGTAACTGCTGCTTTGCCTCTGTCAGTAATGCCTTTTTAGCTGACCTTTATCATGTAATTTAAGTCTCTAGGGTGGATCTCCTGGTCTTCTGCTGAATGCTTGAATGACCAGTCATAATTATCAGTCTGCTTCATCATGTTGTATTTATTTTTCCCTTCCAGGATCTCAATCGGTTTACACACATCCCAACAGGGAAATGTTTAGACCGTTCAGATGTTTTGCACAAGGTTTTTATCTCTGACTGTGACAACAGCAAGAGCACTCAAAAATGGGAAATGAACAATATTGTGGCGTTTTGAATCCAAGACAGAGGATGTGCACATACAAGGGAGAGAACAGAACATGATCCTGACTATGTTTACTGCAGCACCAGACATTAATGGTGTAAATACGTCTGATGAAGAACTTCTACATTTTCACTCTCCAGCAGCGAGTCAGATCTCATATCATGAACTCAGAATAATTTTATTTTTTATTTCTGCTCCATTGTAGAGGGTGTTTACAGGGATTCCTTCTGCTCTCCATGCTGCTGTGGGCTATGCTTTGGGAATTAGCTTGAAGGTCTTTTTGACTGCACCATTATTTATGGGAAGATGCAAGAAGAAATGAAAGATGTGATACCACTGTTTTAACTTGTAACTGCTCCATTTTAAATCGTTTAGACTTATTTACTTTCAAGACGTGGACTGTTTACCACCCATTTGGAAGTGGGGTTTTTCATTTTGTTTTTGTGTTATTTAATGACACTGGACATTTCGCTTATGTGAAAGGACTTCCTGTTCATATATTCTTTGACACGGTGAAATTTAAAATCTCGAAGTTTGGAAGCTAGGGGAACTGATGGGGCTGAATTCAACAGGAAAAGGGTGATAAGGTAAAGGTAATGGAAATTCAAAAAGGATTTTTTCTATTGTCTGGTAAAAGGAATGTTTACTTGTGTATACTGATCCTGATTTAAAACTAATGTGCATCACTGGACAAGTATTGTCAAAAGCCAAATAACAGGTATTCTAATGAAGACACAAATGTTTCTCATGAGCAAAAAATAACTTGTGTATGCTATTTTTTGTACAATGTAAATATACATTTTTAAAATAACATTTTGAGATAGTGAGACTCCCTATGAAGGTGTAAATATCTAACAGTTATATTGACAGTTATCTCAAGGGAATAAATTAAATCTTTTTACCAATTTAGTTGTTTGTGTAAACAATTATGGGTATATTATCATTTTTACACAACATTTAAGTAAACATTTAAGGACAGAGGGTTGTTGAGCTGTTTTGAATCCAAACAGGTATTTGGGAATTCTATACTAATGCTTAAAATGAAACAGCTGAATCAACTAAAACGAATCACTCTGCCATTATAGTTCACTGTATAGGGTGCAACAAATGCTGAGGTCACTCATATAGTAGTAGCCATGTAACATGGCATAACTGGCCCATTAAAGTTGTCCAAATACCTTGAATCAATGGCTAGAAAGCTTCACGAATGCCTTAAAACAATCCAAAGGTATACACAATGGCTAGCTTAGCTACAGTTTCTAGGAAGACATTTGATACAAGTAATCATTAATTATAATCAGTTTTTGTCTCAGACAATAACTGATTATAATTAAACAAATGGAAACCTGCAATGTGTAGGGCTCCATTCCAGCAGAGCTTGCCTCCCACTTGGTTTTAAACTTGCTATCTAGCCTTTGGGAGTGTAGTCGTTAATCACAAAACCTGATCACCAGGTTACTGGAGAAACAGTCAAAACATGAACATATGGTATGAATGGTTTGACATGAATTATGGGTATATTACCAGTTTGACACCAGACATTTTACTTAGGTGAAACAACTTCCTGCTCATTTCCTAACCTTTAGCACTGTGAAATTTAAAATCATGGAAGCTAGATTTCACAAACTGGGGGAAAATTCAATGGGGCTGAATCAAGCAGGGAAAGGTTTCTAGGACATGGTCTATTAAAATGTACAAAGATCAAGTACAAACCAAATTGATCATAATATACAAAATTTTATTATAAAAATTGTCTACACAAATTTAAAGCTCAACATCTAAAAATCTTGTTTTTGAGACTTAAACTACAGAACATTGCTCCTCATTTTCCTTACAATGGCAGTGGAAAATTTAAACTGGGCAGAGAAACCACAGCTATTAGACAAAAAAGCAGTGCTTGGAAACAAAAACAGCTGTTAAACTTACAAAACAGTACATGACCTCAATATGTATTTCATCTATACACATCCCTGTACATGTTTTGAAAATATTCAAATGCTTAAAAAAAGAAAACCCCAAAAAAATGCATTTTCACATTGTTTGCAAACAATTCAGCTCAAGTTTCCTGACAAGTTTATTCATCATCATCGTCATCATCATCCTCCTCTTCATCATCTTCGTCTTCCTCATCATCGTCGTCTTCATCTGTGGCCTCTGCCTTCTTGCCCACCGGCCGGCCTGGCCCACCCTTCTTTGCACCCTCAGACTTCGCACCCTTGGCGCGGTATGCAGCAACATCCTAGAAACCAAGAGAGATTTTGTTAAGACTCCAGGAACACCAAAACCCAACTGTGTGGTGTAAATAAGTGTTGATGGCCTTTACCTTTTCGTATTTCTCCTTCAGCTTCATGGCCTTCTGCTCAAATGGGGACTTCTCTTTTGGTGACAGTTTGGACCACATGTCTCCAAGCTTCTTTGCAATGTCTCCAATGGAGATCCCTGGGTTGTCACCTTTCACCTTTGGGCGGTGCTCGGAGCAGAAGACAAAGAAAGCCGATCTATAGAGGAAGAAAAATATGTGCGGCTCAGCGTAACAATTAATGGATTAACTATTCACATTTTTATGTTTAACACATTTAAATTAAATGAATGTACACTTACGGTGGCCTCTTTGGGGCATTTGGGTCCTTCTTTTTCTTCCCTTTCTTTGCACCCTTAGGTGGTACATAGTTTTTCATCTCACGGTCATAGCGAACCTTGTCAGTTTTGGCCATTTCCTCAAACTTCCCTTTCTCTTTGGGAGACATGGTCTAAGAAACAAACGAACATTAGACGCTGTGGTTAAAGACCGCCCTCCTCACTGGGATCAACAACTGAGCGTTTGCTGCTGGCGCCCCGCCCCTACTCCCTCGCTGCCACCCCCCGGAAAAAACAAAACATGGTTCACGTTAACCAGCTCACCTTCCATCTTTCCGCGCATTTCTTAGAGAACTCCGCGAAGTTTACAGAAGTTCCCGGGTGTTTCTTTTTGTGTTCTTCCCGGCAGGTTTGCACAAAGAAGGCGTAGGAGGACGTCTTTCCTCTGGGCTTATTAGGATCTTTCCCCATGGCTGCAATAGTCTGAAAATTTCAAAAAATGTTTAAGTTTTAAGAAGGGGGAAATCCTCGTATAAATAGTACATCGTAATTTATGTCTGGAAAATTATTTGACTAGCAATCATGTCGTGCAGAAACATTGAACTGGCTAAGCGAGCTAGCTCGTTAATCCGATCAAGTTCCTGCTCCGCTTCCACCCGCAGAACAATAAGCGCCCCTCCATTTTGCTTCCCGCCTAAACTACGAAGTTGTCGTCCTACACCATATTGTGTAAAAAAACTACTTCTAAAAGTTAAAACATATCTGTATAGTTCGTTTAACGTTTAAAATAAATCGTATTTCACATGACTAACCGATTCTCGCGGTGGTGTGGCGAGACCGTGTAGTTGTGAACTACGCCAACCGAACCAGTCGCGGAGTTAACGTTCAACTTTAGCTGACGACCAAGACGCTAGCGTGCTATGCTAGCAAATGGACAAAACAGGAAACCTAGGACGATTTTTATGAGCCACGTAAACGTAATAGTTTGTTTAATGCAAACGGACAAAACATAGTTAAAAAGACTACTGAAGCAAGTTAGACAAAAAAACTTAGCAACTAACTAGTTAACGTTAGCAATGTAGCTAAAGTTAGTTTGATAAACCAGGAGAGCGCAATTACTGCAGATTTTAAAACCACCAGGACGAAATTAATAATCGAAATGCTACAACCACTAAATATTAACTTTTAAACACCGCAAGTAATGATCAACATGTTGGATTTAGACAATAAACATGAAACACTAGGCGGCGTATAATAGCCAACACTCACCTACGTATATCCAGCCACTTCTCTTCGACGAGTACAAGCTGAACTTCTCATGTACTGTTTAGTCAGTGTGTGGTGCGGGGCGCACTAGCTTGATTAAATGCCTTCAGGGCTCCTCCCTCACGGCCTTGAGTTGGTTGGCTGAAAACATTCAAATTTGAATCTACTGCCCACGAGGGGATATACGTGGTTTCTATTGGTTGTTCAACTCAACCATCACGTTTCGCTCCTCCGTGAAGGGCCAAGAGACCACGCCCAGGTGACGACTGATTCGTCTTATTTACGATTGGCTGAAGAATAGGTTTAAAATGGTCGGCGGCAACGTTCAGCTGTGTTGTAATCACATTTGTGTATCGACTTATTCAGTTGTTTAATACTAAGTATTGTAATGTTATGCTACGCGAAGAAGCTAACAAATAGGGTGTAATTTTCAAAAAGTAGAGTAAAATGTTTGGATGTAATTCAAGGTAGCTACCCCGCTTGGGACATGTTGTGTGCATTTTTCACATGCACCATGTTGTGTTCCGCTTAGTTTAAAGGCGCGAAAACCCCACAGTACAAAGCACGGTGAGACAAAAGCTGACAGCTGGGCGCCGTTCAAATTCGCCGCCGGCACACCCTGTACTGAGAGGCTTGAACGCCCAGGAAATCACGTAGCATGTAACACTGGGTAGCCTACCGTGCCTTCACATCAGGGCTTATGTGACCCACAAGCAGTTTCTGACGCACTATCATTGCTAGTGTCGGAAAACGTACAGAACCACATGCTTTTAACGTATATTTGTGTTGAATGTAAGCCATTTTCATAAACCAATTAAACCCTAAAATAGGCTTTTTAGGCTACGTATATGGCTAAAACGTTCACAAGTGAATGGGTGTGCGTGGGCAGGCTTTAACTATGGTATGTTTACGTTTACTTAAGACTACGTTTAGTGTTACCACGCTGGCTACTACAATACGACGTTCTCACGTGATAGCAAATTCACTCATTATAAAACTCACTTCCACCGAGAAAACAATTATCAGAATTATCGCACGAAATGATTTTTTAAACACATAGAAAAGAGAAGCAGTACCAGCGCGGTCGTACTGTGGTGCAAAACGACTGATATTTATTCATTTTAAAACGAACTCAAAACGAAATTGCTTAACGTAGTCTATCGTAATATCGTTGCTTCACTTGTATCGTTTGCCTATGCATATTTCACAGGAAAGGTTTTCACACCTTCTAAAGCTTCCAGACAACAATTAACAGAATGCTGTTACCTCAGCCCTGATTTTAAATACCCTGAAAGACGGTTCTCACTTTCCACCTCCCATTGCCTGGAGGGACAATCCCTGATAACCACTGCCCGCGGTTTAAACAATAGGTTACCCATGAGCAGACTGAGGTGTTGGAGAACTTTGAAGATGCCACATTACTTTTGAATGACCACAGCACAGAGGTTTTCAGCAGACACAAAGACTGGGGGGTGGGGACAAAGAAAAGGCAAATGGGGCAATTTAAACCCTGACGTCTAGTTCTGTGCTGGGTGATCACAGTGAAAGCTGCAGTGCATGGCCCCTGCAGTGTAACCCATTATTTATTTGAACCTATTCTTGTTTAACAAATGTATTTTAATTAATCTTTTTAAACTATTGGTTTTTATATCTATAGCAAAGTGGATATTGACTACAGAGAGATAGATATGATCTATAGATATTGATCCAGTAGTTCATGCTTATGAGATGCCAAGAAAGCATATATTATGCAGCATGCTGTAGCAGGATCTGGACTTTAAGAATGAGCTTTAAATGTTTACAGCTATTGGTTCTGCCATCCTGTCTGCCTCCTGCTTATGAATTTTAGATAAGTTCTGCAACTCCTTACTTCAGTTATATAAACTGGTAAAGTTGCAGGATCACTGCAACCCATGACAACCTTATATGCACATTCTGAATTTGGCTGATGAACAGTACAGATCTCCATTAAATCAGACTTACAACTCAGATATACAACAAAACTACAACTGAAGACAAACTGATTTTGGCTTTATTAAGCAATTTATGCTTTGTAGCCTTATATTTCACAAGATGTGAAAAACAGCAGAGAATCCTCAGTACCCTCAGGTCTTACACACACTTGTCTCTGCACTGGGCTGGGGCTTGGATTGGATTTAAAAATTGCCACTAATTATAGTGTTTTAGCCCGTGTCCATTTCAGCTGGTTTTTTAGCATTGAACCACATATGGCTGATGGAACCCTAATCCAGGTCCCGGAGAGATCCTCAGTTTAGCTGCCAACCTAATTCAACACACCTGGATCTAATGAGCAGATGCCCCTGAAGAGCCCGTGTAGATGAATCGGGTCATATTGGAGCAGGGCTGCAGCTGAACGCTCCTGGGTAGCAGACCCAGCGAAGCAGGGTCTTCTCCCATTAATTATAATGTTAATGTGTTAAAGTCTAATGAAATTGCATGTTTTGGAGAGGTGAGTGTTTCTCCACCACAGCTGGATTTCATGGTGTAAGGCAGTAGGGTAGCAGGAGTGTGGCCTGTGGCTTTGCTCTTCAGGCCTAGTTTCTGAATGTCCATGGGGACCTTTTTTTAGTCACTGAGAAAGCATTAATTTCGCTCAGAGTACATGCTCGGACATCTTGCATGGGATCACAACAGAAATTTTGGGCCCAAAGAAGACGTTCCTGGAAAAGGCAGAAAAAATACTTTTTTCAGTTTGTGAAGAATATCACAGGAAACAATAACGGGAAGTGTAAAACCGTATGATGTGAAGAATATGATGATGGGGGTTTGGGCACTAGCTTCATCAGACATTTAACAGAGTAGCTATCTATATTGAAGATGCACTGCATACATTATACCAGGTAATTCTTCAGCAGTTGCTACTGAAAAGGTTTGGTTGCAATGCCATTTCTGAGCTAGCATTACTCAATTAGGATTTGATTAGGATCTCAAAAAATATAAAAAAATTATTTATGAATATGTATGATTTACATAGGACAATAATGGTTCACTTCCATTTTAACCAATGTAACTTTGCATTCACTTAAGTGTGTATAAAGGCACTACTGCATAAACACTAGCTGTTTAGACCACATTGTGTGTTATTCCCCCACAATCCCCAGGGTACTGATGGAGTGTGTATCTGTCCAGCAAGGCCAGTGTAAAGAACAGCTGGCTGGGCCCTGTTGCACACGTGCATGTGTTAATAGGAGACTCATGATAGCTACAATGCAGTCTGTGTTTACCAGTGAGTCTAAAACTCACACCCTCCCTTTCCCCCCTTTCTCTCCCAAGTCTGCTTGAGCTACTCTGTGTCACAACCAAACAAACCACTCCACCTAGTGATCAACAGGTGTAATTACCGGGGACAACAGAGGAGCTCTCTGAAGTTGCAGAAGCACACTGTGTCACACTCGGTACCCTCCCAGTAATGGTCCTGCAAGGAGTCGATGGGTCTAATCTTTTCCAGTTTATTAGCGGCGCTGTGACAATCCCTGTCCTTCAGGACCTTTCTGTTGCATGACCAACGACTGGTTGGAGTCCCACCACCAGCATGGAGTCCAAGTAGGAGAATGCCCACAACATGTAATACTTTCATTTTACGGTCCTGCCAGCAATAAGAGAAGGAATTGGTTATTAACTTCTCAGTACAGGAGAGAGAGTGCTTTAATTTTCAGGATTAAGCATTTTAATAGCTATTTGTGAAACTGAAGTTTTGATTATACACTAAACTCAGCTGCCAATTGTAACTATGCTGAGCAAAACACCATTAAAGATTAGATAACGCACAGCAACAGAACATGTTTGGAAGACTATTACAGGCATAGCAAACAACTGACATAGTCAGTCATGGTGTTACTCATTATTACATTAACGTTCTATTTATCAGGTGTTACTCTTTGATCTACTTTCCTTTTCCCTACGTTTCCCCAAGCAATGGAAATTCCAGCAGCAGCTCCTTACCTGAGAGTGCTTGTTTCCTTGGCCAAAGGAGCCTGTGTCCACTTGTCAACTCTGTGTGTATGACTTTAGCATCTTCACAGTGAGCTCCTTATATCTCTCATCTCTCAGAGACTCCCTCTCACTCTCTTTCTCCGTCACTCCCTCTCTCTGGACCACTGTTCAGGAGCAGGCACTAACCACAGCCCTGTACACCACAGACTGTACAAAGCAATCATTTTGTTCACACATTCACTTTTGACATTAATCTGTATACAAATGCTCGCCAGCCATGTTAATTCCAACTCACCCCATAGTGTTTATATATATATGGTCTGTGTTGTGAATCCTGTAGCCCCTTAGCAGTGGTAATTTTCTGATGATGCTGTTAGTTGGGAACTTTTGCGCATCCGACCATGCTAAACCCAGCACTGATGCAGCAAAACAAGGTGCATCGGTGTGTGTGTATCGGCCTTTAACACATTCAGAGAGGCCAACAGCATACATGAGAGAGGCTAGTACTGATCGACTAGATGATGTACTAGGTCTAACCAGTACTGTTACTCGTGAGGGCGGTGTTGTGAAACATGTCTGATATGAAACATTTATTTACTCCTTCATAGCAATAAAATACCTATGATTTGTATCAGTATGAACTTGATCGGTCTGGCTTTCGACAGCACTGACAGGCACGACCAGCACTCGTGCACAGGTGACTCTAATAAGTACAAAAATATTAATTTGGACACTGACTATGTGCAAGATCATCACCCGTACTCTGAAGACACTGCTATCGAGCAGACCAAATGAGCGGACCGGGCTGAGTGAATCGTTTGTATTGAAATGCAGATTTTTGCTGCTGTAGTCTTTAGCCTCACTTGGACTCGTGTTTAGAGGACACAAAGAACAACGGCCTGGTTACTGCTAAAGCCCGGGTGTGTGTATCTGCGTCATGACTGGTCGTCTGTGTTGTGGGTGATATTATTCACTGTTTAATGAAATCACAAAATAACGGCTTTCAGCAAATGTCCTGCAAACACAGTAGTAGCCCACATATCTGCACCAAGCTCAGATTTGATCTATTCAATCAGAATGACATGCTGATCAGATAATTGTTTTAGTCGTTTAGGCAGTAAATATTTTTCTATGTTGTCCTGAACACTGATATTTCATTTTGTACCTGACAACAAGTGGAAGACCAGCGCATAAAAAAATGACCAGCATCAAATTTACCAGAGCGTCATTCACCGTTCAACGACGAGCAATCATGTTGGGAAAGCTCCTGTAGCGCCACCTGCTGTCTGCTTGTTTATTTTACGCTGAATCTTCTTTATTCGTGCTTTTTATTACAAAAAGTATTATAAGCTGTTGCTAATTTGAATGTGTACATGCATCAGTCAGTGTTATTAAAATAATCTTGTTGTGGTCGTGGTTTCAAGAGTTTTAGTCTCTTGAGTGGAACCCCGTTTTCTACTCTCTGGGAATCAGTAAAAACAGAGATAACAGATGGATCTGGAACCTGACAAGAACTCCGGAGCTTCAAGTGAATAAATGAATTAGTGTGTTACATTCACAGAGTTACAGGTTCAAATCCCATCATAGCACATACAAAGCATATATTTAACAAACCACACCCAAAACCTGCGCATTAGCGTATTAGTTTTGTCTGTTATTTTTTCCTACTCTCCACAGTCATTGATTAAATCTTGTGAGGGATAGGCCTACTTGTTACGAAGTTATTTTAAAAAAGTACTTTATCATGTGCAATGAGAAAACACCAAGCATCGACAATTTTATTTATAACGTTTCACAGCGCAGTTGATAAATCAACACCAAAATAGTTATGTTTTGCATTAGAAAAAAACAATTCTTTCTAGATATGAAAAAACTGAAGACTTTTTGGCTGAGACGGTTTCTACTGTGAGACAATTTCTACCGTGAGGTGATTGATTGACAGTGCGAAATCTTCAACATTCTATATATAGGCCTACTGGAAAAGTGCTAGTCAAAAAGACGACTAGCCTATTTTACATTTTTTAAGTAACCCTTTACACACACACACACACACACACACACACACACACACACACACACACACACACACACACACAGAGGAAGGAAATGAAGACAGGGTTTACAGTGTCTGACTTATCTAATATCTAACAGTTGTTCAAAATTAAACTCCATCTTGATCTAATGGATCAAATGATTTTCACTGGGTAACGGCGTCTTCTAGTGGGAGCTGGCATTCAGTTCCCCCAAACAGGCAAACACAGTGCTCCACATCAATAAGAGTCCTTGGGTAATAATTTTAAGCTACATTCGCCTATATCCGTCACATAAAGGAAATTGTAAGAGCTTCTGCCAACGACGTTAGACGTCCGCGTCCACATGTCAACCGTCTGAAAACACAAGAGGGCGCTGCTGCGACAGCTCGTTGAGGTTTTATGTATAGGTGTTCGGGAAACAGAGGCGAAAACTGCGGCACGTTTGTTTTATGTGAAAGCAAGGTGAGTTTTTATATTATTTTTTAATGGAGATGTAAATGATTTCTAATAGAATCATTAAAATAATTGAATTAAGCGATATGATACATTTCCCTGCCGCCTAACTTCTAGACAGCTAGTCAGCTAGCTTAGGAAACTAAGCTACAAACAGTGCAGTAAACTAATTACAACAGTGCAGTGAGAGAGTCGTACGTCCCCTTCCTCAGCTCAAGATCTAAATTATTTTAAATTGGTCCATAAATTAGTTCACGATGACTTAACCTTCAGCTCTCATTGATTATTGATTTATTGATTTAAATGCTGCACGTTATTTCAAAGCATTCTGCCCTAAGTATCTAGCTAAAGTTTGCATACCCAGACATCATCGTCACCTTTGCAAGCTTATTCAAACAGGTCTTCATACAACAGGCTCGTTCCATTAAACTGATATTAATTAAATTTAGTGGACAACTTGTAACAAATAATTTTTGAATATTACTGTTACTAAAATATACAATTGCATCTACATTTGGTATTTGCATCCCATTATATATATATATATATATATATATATATATATATATATATATATATATATATATATATATATATATATATAGCCTATACACACACGCTAGGTTTAATTTGAATTGAAGTCCTATTTATCTGGCTGCAACTGCTTTATAGCAGTAAGGTTTATGAAACGTATTTGACACAAACTAACGATCTAAACGATATACATTTGCACAAAGTATACTCTTCAAAGAGTTTTAGTATTTCAAAAGCTTATGTGGGCATATGTCTAATAATGTCCACCGTGTTATTAAACGAGGTTCTTTGTTTGTTTCAATAGCCTGTGCTGTTGTGGGAAGTGTTTAGGCCACAGTCGTACAGAAAAACATAATTAGTCTCGGTCTGCGTTTGCTTGTGAGAGCTTCGAGAATAAGGTGGCTTCTGCAGCAACAGTAATCAAGAAGTGGCCTCTTGAGTTTCATTCTTTGCGATTCTACTGAGCGACGAGGCTAAACACCGCTATAAGGTGAGGACGAGAGCACTTCAGACCCTCCCGACTGTTATAAGACTCTTGACCTTGTAAATAGAGGAGTAAACTCTGACGTGTTGGCTTCTTGACTGCAAACAAGCAACGACTTAGGGAGTAGAGTGTTCTTGCGGCTATAGCTCAAATTCTTCTTAACGCTTGATTTACGACACACTTCTCCATCCGTGAGTGTACGTAGTTATTGTTCTGGTTTAAAAGAACTGCAAACTGACAAGACCAATTTTCCCAAGCACTCCTCGCCATCAGCACACTGATAAAATACATAAAAGCAATCCCATTTGGAAAAGCAGAGTAAGTCCCTCGGATATACCGGGCCCAGCCAAGGTCTCCCATGACCCCGTAATCTTACCATATAACCCAAGAACCCGTCAATGATATTTACTCCCCAGGTTTTTACGTGCTGTCCATTTAAAACAGCTTTTTTCGTATAGGCGTCTCAAGCCCTCAATCAACCCACTTGTCTCCGCACAAGAAACCGGTCATCATACGACACACGACGGAAACTTACGTCCCTGTTTTTTATTCTAACTCCAAACCTGTGGCATGTCGAGTACGAATGTACCCATAGCCTATAGACAATCAGTCAATCAACCAATCAATCAATAAATAGATGCGTAGGATATGAAAACAGTTGATTAATGGAGATTATCCATGCTACATCCTTTCGTGATAATCAGGGCCACTGATGACTGAACAATATTCAGGAATCTAAGTGCTGGGTATCTTTTTATTTTTTGGGACTAATATGTTGTGGTGGTTCAGTATTAGGAAAGAGTGCATCATGAATATGAAATGTATTTTCTGCATCGCAAAAGAAAACAAACTTGTTAAAGTGTGCTTTGTACGTGTTTACATAATCAAGTCTAATTCACTACATTCGTTTTTTTCACTCCAGTATCATACTGACTGTATTGTATCTAACTGCTGTTGCTAGCTACAATGTTTTATTTGTCCTATAATACAGAAAATACAGTGTTGGGATCTGAAACGCATTCACCTTCACCGAGTCTACTTAAATACTGTCAAAACACTTCACTTCCGGCATTTGTTTTATTAATTCCAAATTAGTATATATTTTTATTAAACAGGCAAACGTGATTAGAAATTTCCACTTGACTTTGGTAATGATTACATCGGGATTTTGACGTTATAAATGTTACGCGCCGTAGGCTAATGGCTGAGGAATTTCTGAAGCGTCCTATCATTTCGCTTGGCTGGTCATGAAGGATTGTGCGCATTTTACAACTAGCCATTAAACTGTTACCATTTGTTAAACACCGATAGAGCATGGTATTGTAGATAGAGCATGGTATTTGTTGTGTGTGCCTTGCGGACTGGAATCACTGTCCACCGAAGGCGCAGGCTAACCACGTGGACCACCCTCACCAGCATCTCATCAAGGTGCGTTTTTCTGAACATCATCAAAACCACCTAGTGAAAAGTGCCCAAACAGCGGGGTGTGGTGGACCTCAGCAGACCGCCCTTATCCAGGCCACCCATGAGAGGCCCTAGTGCTGCCAGACCCACGGACCATTTCGTGTAACCAATAAACATGGGTTCATGGGGGTTCCGAAATGTCTTTCACCCACTTCCTAAATCCGTATGCGCGTGAAAGTGAAGAGTTAGGAAAACAGCCAAACAGTCTCGCGTGAATCGAATTCAAGTTCATTCGCGCTCATAGTTAATCATTTATTTGATTCTTCTGATTTATTTTTATATTACATTTTAAGTAATGCAGACACTTTGTTTTAGATAAAAAAAATCCAGTATTTCCGTATTGAAACCTTTTTGAAGCCTATTTATATTTAAAAAGAACTAAAGTTCCATCTCTCTCTCAAACTTGGGAATCCTGGTGTAGATGCTGTTTATTAATACACTAAGTCTGCTGTTAAACATGCCTGCATGTGTGTGCTTGGTCACATTATTGGCTAACCCCTTTGATTGGGTTTGGTTTGTGTTCTTGAGTGAGACAGGAGATTTAACCTCTATCCTCTTCAAGTGATTTGTGCCATGTCCTCTGTATTGAGCACTGGGAGTATATGGAGTATACATGTATCACTGTATCAGGTCTGCCCTGCTGAAAACCTCATTCAGGCCCTTTGTGGTTGGGATTAAGCAAAATCATAATTCACAACATGGATCAGAATCACTGGATTCATTGTTCATTGTTATAATTCTGTGATTGCAAGGGTAATTTCTCCCTTCTACAAACAATATGCTCTTTATTGAAAATGAAACAGTATGACGATGGGCTACCTTAAACAAACAACCAGGATCTACCATTAATCATTCCAGACAGTTGCGTCTGTCCCTAAAATGTGTTTGATTTGGGAAAATGTGGGTCTCTCCAACAGAAGAGGGCCAGGGGTCTGACCATGACAGTGCGCACACGGTACAAACATATTCAACATGTTAACTGCATAACTTGACTTCGAACTTCATGTGTGTATGCAGGAAAATTCTTCATGTGATACTTAATGAATGGTAACACCCCCCCCCCCCCAAACACACAGTAAGATGGTAGTCTAGAGAAGCAGAGTAGATAGCTGTCATCGCTGTGGTTTAACACAGTCAACCACAGACTACTCCAGAATTTCAGCATTAGTGCATGTGATTGATGGTGCATAGGAACCTTGTCCCAGAGGCCCCTGATTGGCATGGCGACCTGAGGTTGCCATGGTCCTGCCGTTTCCTTGGCCACTGTTCCCCTCTCCACAACCTGATATGCTTCTCGGTATGGATACCTACTGTTGCAGATCCCTTATTCTGGACATTTCCACTGCAACACTGATCAGGAAACAACGTGAACATGAGTAGGAATCAAGCTGTTTCCATAGCATGGCTCTTTATTGCAAACGACCACATCCTGTGTTTTTATTAGAAGGCTCTCCAATACCTCATTGTATCTATGACAAGCGTTCACTGGATGTTTTGCATTATACCACATGCCATATGAGGTTATTTTTACCGCCCATTGCCACAAAATGCAAGGCTGAAGTGTGTGTGCCAGAACAGATGTTTTCATGAGAGGAAAAGTGATGGGCCACATGTTTAATAGAGAGAGAGAGAGAGAGAGAGAGAGAGAGAGAGAGAGAGAGAGAGAGAGAGAGAGAGAAGAGATGAGATGAAAATTGTGGGTTGCATTTTTCAGGAATGCTCCAGATTTCAACTCCTTGTTTGTAAATATTTGATGAATGGCTTCACAACTCAGACAGACCCATGAGGTCTGGCAATGTGCATAGTGTGATAGGTTCATCTTAGTTTAGCTATGCAGAAGAGATAAGAGCCGAGCAGTTTCACTCCTGTGAGTCAAAGGAAACTTTAATACATGACGTCTGGACCATAAGTATCACAGCCAATCATCTGGGTACCTCCACATGTATACCATAAGGGTAATTCTTTCCTGTATGACATAATAAAGCATACCAGTTTGACTACAGATTTTCTGCTGGACAATTGCATCTAATTATTTAGACACAATAGACATAAACCCCTCAAAATCCATTTGCAAGCAATTCTGTTTGTCATTCTGTGTGCTAACATTATTAAATTGGTGCACAATAAGAGACTGTCAGTTTGGCTGCATTTTGTATGGACAGAAAACTTCCATCCTTTCTTTGGTGGGAAAACAAATGAAAAGAGAGAATTGGGGAATCTAAACTCACGTGATTGTCCATCGACGGCACCACTGTCCATCATTCTTCCTTTGAGCAATAATGGAGGTGTCTTATGACTTGTGTCTACTCACTATTATTCACTTGGTACTTGAAACAAAAAAGCCTTAAGACATAACCCTAGAAAAATCTCTCCTGTACCTCACACCTGTAGACAATATTGTATCCCTGCATGGTAGATTTAGACAGATTTCAGGCCCAATTAATGTTTTAGCTGAACTGTTTGGAAACATTCTCCTTGCTCTTTCTCCATACTACTGCTACTTCTACTATTACTCGATTATGCTACTTATAACAATAATAATTTGAACTATAAAATTTCAATAGAAATAGGCCAACAGAAAGTTTTAATATTATTGGTATTTAATTATTGTAACCGCTATAATCATTGTAAATAATACGCACCTAACATGTAAGAAAATGTGTAGATTTATATTACATTTTCATACAGTTTCTGAGAAAATTAGTCAGAATGCAACTTGAGTTTTAGGGGGAGTACGAACGTTCTTCAGATGTAGCATCGTGATTCTTCTGCAGTAAAACTTTAGAAACCTTTTTTTTCTAGAATTTTAGCAAAAACTGAGAAAGTGATTTTTTACTAAATAATAAAATTTTAATTAGAACTATGTTCAAAATAACAGAAAAGTATGCCTATGTGACTGAACTACTCAGTACGGCCAGTTTCGTTTTATCGTTAAATCGCTAAAGATTAGGTTTCTGATCGTTGAACACGCAAATGATTTCGTTTCTAACGGACACTGTAAATCCATATTTAGTCGCGGGCATTATTCTCAGAAACATACAATCTTTGCGTTTTCCCAAACTCCCAGATAAATGTTACTTTATGGAATAGCTGTTTATAACTGTGCTATAAACAAGGAAAGGTCGATTTTTTTCCAGTCTAAACGGGTATTTGAAAAGACATGTATTAAGATAGTTTAATTGGTTGATATAATAATAGTGCTGTTAATAGTCTGTCTGTGTGATGTACCCTAAGTCTGTTTATTATTCACTGAAGATGTATTGCAGTAGGCGAACGCTGCCGTTTGGGCCCCTTCCACTGAATGAATGGGACGAAATGGCTTGAATCTGGTTAGGGTCAGTCAATGTCAATCCGCAGCGCTTAGCTAAAAAACTATTACTATTAGGCTTAATAGATGGTAATACTGTCCACATCCGTAATGATTTGGGCGCCTGCTCGTCACGTAACTAATGGAGAGCAGGGGATAAGGCGCCAATCATTCATGTTCTCTCTCTCTCTCTCTCTTTCTCTCTCTCTCTCAAACACAAGTACACGTATACACGCACAAAGCAAAATCTTGAATAATCATGGATTGAACGCAGACCCCTATGGTTGGTAGCTCGGTGACAACGAATGGGAGTAGAATAATTCTATTTAATTTTTAAGATATTGAACTTGGAGCCACTGTAAAATTCATGAAGGAATATTTTAACAATAAGTAGCCTACACGTCGCTGCTGCTTCATATAGTTTGTGATTATTTTACTGAGTCAATGCATTTCAGAGTGCGTGTCGTGAGTAACCCATTATCTATCTATCTATCTATCTATCTATCTATCTATCTATCTATCTATCTATCTATCTATCTATCTATCTATCTATCTATCTATCTATCTATTAAAAACAAACATAATATTGTATTAAAATATAAAAACTGATAAACTGTGATCTGTTGGACAATGGGAAAACGCAGCAGTATTCTGGTGTGTGTACTGGTGTGTGTTTTGCGCGCCGCCTAGGCTGGATTTATGCTCTCGTTTAAAGGTTTTAAATGTTTATCACCGACAAAACAGAGCAGTCGCCTCCTGCTTGCCGGGATAAATGGAGTGTTAGGCGAGTCGCTTGAAATGACACGCATGCCCCGTCCACGTGGGAGGTCCGCCTCTCCGCTCATTCTCGCACCGGTAAGCCGTGGGCTACACACGGCCTTGGTACAGGCCAAAGGTGCGCGTTTGAAATAAAGACGCAAAGGGAATGGTTGCACTCGGGGCATTTGGTTTTTGGTGGACTATACGGCATCGGCCAATATGGTTCATATTTACATCTAAAAAAAAGTATTTCTTGGTATATGTGTAGATAAAGCATTTTCGCTTTAGAACCGCGTAATTAACTTGTAAGAGTGTAGTAGCAGAACTAATTCAGTAGCATATCATGGACACCTGAAATATGAAATATGTTTCCGTCATACTAAACATAAAGGCGTCTGGAACCATATATTTGAATAAGAACAACACGAATGGCAATAATGAATATTGTTAATAAACAATAAACAATAATGGTATTGCTTTATGCACTTATTTATCAATCAATTTATTTGTTTTAAAGTAAGGTGCTTAAGGCAATAACCAGGTGAAATCTGGATTCAGACAGTGAAATGTGGATTTAAATACGGGAACCATGGATTCAGATTCAGGTTACTGTACCATTCTGAAACGCTATGTTATAGTACTAGCAAGGCTACACAAACAAAACAGGTTTTAATGTAAGCGCGCCAAACACTAGCATTACAACTAAGTTAGATAATACATATTAAGCTTCCCTCTCTACATTTTAGAAGTTTAGAAGATCATTTTACCATAGTCACCGGAGCACTTCGCGTTTCACGTAACAGCTCTTGCACGAGACGAAGCCCATTTCTCAGTACTTTATAGCAGATATGGCCGTGCTATGTCTCAGGCGTCAGGGCGCACAAGTGCTTGGAGAAGGTTTTGGAGGACGGTTTGGATGAAGAGTGAGTTTTTTTCCCTGCGAGAAACTCAATCTCAGATACAGTAGCGCCCTCCGTCTGGGAACTGTCACTACTGACAGCGGCACAGGGCGAAGGCCCGCAGGCCCACTCTTCTGCGCGGCATCAGGCGAAAAAGTGGTATAATTCTACATTAATGCGACTGTCTGTCGATTTATTTTGATATCTACAGATGCCTCAGCAGGTGGTCATGTGAGATATGTTAGACCCATGGGTGGTAGAGAGCACGAAAAGCATCATTCCGAACTTCCAGTCACTTCCTCCATTAGCCCAGACTGTATTTATTTGTGTTATTCTGTCTATTCATCTTTGATTTTAATCAACAAGAAGTAGGCTAAGTAATTAAGTAAATTAGTACCTAGATAAATAAATACATTCACATGTATTAAATGATTGGGAAAACAGTTATGCGATAAAATGTGTTAAGTTACTGTATAGCTATTTGGTAGGACATACAATAAGCAACAGAAACAGCCAACAGGCAGTGTAAGGTTATTCCTTTGTTTTAAAATGTAAATGGATACACTCTAAGGTCATATTCAAATGCTTGTCGACGCGGCTTCCACTGAATATCACTGCTGTAATACGGACACAGGCCTACTCAAAAGCATATATAAAACAACAGAGTTTAATAAATTTGATGATTTTTGCCATTTACACGCGGGCGCTACAGACATAAGTATTAATTTAGGTAAGCCTACTATCGCAGTGTCGCTCGTGGGTGTCTTGCCAGACACGCACGCAAGTTACGCAGATGTGCTGAGCAGCTGATTTTTCAAGTCAACGCTTCGTAGAAGCTTGGTAACTATTTCTAAAATACTAGAATTAAGTGCTGTTTTTTTCTGCCAAGAAGTAAGGACGTCTTGGCGCGGCGGACCTGTTGCTTTCTGGCCAGTTTAAATAAACAGGCAGTTGTGCAATTAGTTATGTTATTAATAGGCTTCCTTTGGACTGCAAGAGGGCGCGAGTGTTCGCCCTTATTTTAAGAACGTGAAATATGTGCTGCTAGCAAAAAACTAAACGTACATTCGAACACACTCTATCGAATTAGATTTGTTTTAACTTTATTGTTTAAAAAATGACCATATTCAATATAAAGCTATATTTATTCAATATAAAGCTATATATATATATCCAATATCTTACAAATAACTGAAAATGGTTTTCTTTACCATATTGAAATCGGAATATTAACCCGTACGGCGTAGATTGTTTACGTTTCATTCTGCTTTGGCACAACTGTCAATGGGAAAATGGTAACCAAAACAATAAAATGTCAGAATATGCGCATGAATGGATATCAAAATAGAAGTGCCACAAATTTACTTGAACTGAAAAATCTAATACATTAATTTCAGAATGATATTACCTGCATAATCCCACTAACGCACTCGATGCATTAACTATAATAAAAATATAAATAATTAATAGGCTAACTGGTTTGATATCACAATTAGGTAACTGCAAGTCTTAACATGATTCAGTGTTGAACTAAACTATTGGGCAGGTAACATGTTTGTGAACTTAGCCTACATTCTCAAATAAGCAAGACATTATTTGAAGGAGCTATGTTTAAAAAAAATGCTGATTCTATTTGAGTAGAACTGACTGAACTGAGGTATAGAGGTTTACACGAGTGGTGAGCAGGTGTGTTGTTGACGGAAAAAGTTAAAATAACAATAATAATTATTGTTATTCTTGCTATTACTACTACTGTTGTTTTGTTATACGCAACATTTCGAAATAATAATTTCCCGTTATCTATGAATGATCATTATGTGAATATTAGATTATAAATAGCACAAAGCGTTTTTCTTTCTTTCTGTATTTGATCGGATTGATGAGTTGGGTCATCAAATATTCATGGTGATGAACTGATGCTGTTAATATTATTTTCTGTTAAGAACTCACGGGGAAAATCAGCTACATATTAGTCTGAAGTTCTGTTAACGCGTCTGCATAGACAGCCAGACCACTACACTGCGCAAAGATGGACATGGAACATTACACACACACACACACACACACACACACACACACACACACACACACACACACACACACACACACACACACACACACACACACACACACACGTGCCCCGCGCACATTCACACGCACATGCGCAAAACAACATCATTGCTTGTTTTCATAAAATTATTCATGTGATGAAGGCCTATCATACTAGCAAGCCCTTACATTCTAATTCTGCGTGCAGCGTGATGACGTCCAATGTAGGCGCAGGATGGCCCCTACCGTCTGATCTGACGTCAACATGTCCGCTAAACCGTGCTGCAGATTGAAAAAAAACGTGGAGGAGGGACTTATGAACTAATCGTTCACAGATGCCTGTAATACCAGGAAAGAGATCCTATTTGGTCCACATGCGTTAAAATCTATCACAAGCCAGTAAGCTTTAAGATGGAATTGAACACAACAACAGAGTATTTAGACTGGTGACCGGTAATCAGCCAGTTTGTAGTTGAAACAAACATCGTGGTGTATTTATTTGACACCTATTTAACATTGGAACGTTGTGATTAATTTGGAACGCGCGGTCAGACGTTCTAATAATGGGCTGTGATGTTGGACGCAGCCCACAGCGGGGAATCGAAATCACTTCTTGGCTCTCTGCAACGCGCGCAATTTCACTCGGAGGAAGCAGTGCGGTGCTGAGATCACCTTACTAGACCATTGTGACACCCGCTCTACCATCCTACATGAAATACAAAGCATATTCCTGAACGTTTATGGTCTTTGTCAGTTATACAGCCTTCCGAGCACCGCGTTTTAAAGATAGACCTACTTGCTCCTCACTATTAAGACTGAACTACTGACGTCAGAGCTGCAGTAGGGCACGAGGAGGTCAAAGAATTATCTGTATCTTTAATCAAGGGAGAACCGTCGGTTAATTTTATCTTGGACGCCATCTTGACAGAGACAACAAATTATCTAGACTATAATTATCAGCACGCACTAAGTCCTCTGGAACCAGACGGCAGAATGTAACAAGTGATTATCTAATACTATCGGATGGGTTCTAAATCGTCCTCATGTCCTCGTTTCTTCACTGATTTACTATGACTGTCAAATTGCATGCCTGTGCATGAAAAATTCTCCGGCTTATAGTTACATGAGGAGACGCGTTGTGTTGCAGGATACTGTGCTGCAGAAACATAACTTTAAAAATAATACTTAAAGAAGAAATAAATGAGCAATCTAACATTTGCACAGGCATACATTTATACATAAATAGATTGCAAAGGGAAATTGGTGAATTAATTTTTCTGTTTCAATCTTGACTACGCTTCCACTGCAAAAGAAATAGTCCGGAAATTTTAGCTAGTGTGCGGCCAAGTTAAATGTACTCCTATTTAGCTCAGGAATTACGAATAGGCTAAATTATGTAGTATTTTCATCACGGACCCATAACTGCTTAACTAACAAAACTGTTATGACCACTACCGAAGCTGTATTTTCTGCTGTGCTACGTGCACAACCCCCTCACCGGGACGTTTGAGCGGTGAGTTTTGATGGGCATGTTATCAATCACGTGCACATCCGATAGCTGCTCCGCTCAGCTCCGCGACAGTCCACCTCGCGATGACCTTCTTAGCGTTTCACTCTTAATGTCAATCGTGCATTTTTCCACAGGCTCCAGAGTGTCTGTCTGCTCCTTCGGCGAGGAGAGAAAAACAATTCACCAAAGACATTTCGAGGCGATTATATATATATATATATATATATATATATATATATATATATATATATATATATATATATGAACGCCTTTTAATGTAATGGATCTGAGAAGATCCATTTCGTTTTTTGGGAGATCCGACATTTCACAATGTACTATTTATTTATTTGCTTACCTATTTCCTTAGGCCTGCTATCTAATTTTTAAAATATTTATGGATTTTACGCACCGGGACAAACGACCCTGTGCATATTGCAAATATTCTATATGCACACGTTATTTCGTAACTCAATTTCAATACATTAATTTGGTAGGTAAACACAATTTGTACTATTTTGGGTGCTAACAGAATAAATTAGAATTAGGCCTACTTCAACAGTAAAATAACTTCTGTTGTTGTTTTTATCACTAACATACGATTTAAAAGTTTCCCTTCGAAAAGCCTCTTGTTAGATATTCGTGCTGTGTACCAACAAGCATTAGATGACACACAGAGCAGTGGTTTTTATCGAATATAAACAGTCACTTAAGGACCTACACGCTCCCAAACCGCCCCCGTTAGGATTGAGCTTGCGGTGATGGTTCGCATGAGTGCTGTTTGATGAGGCTGTCATGCCTGTATGCCTATACCTGAAAATATTTTAGCGACGACACTTGGTTCAGACACGCATGTTTCTTTACTATCAACGCTTAAAGGCCGCATAATAACGCTAAGCAGTAACAGTTGAATTAAGGCTGATTTAACACCGATTTGCCAATAGATACAATGACTTTACCTCTGCCCTAAATAAATAATTAATCAATTATTTATCAATGCAACACGAAAGTTTAGATCGTTAAAACACAGTGGTTTATTGAATTAATTACATTGTTTACAATATTATTTAAGTTTCTTGTGTCTGGACGGAAGTGCACTTGAGTGAACTCTGCGTTAGTTTTAAACACGACCAGATTCTACACGGCCACAAACATCACAATATAACACTTCATGACATTTTTCAAATAAAACGTTATTTAACTGTATCATAACTTCGACCCTCGTTATATTTAAATTCAGAAAAAAACAGAATCAGAGAAAGAGAGATAGGAAGGAAAAGAAAGAAAGAGAAAGCGACTTACACTTCACGTACACCTTAGCGGCGGACATCTCGGCTTTGTTTCGGAGTGGGACAAACACTCACCACACACTAGACAACAACAACACGCTCCCTTACCGAGGGGTCATCCTCCTCTTAATATGGAATGTTTTTTTTTCTTCAAGGGTCCACTGTCCGTAGCGGGAAATTGCACATAAATATTCCATTAAATAAAGTTAGCGTAAAAATCAGAATGACAGGAAGGCCTCGTCTCAAGTCTGTTTGGTAAGGTTTGGCTTCACTGCTTGAGCTCCAAGGCCCAGACGTGTTGCGGCCACCCGGTCCTTCCTTTGGGTTTCTTATCACTGCCGCTCCCTGAACTTTTCAAAACTTCATTCTGTTTCAAATAAAACAAAAACAAACAAAAAACCCCCAAACAAGCAAACAAAAAGTATTAGGTTATTTGCCACAGAACATCCCCCCTGCCCTCGGTATACCATCATTTTTCATATTTGGAATTACAGCTTGTGCAAACCAAGTACTTTTTCTACTGATTTAAAACTGCAAAACACCTCTGACACCTCTGAGGAAGGCAAAAAATAAAGTTTGCCCGTTCTTGATGGATTCGAGTGTAAGCACAGGTAACCTACATGGTGCCGTAAATGAAGTTTTGCATTTCACCGATTACATAGAAATTGTCATTTTGCCTACGCGGTTATCGGAATAAGAAGAATCACACGTACCATTTCTTTCTTTCGCCTTTCTTCTTTGGCGTCTGTCTTTTTGAATTCGGCTTTGAAGGCCTCTGCTTCGCCGTTATGCTCGTCCTTGTCCAAAATGTCCATGAGGTAAGCGATGTAGCTTGTGGCCAAGCGGAGCGTTTTGATTTTGGACAGCTTGGTGTCCGCGGGGACGTTGGGGATGCACTCCCTGAGCTCGGCGAAGGCGCTGTTGATGCTCTGAGTCCTGCGCCTCTCTTTTCGGTTTGCCGTTGGTCTCCGTTTCACTGTTCGGGGTACCATCCCAACGGCTCCTGCCCCCGGGACTCCTCCGTAGTGCGCGTGGTCGAGCCCGGGGGCTCCGGTGGTGTATTCGGGACTGTACGAAGGTGCCATAGTGTAGTCTGGAGGTGACATCTCCGGGTGGGTAATGAGCCATCCATGGAAATAGGGGTTTTCTTCGTGACAGCGGCTGGCGGCTGCAGCGGCGAACGAGTAGCCGTCATGATGCATAACCGGATGGTGAGGGAAGCCTCCAACTAAACTCATAGCGACCGACCGAACTATTCCTACAGCAAACCGCAAAAGGAGTACCTTTCCCCCCCTCCTCAGATTGTGCGTAATTTGTCCCGACGATTTTGGGTACTTACTAGCTTCCCATAAAGAGGAAGTCGAGTAGCACCTCTCTAGCAGATGAAACGCAGCGGTGTTTATTTGTCCATCACAAAACTACAAATGCTGGCGAACCAAGCATATTTACCACAGTAATGCAGACAGCCTAAAACTAGAAGTCAGCTACTTACACGCGTAGGCTCCATTGCCCATATCCACCACGAAAACTCCCGCTAGTTATCAATGTAAACTGCACACTTCATCTGAGCAACGGCGCTGGAAACTTTTTGCGTGAGCCTCGCCGAGCTTTATGGTTTTCAAATCCGTGGTGGAACTCGTTCGACAGGGTGTAGGACGGAGAAAAAAAAGTTTCCAATCCCTGTGGTTCACACAATATGCAGCCTCGCGGAGGAGCAGGGGAGGATTTCTCCGTTTGATCTCGGCGTCACAGCTTCATCTTAGAAGTGCCGGAGTTCATATATGTGGTCAGAACATTCCTCAGCCAATCCCGTTGGAGAAGAGGAGGGACGTGTGCTGCTTAGCAGGGTGTTTACTCACCTAAATTGCGCTAGCCCCCAAACTTCTGGCAGATTTTACTAATGTCGTTAATATTATGAAATATATTCCAATTTATGTGTATGCTCGTAGTTGCTATAGAGTGATGGTAGTTCTGCTTTTGATTCAAAATATTAAGTATTAAAATGTCCTGCATTAAACCCGTGCTGTTATAAAATAACTGCAGAAATAAAGTTTGTTTAGGCTTAGAAATGATGGTCTCTAACTTCGAACTGTTTAACCCTTTGTTGCCATTATTACCAATATAACACCCCAACTGGACATTTCCTAACAATAGATTCACTCGTCGTAAGTGTTGTTCCGATTCAACCGAACAAACGTCCAGATTCAGCTCGTCATTACCCCTCAGGCAGCATGGAAGAGTTTATGCCTAAATCATGAAAACTTTTTAATCTATTCATGTGTGAAGAACCAGACCTAAATTATTAAACTCCGAAAACGTAGTAACGAAAAGTAACTCTGAAAATGACGGGTCAATTTACTTTGTATTTACTCAAGCATAGAGAAATCTATGAGCCTCCTTTCAGACGTATTAACATATATAAATATAATGTTAATAATATAATGTAAAGTTTCCAGCTGTGATGAATGTGTGTGTGTGTGTGTGTGTATATATATATATATATATATATATATATATATATATATATATATATATATATATATATATATATATATATATATACACACACACACACACACACACACACACATATATATACACATATATAATATAGGTATGTATTGCCAAATGATGTACAGATTTTAAATAATTTTTTGTGTTCTCTGTTTTAGTTTTCCTCCATAGTAAAAATTCTTTCCCTCTGCGTGTGTGTGTGTGTGTGTGTGTAAGGGTGTGTGAGAGAGAGAGAGGGAGAGAGAGAGAATTCTTATTCCACCGGATAGCAACAAGTAATATTCAAAATGTGTTTTATTATATAGGAATTAAATAATTCAGCACTGGCGCATCATTCACATAGTGGCAGGGAATTGTGAATATATGCCGTATATACATCATTCAACACAAGTGATTTATTTAAATGAGACTCCGTAAAACTCGAAAGTATAGGCAAATCAACGCATTTGGCTTTTAAATTACAAAATCGCTACAAAATCACAATCTCAAAATAAAATGTATGTAATCTAGAATTTATCACTGGTATTTTTAAATGCAGTTTAGAAGGTGCACGAAACTGTACCATTATAAGATTAGTCAAATCATCATCATCATCATCAACATCATCATCATCATCAACAACAACAATAATAGTGATAGCTACGAGATCAGGTAATTTAATACAATAATTGAAAAGTAGTGGGGAGCTAGGATAGAAAATCCTTCTGATATGTTATAAATAATTGGAGTTGAAAGTCATTGGACTATAAATACACAGATATTTTCGAAATTAATCCATATTGTCCTCAAATATACGGTTTCACAGGCATACAGTGTAAAGGAAAGGGTCACAGTAGATACATTTTGATGTAGCTACTGAATAAACAATAACATGGAACGAAGACTCGTTAAAGGCCATCATGCAGTATACCCACGCAGACGAAAGAAAGTTGGCATAAAGGCCGAATGCTCGCGTTTCTTATGTTTTCTGTGAGATCCTTTGGAAGACTTGTAGCTGACATGTGAGTTATTTTATTTGGATAGTTTGCAGTCGCACCAGAGCCCACACACAACACGTGTTAAACAACGCTGTGTGTGTGTATATGTATGTATGTATGTGTGTGTGTGTGTGTGTGTGTGTGTGTGTGTGTGTGTGTGTGTGTGTGTGTGTGTGCGCGCGTGCGTGTGCGTGTGTGTGCAAACGCGCAGGCATGTTCGCGATTCACGAAAGAAACAGGGAGCGGGAGATAAGGATAAAATAGAGTGAAAGACAGACAGATGAGAGAAAGAGGATGCGTTTATTGTGTATAAAAATTATATTTTCACAATGGAAGGTCCGTGATTTATTCGTGCTTAAGTGTACGCGCGCGCGCGCGCGTGTGTGGAAGGGGCAGTGTAATTTATCGGTATGATTGGTAGTGCTTGAGTCATTTAAACGCGCCGAGTCTCCAGCTAATGACACATAATCAGCCCGTGGGTCACTTGGTCAGACTCCTGTTACAAACCCCTCCCCCCCTTCTCATCTCCTTTCAAACTACATTTTGTACAAATAAATAAAGTTATGCAGAGCCAAATGTTTCAGTACGGCATGAGTGTTTAATAAATGTGGTATAAATCAAAGCAGTGTCAAGGGCTGGATTTATCAGAGCTCACTAATATTATTCGTCGTAAAATGATCCGTAATATTTGCTGCATGATTTTATCACTATGCACAAAGAATATCTGCATTTTCACTTTTTACCCTTACGTCATACGTCACAGGCCACTAGCGCTTGTAAAAGTTTCCCATAAAGGATTAATATATAATTTTTTTCCATCATGAGTTTGAGAGTCATACGTATGAAAACAATGTCTAATTATTTAGTCTGTAAATTATTCAGTCTGTGTTTAAATATTAAGAACAAAACATTGTGGCTTAAGTATTTTGCGGGTTTAGGTTATAGTGAGCCAAGTTGCACATCATTGGCCTACCTGATCATAGAAACCGCTAAAGTATAGTGATACCTCCTCCTTCGGTCAGTCTGCCTTTCGCTTTCCACTGGAGGGCTCATTAAACCAACCTTAAGCTTCTTTTAAAAACCCTTCCTCCAATCCACTGCCTCAAAATCAAACCCCGCAATCATCACCGCGATGGTAAATCATATCAGCTCAATTCGACGCCAGACTCTTCTGTCTGATGGTGGGAAGTCGCGATAACTGATAGTTTCAGAGGCTGATTGGCTTTTCCCACCTCGTCAAAGAAATATCACGACAGGTAAGCCGTAGTAAACGGTATATATAGAAACTGTGTTAAACCAATCTTAGGAGATAGGAAACCGGGACAATAACGAGATTTAAGAGACGTTAAGAGATTTAAGTTATCCTCCCAAGAATTACAGCCATTATACAGAAAATGTGTTGAATTGTATTGCATGTCTTGAACTGTAACATTGCAAAGAAGAGTAATTTGTTTTCTTTTTTTAACGAAGTTGCACTGTGTAATAATAATATAAATAAATAAATAACCATTTTATTATTATTTTTGTATTGCTTTATTCTTAAACATAATAGTCTGTAGACATGTGGAGTCTCATGATAATAGGGATATTTATATAAATATGAAGCCATCTTATATTTTTTGATTGAGTACTACTGAAATAAAACTAATAATGACTAAAATGCCATTAAAATCTTAAATCAAAAATGTTTCTAACAGCAAATTATTTAACAATTTCTGCATCAGCTGTAAGATAATTTAAACCAATACTTATCGAATAAATAATGAAATATAAAATCCCCGTTTACAGGCTGAGAGGTAATTTTGTGGGCAAATTGCATTGTCTTTTAGAATATTTGTTGTTCAATTGTTCGTCATTCTGCATTTCACACTGACGTTTGAATTTCATCAAGTAGTTTTCATCACAACATCACAGCATTCCATCACGTGTGCATAATGTAGACCAGTCTACTATTGTAGCTTGGATTAAACCTACTGTACCTTAGGTTGTTTAATATTCACATTTTTAAAATTAATAGCCTTGTGGATAACAGCAGATATGTCAAATTATTAATTTAAATCTCAACCAAACCAAATTCCATTTGAAAGATTTTTTTTTTCACATGTGTGATGTTCCCTTAATGTTTTTTAATTCATATCACCATTCATTTTGCTCATGTCTTCTTGTAGTTGTACTTGTGTACATTAATGTTTGCTAAATCTAACCATCTTCATCCCATGTATGTATCTATGTTGGTTAATATTCATCAAACAACATATTTTGATGCCATTTTGTCAGTGCTGCAATTTGAGCAGATATAAATATGAAATAAATGTATCCCGGAGCTCTTAAAGTCAAGAGAAAAACACAGTTAAGTCATAATAAAGAATAATGATAAAAGCAGAGCAAAACAAGATGGACACACACACACACACACACACACACACACACACACACACAAATGCATAAACTCTCATCGATCACACAGATTTATCCCAGCACAACTGCTGTCCTTAAAGGACACATTTATTACCACCTAACCCTAACCTATTTCCAGCTTATGCACATGGTTTTCCACCACAACACACTCTTTGCTCTACTTCTCTCTGTCTCTCTGTCACTGTTTCCATCTGCCTTCTCTGCCTCTCTCTCTGTTTTTCGATGTCTCTCTCTGTCAATGTCTCTGTCTCTTTTGTTCTTCCTGTCTCTCTCTGACCCGTTCCTCTTCCCTCTGTCTTACACACACAGTCTTATCTCCAGCCTGCTTCATTTCCTCAGTGCTGTCCTCTGGCACCTGTTCTTCCCACTCACACCTAATAGCTCATACTCCCTGTTCATCAACAGTCTGCACCCATGAGACACTCCCAGGATTCCCTACATGCCCCTACGCCTCCCATCCCGTAGGTGAGACGCACTGCCAGACGGCGGTCTGATCTCCTGTGGGGCTGTGGGGTTCGGATGTCCAGCAGTTGGAAGGCCACTGTTTGATGTGAACCTGCACTGCTAGTTATCTGGGCTGCAGTCCTCTTTATCTAGGATCCTGTGCTGTGTACTTGTGTCTGTGTCTGTGTGTTTGTGTTTGTGTTTGTGTGTGTGTGTGTGTGTGTTTGCACACTGTTTCCTACCACTGTCACTGTTCTCTCCTTGTCACTCATTTAAGTCCACACACACACACACACACACACACACACACACACACACACACACACACACACACACACACACACACACACACACACACACACATATATATATATACACGTAGCACACACACACACAAGCGAATAAAAGTGCACACACACATATGCTTAATTGAGCATATGTCCACACACACATGGGCACACTGGAGCTCTCATTGGTTCCTGACTCAGCTGTTTCCTGGCTATGCAGAGCTAAAGGCGCTCAGAGTAGAGCAGGCACACACGCACACACAAACACACATGCATCAAACAAGCCCATCAGCCATTTCCCTCTTTTAGACCCTGCCAGTAGCTTCATTACGCTCTATCAGCAATCAATCTTACCTCAAATAAAATAAAACTGAAAAATCATTACGCTAATGAGGACAACTCTGCTGCCGTTTTGTAATTATCATCAGTCCAGCCAATGGGGTTTAGCCAAGTCACTCTAATACAGCTACGCCCTCTGAAGCAATGCCCCACCCCCCCACTGCAGAGTGTCCCTATTTGCTCTCTGCATGGCAGCTCCTCCCCCCTATTTTCCTCTTTACCTTGTGCAGATAAATTGCATTCATAACTCATTGTCCCAGGGCCTAACACAATACTAGTAAGCCATTTATGCAGTGCATCCAAAATCCAATGAAATGAGGGGAATCTGGCCCCGTAATCAGAACCACATGGGCTCCTGTTTGTAGTGTGCACCGTGCAGACAGCAGAAGGGTGCTTGTTGGAAGCTTCACAGTGTACTCTGTAGCTCTCACTTGCCTAGTCATCCACTACAGTCTCAGCACCTGTAAAACAGCCAATACGATTACCCGCATCTCTGAAACAGTGGTTATGGTTACATGTACTGCGGCAACAGTTGTGATGGTCAGCGGTGCCTCTGAAAGACCTGTAATGGTCACCTACACCTCTGCAACAGCATCGATGGTGGCCCAAGGTGCATCATCTCCTTCCCTCCAGCTGGGAGTGATGTTTGTAGAGGGAGTGTAAATGCAAAAACAGCCTGGGCTCAGAGTAGATGCTGGATGGGTCTATGCCCCACCTCCCTGGACAATCCCTGGACAATTTACCGTGATATTAGTGCACTCTGTCGACAGCACACGGTTGACTCTCTCTCTCCCTCAATCCATCACACTCCTGCCGATTACGCAGCTCCTACTGTGACCTGAGTTACTCTCCGAGCCATAACTCCTGCAGAAGAAACACACCCTTACTTATCCAACCACAGCCCAGCTGTATGGGGGAGGTGTGGGAACCCTGGGTCCGCTTTCTCATTCTGTTCCTTCAGCTGGTGTTGGAGTGGATGGCTGCAGATCTCATTCTCCTCGAAACGTTCCTGATGTGGTGTTTGTCTGTGAACCACTTTATTTCATACAGCTGGTTAGTACATAAAAAACATTAGATATTATAATCATATTTCAATGGCCACTCGATGGGTTCAAGTGTTGCAGTGCTGAGTTCAGCTCTGTGAAAGCTACAGGTCTTGGTGCTCTCGTGCTGATGGAAGAGGCATCAGGTGGAAGTATGACCCTCTGTTACTGTCAGCACCATCTCCACAGCGCTGATCATTACAGCAACAACGGTGGGAGTCAGTGGCTGCTGCTCTTGTGGTGTGAGCAGTCACAGGTGGGCTGGTGGAAGCTTGGGACCGTGTCCATGCTCGCCCGCAATCCTGACTCTCCATTGGATGATGGGAAGAAGGAAAGAAGGATTTCCAGGACCTTGTCTTTGGAAAATCAGCAATGCTCACAGTAGAGAGGGAAAGAGATGCCTGGAGAATGGAGAATATCCGTGAGAGGGGGCGGACTGAGTCCCAGATATGAGTGGCAGTGGTAATCAGCCAGCACCCTCTCTGCATGTGTTAGGCCTTTTCATTCTGCCTCTTACTACTCTTTTCCTTTCTCTGTGTTTTTGCTCCTACAGAGATGGAAATAAACAGTAATTAGTGTGTTATTTTTTTATTTCACAGCTCGGTGAAACACAGCTATGTCATGTGCAGTGACAGACATTGCAGTGGTGGATATACAGTGACAGTCATGTGTAGTGAGTCATGTCCTGCGACGGTCATTTCTTGCAACGGTCATGTCCTGCGACAGTTGATGTGCAGTGATAGTGATGGATGTGCAGTGACAGTCATGTGCAGTGATAGATGCGCAGTGATAGATGCACAGTGATAGATGCACAATGATAGATGTGCAGTGATAGACATATGCAGTTGATGGATCCCAAGACATTGTATGTAGAGCCCAAGGAGTTTCTGTCCCTTGGTATTGACCCGATGGTCTTTAAAAGAGGTAGAGTTGATAAGATGTCAGGCAACAGCTTCTCCTGTTATTACAGTAACATCAGCATGCACAACTATGAACAAGGAACTCTGGGGGTTCTTGCAATTAATTTCCCTTCCATGTCTTTGGAACTAGATCATGATGATAATTTCCCTTCCATGTCTTTGGAACTAGATCATGATGAGACAATAGCTCTCTGTTATAATCTGGAACTGTGGATTCCACATTAGTACCCACTGATGGGTTAAACTGGTCTATTGTCCTTCTTGATAGACATTAAGGATGAATGTACAGGCAGCAGGTTGGGCATTCTGCGAGCTCCTGTCGCTGATCGTAAGTGGGGTGTGTGTCACTGCCGCACTGATGTAAAAACAGCTTTTCTCCGTTTCCATCCGTGCCTTTCAGAGCAAGAGCACATGAGGCCTTACAGAGGCGACAGAGATAAATACTGCACTAGACAAGCCTGAGGCTCCCCGCAACATCCTGGCCAGGCTGTTTGGGAGTTTACAGGGCTGCAGTTTGTGGCTGCGGCCGATTTATTGGAGCGCCGGTCTCGTCAAAACCACAGTCCATCATGGTAGTGCGCTCTCTTCAGCCATTATCCCCCCAGCGATGTAATCCGTGCACACAAAAGTGCCCATCGCTAATTTACAGCCCCCTGACGGATTTACACCCTTCTCCCCATTAGTGTGTACATTACCTTTGGCTTGTTATGTAATGGTGTTAGGGAGATTTAAGAAAAGGATAACAAGCCATAAATTTGAGCTCTTCTGCAGTGAGAACGGTGTGTGTACGGGAAAAGCATCCAGAGCCGAATCCCCTCCGGACCAGAGCTGGCTTGGAAAAGTGACCGGGAGCGTGATTCACTATTAAGACTGTGCAGATGTTTATTTGTTGAGTGTGACTGAAGGGATACAGTGGCATTTAGGTGTCGGATGTGAACCCACGAAGGACTGATGTCTTTAGTAGATGATTCTTAAGTTGAGAACATTGCCAATGGGGGTTGATAAGCGGATGATAGGGGTTAATTGCCAGTTTGATGAGTGGATCAGGGCTGGCGCCACGGGGGGGGGGGGGGGGGGGGGGGGGGGGGGCGAAAGGGGGCGTCGCCCCCTCAGACGAGGTGTCCCACCCCCTCAATGTAAATATTAAGACCCACTTATTTTACAACAATCGCTACATGGCGCCCCCTCGCCCGCTCAGCAATCGTTACATGCCACCCCCCCTCAACAACTTAGGTTCGCCACCCCCGCTCAACAACTTACGTTCGCCACCCCGAAATTTTCTAACGCCCCCTCACTGTATATGTTCTGGCGCCGGCCTTGGAGTGGATTGTCAGTGAGATTTGATGAGTGGATGATGGGGATTAATTGCCAGTGGGGTTTGATGAGTGGATGATGGGGGCTAATTGTCATTTGGGTTTGATGAGTGGATGATGGGGATTAATTTCCAGTGAGGTTTGATGAGTGGATGATGGGGATTAAATGTCAGTGGGGTTTGATGAGTGGATGATGGGGGCTAATTGCTTGTGGGGTTTGATGAGCGGTTGATAGGGGTTAATTGCCAGTGGGGTTTGATGAGTGGATGATGGGGGTTAATTGCCAGTGGGGTTTGATGAGCGGATGATAGGGGCTAATTGCTTGTGGGGTTTGATGAGTGGTGGATAGGGGTTAATTGCCAATGGAGTTTGATGAGTGGACAATGGGGACTAATTGCCAGTGGGGTTTGATGAAAGGATGATGGGGATTAATTGCCATGAGAGAGCTGTTGTATTCAAACGTGCTCTGGAACTAAAGGGAAACCTGAACACATCCTACACCTACACCCACATCTCCCTCCACCCTCCAACATCCACTATCCACCCCCACCCCCTCTTTACGTTTGCAGTGCATTGGTAATTTAAAAACAAAGCACACTTTCCCATTTAAGATCAGAAAATGAGAATTCAGTCATGACTTGCAGAACAGCGCACACTGTGGGAGTGAAATATGCCATCAGGTCAGACTGGGTCTGTCTCGTGGGCTGTTGTAAATCAGGCCAAGTGTGTATAGTGCTGGTTTCAATCATCCTGTCGTGTCCTCCCAGAACCCCTGAACTGTATACTGTACTTAAAATCAGGTTCTCCCATTATTACAGAACTTTGTTGTTATGTCAATATTCCATTATCAGAACCATTAGTTCACATGCAGGACATGCTAATATTGGTCTGATACTGTGCTTGTGAGCTTTCGACATGGATGATATTTATTGCCGTCTTGTTTGAGACAACTGAACTGCTATGAATGAAGCGGTGACAGGGAGACGTGCCAGTGTATCTCAGTAGCCCCTACATGTACTTTGCTGCTCTGGCCACTTGAGGAAATGTTCAGTGATGATCCTTCTGTGCACCTTCACCTCAGCCACTTTCCCAGTCAATATGACTGAAAAAGGAAAGATAGGGAGATGAGAGGAGATTTCTGATTTCCCATCCATCAATCCCCAGCGCACAGCCCGTCAAATAAACACTAAAACAATTTACCACGAGTGTACACAGTGGAAGTGCCAACGTTAACACTTCTTACGGCTGAAACGATGCCAGGTCATTTTTCAGGGCAATATTTAATGTGAACTAAGATGTCCTTTCCATTTGAAGTATCGAGGAATAACTGGCTTTCCTATATTTGGCCAGGGGCTTCAACTGGAGCAGCTGAGACTGGTGCTCATGAGCCTCCTTTAGGATGATCATGATAAATGAGTTTCATTTGTTTAGGTCCACGTAGCACTTTCAGTGTTTGCCCTATAAATTTAGCATAACCTCCGCTGGCATCACCTGCGCAGCCAAAGGGGGAACAAATCACATTTTGCCGTTAATTCGTCCTTTTTAATTGGCCGAAACTGTCAGATGCGTAGCGGGTTAGAGTTAGCGCCCCGGAAAGTTCGGTAATGGGAGTCATGGCAACGCTCCAGGGTGCGGAATCCTACCGTGCATTGCGCCGAGCTCTCGAGAAGAAACGCGCCGATCTTACACCGCGGCCGATTTCTCAGTCGCTGAGGCATTTCAAAACCTCAGTTACAAATGACAACAGGCTTAGTGCTAATTTGGCAGGGATAATCTAAAGAGCAGAAAGAATCTGATAAATGAACATGGAGGAAACTCTTTGGCCCAGAATCAACAACACATAAAGAGGGCCTCCTGGAAACTGTGTTTAGCAATGGATGGCATTGGTTTCCACTCTGAAGAAGACTCACTCTTGTTATAGAGGATGGGCCGTATTAATTTGTTGAGATGAACAAGATGAAATAATTTGTCATAATCCCACGCATTTTAGATAACACAAATCTGCCGTCTGTGAATTACAGCCACGACCATAATTTAAAACGCAGTGCTAAAAATCCTTGGCGGCAATGGAAGTGCGCATATTTATGTCGACGTCTCCCCCAAAGATACCGTGACAGAAAATAATCCGTTTCGGTTTCCCAAATCATATTTTCTCAGGATATAGCGCTGAATCATGGGTGTTGCACGCGCGGCTAAAACGCTGTTAACAGGAACACATGCATCAGCAGGGTGAAGCAACCCCGTATAACGGGCTTTTTTTTGGCTGTGCGGGACATTCCTCCTTAGGCCTTTGAACCGCGAGCTCTGAAGACGACTCTAAAAGCGTCGGCGCGAGAAGGGAGAGGATGCCAGCACGCACACGCGAAGCTGTCAGAGAAGAAAAGGGAGAGCGCGCGGAGCACACAGATAACCGCTTGGACAGGAGACGGAGCAGCCGTGGGAACGAGAAACACGGGTGGGTTTTATAAACTGGAGGTGGAAGACCTCTTTTGATCCCTGAACGTGTGAGACTGAGATATTTAGAAACTGCTGACAGTTAGTGCTGAACTCTCCTACATCAAGATGAAGACTCTGATCCAAGTCATGTTCCAACACTTTATACTTTCAATAAAATTAGACCATTACTTAAATTTATAGTGTAGTCTACTTAAAAACTGGTCTTTGTATGTATATAACACTGGTATCAGTATGGATTGTGAAGGCTGCTACCCAGTATCAGAACATTGTGCTGGGAGTTATGACTGATTAGAGTTCAGTGATATTCAGCAATAATAGATTGCTTCAACAACTCCTGAGACCAACAACTCCTGCCCAACAACCAACCACGCAATACCCCCCCCCCCCCCCCCACACACACACACACACACACACACACACACACACACACACAAAATAACCTACTTTTCCCGCATTCTGCTTTAGTTCCTTAGGGTGTGTTCACACAACAGTGGCTGAAATCTGATTTTCTGAACTTAAGCTGTTCACAATATTGTTCTAATGTGACCTATATTTGACATTAAACTGACCAAATCACTCCAAAACTGATCTAAACTGAAAAGAGCAATGCTTCACCTGGGATACTTATTCAGAGGTAAACAGTCAGAATGGAATCAACAGTAATAACTATTAAAGATATTAAATATATTAATCTGCAGTTGAGGCATGCTGCAAATTCAGAAACAAATCAAATAGCCCACAAATTAATACATGTGCTAATCTGTTCATGTCCGCCAATGACAAGGAACATTTAGTGCCATATGGTTGTCATTCCTTTATGATTAGGTGACAATTGCTATAGACAACACTGAAAAATTTATTAGGGTTTCATACCACATACTATCAAAGACTACAGTTACATTTCAAGCAACATTCTGATTTTATGCTCAGATTATCTGTATCTGTCTGTAATGTGAACACATCTGTGGTCCAAAATGACATGCATGCACCCACTGATAAGTTTTTCTGTGTCACCATTAACAAAAAACGTACATATCTGTGATCCCATATCTGATCTTTTCCTTCTAATATGACCTAGCTTTGTAATTTGGATGGTCGTGTGAACAGCAAAAACCAGATTGAACACAATGTCATTTTCAATTCCTATTTGGACAACTTTCATTAAATTCAAATGATCAAGCTGATGTGAGTCAAATCCAGTTTTTGCCTTAATATGAAAAATATGAAAAAATCCGTGGACACACATATCCTTTCAAACCAGATTTGGTTCACTTAACATTTGACTTGTATTTGATTTGTGACCACATGCAATGTGAATGAGAATGGTGAGATTACTTTTGTGATGACTGAAACTGATTTTTACATTCACATCATTATGGCTTAGAACTGTAGTTAGTATGCTAGCTATGAGGTGTGCCTGCTAGGGACAACTACAATACCAACAATCAAACTCAACTAATCTTACCTAGTTTTATAGTTAGTTTAACTTGTTTATGAATCCACAAGTATGTAATAACAATAATACATTGAGTCCCTTCAATACTTATTGTATTTGTAACCAGAGTAGCCACAATAGTAGGCCTATATTCTAGAAATAAACAGCTAGCAGTTAGTAGCATTGTAGGCTATTTATGTAGCAACATAGCATAGCCTATCCTTTGTGTATATACAGATGCTAAAAGACATTATTCCCTCAACTTTTAACTCACACTTTAGAGAGTGTAGTGAGGATACACATTCAGTTAATATCACCAAGCAGCTTCTAAAGTTTATTGGAAGGTTTATTGTTTTCATTTGATTAATTAGATGTGTTTATCAGTTGGATGAAAAATATTGGTAATTCTGTATGCAACTCAGTCCAAGGAAGTTAAAATAGGTCTATTCTTATAACACAAATATTACAAATCAGTATCAATCAGCCATGTGTCACTGTCAGGAGTAGATTATCCCACCATTATTATTATACCTTAATCTAAGCTTCATAATTACAAAAGCAAAAATGGACTCTTAGTAGGCGTTATGTCCTTTGTGGGGTTCACCAGGTGACCTCAGGAGATCTTGTTCTTGTGCAGTGTGTACTCCTATGTGGTCATCCAGGGAGTGAGGCTTACTAATTTCCTGTTCTTCCCCTGCAGGGTGAATAATATCAGGTCTGTGAGAAAAATCCTCTTCAAAATAGTCCCTAGTCTTCAAAACTAATGGGCTAGTTTCGCACACTGTGATTAATTCTGAATCTTACAGACTTAAAATGACTTTCAGTGACTAATTGCAGCATACGTTTCAGTACAGTATAAGACCATGCTCAGGAAGCAGACACTACATGTGTCTTGCCCAGGAATATTATTAACCACTTGACTTGACTGATCATACGCATTCTAGTTTTATACAGAACTACAAGATTATGTGGCTTTTTACGGTTAAAACCAAATACAGTATTTAAATAGCGACGAATCCATGTCCCCCCACTTTTTATTACAAAATTACGTCCATGTTCATGTCTAATATATGTCTTCCGTTACAATTAATACAGGTCAGCTCTTACAAGTTAGCGTTTTTCCAAACATTCCTCTTTGCAGTTTTCAGTATTTTCTCCATATAAGTAAAACGAGTTCATAGCTCTCTTTGTAAAATGATTTAACCATTCCTGAATTATTCCACATATTTGACTTCGCGTCTCTGAAAATGAATCAATTGCGTTTGAAGTTTGTGTTTTATGAATACCACTTATCTTTGCGACTATGCGCCGATGTCCTCGACGTCCAAACACTTGCAGTGTTTACATCCAAATCCCTTTTTCCGGGATTCGATCCAACTGCACACAGAAACGCTGGATATTGGACAGTTACAGCCGGTGGAGAGGTGGAAGATGGGGGTTTATTTTTTTATTTTGCTCCTCATCATAAAAACATTGAGAGAGATCAGGATCTGCAGCTGAAGATGAGGTCCAGACTCTTTCAGCCTCATCCAGGTTTGTCGAAGCCGAGAAAAGAACGCAATGCACTAGTGTTAAAAATAACACAAGCTCGCATAAATAAAGGTTGTTTTTATGAGAGTCGAACATAAAAAATCGGATTTAACTGTAATCGATGTACCGGATTTTTATTTGCACCACTAAAGAAAAGCAGATCCTGTTATGTCAGGCTGAAGAGTGTCACAGCTGCCCGTAAACGCCTGTTGATGCTTCAGACGTGACGATCTGCAACCACAGTTTGCTAAACAAAGCCAGTAAAGTATGCGCAAGCGCTAATCTCCCCTTAAACTTCTGAGCTGTTTATCACTGTACACCGAAAGGGCTTAGTAGGCCTGTAACTTAATTTGTCTCGATTTTCCATGTTTATTTTTCTATTTTGAAGTGGCCTTTGATATCATTTCCAAGGTAACAAATAATTCAGCATAGATTGATCAGGCTAGATTTAAGTTTAACTGAAGTGTATTATCCCTGTTCCTGCATACTCACACATGCGTAATAATATCGGCCTATTCAACCTTGCTAACAACACTGTAGGTGTTCCTTCAGTTCAGCCCAGTATGGTGTCTAAACTGACAACAGTGGAAATGCTTTACTAACATCACTTGTGGGCCACACAGGCTCTTGGTTTTCAAAATGTCAAAAACGTTCTTGTTTTCATTTTACCGAAACCAACATGGCAAAGATTGTCCCATGCAGGGCTTGGCCAGATGTCTGGTTTAATAGCAAGTACTGTTCCATCAGGACCAGCAAACTCTGGGGTTTATTCACAGGTTTCTGCTAGTCTTTTCACTATTGCAGCTCAGTGCCTTAATATCACCTTATTAAGTGACACGTGGACAGTCTAACATCAACCACTGCATTTTTTATTAGGGTTAGGGTTAGGTTAGGATTACAGTTAGGGGTAGGGTTAGGTTGGGGTTAGGTTAGGATTACAGTTTAGGGGTAGAATTAGGTTAGGTTTAGGGTTAGGGTCAGGTCTAGAGTTAGGTTAGGGTTAGGGTTATGGTTAGGGTTAGGAGTCCTCTCAGAGTGAGTGTTGGAAGATGTGTCTGACTCTTTCTGACAGCTGTGAAATTTTTATTGAGACTGAGAATTTTCCATGTTGATAGAGAGAGAGTGTGTATGTGTTCTGTTCTGATCTTGTTCTTTGTCATCTACTGTCTCAAATGTCAAATGAACAGAAATGTCTTAGAAAAGACTTTGGGCCAGTAGTTCTTAAAGTTCATTTGCAATTTAGCATTATTTGTTTCAGAACAGTAAATGTCAGGTCCTCTGTGGAGAGCCCAGTCATGGTTTCCATAGTTTTGCTGTGGTGAAAGCATTCCTGTGGCAGTGTTTGATGTGTATTCCTGTGATTATGCAAAACTTTATTTAATTGCCTTTTATCATTGTATGTGGTTTTGGAAGCAATATGGGTAAAATGACCTTTACTCTAAGTGATATTCAAAAATATTCCACACACATTGTTATGACAGCCATCATTTAAGGAACAGGAAACCTCTGATTCAGGCTTCATAAAAAACCCAGTGACCCATCATAAAAAGCTTTCCCCCTGCCCCACTGGCTCTGATCACAAGGTTCCTATCTCAGATGAGGCCTGAGGATGTCCACTCTCCAATTACCAGAGCTACTCTCCCACACCATGTTTATGTTCACATGGAAGTTCAGGAAACCATTTGAAGAAGGCTACATAGATAAACGGGTGCACTGAATTCTGGCATGGTGCGATAGCTGCTTCATCTGCAGTAAACAACAAGGCCTGCCTTTAGAGGCTAGAAAGGGGGTGCGTATCTCTCTCTCTCTCTCTCTCTCTCTCTCTCTCTCTCTCTCTCTCTCTCTCTCTCTCTCTCTCTCTCTCTCTCTGTCTCTCTCCATATGACCTTTCGGCGGTTCCCTGGAGGACCAAGTAGAGGCCTGGTCCTCTTCTGCATGAGGAGCCCTCTCAGTTCTGCTGATGGATGGCCACGTTCTAATTTATGATAACTGATAAGCTTTCATGCTTCGGAAAGTTTAGAGTGATGAGAGAGCAGGAGAGAGAGGCAGAAACGACCCTGTGCACATTGATCTCTTGAGGAATTCCACTGCTGCAGAGACCAGTCGAACGGGTGCCTGTGAGCTGATGATGACGGACTAATACTGCTCTTAGAAACATAGTAACCTCTGTAGCCCGCATTAATGTTTGTGGAGATTTATGTATTTACAAAGCACATCTAAACTCAAAGTGCTGTACATGGAAATGCATAAAAGTTCAGAGAGATTAAAACAATCATGCAAACCATCACATATGTGTTGACAGTACCAAGAGATTCAAACAAATCACTCATTTGCGTGAATCAAAAGCTCACCAATAAAAGTACGTTTTTAATCTGAATGAGGAATGGAGAGATTTCATAAGTACAGATACACATACAACATGAAGCATTTGAATCTAAACTGGAGTGGGCTGATGACTCTCTCTGAGCTGTATGTGAGTTTGTGTCCCAGTGCGTTTCTCCCCGGTGGGCAGGGGAGTGGTGAGGCTGGTGCACCCTGCCCTCCTACCCTCCTACCCTCCTACCCTCCTGCCCTCCTGCCCTCCTACCCTCCTACCCTCCTGCCCTCCTACCCTCCTACCCTCCTACCCTCCTACCCTCCTGCCCTCCTACCCTCCTACCCTCCTACCCTCCTGCCCTCCTGCCCTCCTGCCCTCCTACCCTCCCTCCTAGCCTCCGACCCTCCTGGCCTCCTGATGTCTGTGCAGGCAGGTGTCCCCGTCCCTCTAGCCTGCCGAGGACAGGCCAGGAGAGGCAGCAGGTCCTGGCCTCCTGCCCTCAGCGCGGTTAACCTCTGTTCCTTTTTATTGTGTTGCTCACAGTGAATACAGGACAAGAGGCGTCCAGAAATACGTGCTGTGCACCCCGTGCTGAGGCTGTAGGAACATTAGTTATAGAGATTCATGTGTGCATGATGGTGATGTGCATCTTTTGAGTGAGTGTTCTGCAGTGATTTGGGAATTTTTCTGGACAGCATGATCTCAAAGGACTCATTCCTTCAAGTCCAGTCATCTTTATAACATCCCTCCCTCTTACTCTCTCTCTCTCTCTCTCTCTCTCTCTCTCTCTCTCTCTCTCTTTCTCTCCACATCTCCCTCTCTCTCTGGCCACAGCTGTTGCAGGACATTGAAATACAGTGTGTGTGCTGATCTCGTGGCTGCTGTGTTGCTGAGTGCTTAAGGGCTTTTATGAAGACTTTATTCCTAATGACTTATTTGGTTGGGCTCTGTTGAGAAGCGCTGGGCAGTGAGGTAGAGGGAGAGGAAATGAATTAGCCTGTGCACAGATGGCTTTTAAGGGAAAAGACCACATAATAAATGCTCACTGCCCTGCAGGCCCCAGACTTCCATATAACAAAATGGACAAGAATAGAAGACACACTAGAATATCCCAGTGCCACTGTTTCCAATTCCACAATATCCCCCAGCACCCCCAACACCACACAACACCCCACAGCATCACACAACACCACACTTCACAAGACTCCACATCACACTGTGTCCAGGTTTTAGGGCCTGTTCCGTGTGAGTCCAGGCTCGTTGTGTGTGTCCAGGTTTTAGGGTCTGTGCTGTGAGTCCAGGCTCGTCATGTGTGTCCAGGTTTTAGGGCCTGTGCCGTGTGAGTCCAGGCTCATTGTGTGTGTCCAGGTTTTAGGGTATGTGCTGTGAGTCCAGGCTCGTCGTGTGTGTCCAGGTTTTAGGGCCTGTGCCGTGTGAGTCCAGGCTCGTCGTGTGTGTCCAGGTTTTAGGGTCTGTGCTGTGAGTCCAGGCTCATCGTGTGTGTCCAGGTTTTAGGGCCTGTGCCGTGTGAGTCCAGGCTCATTGTGTGTGTCCAGGTTTTAGGGCCTGTGCCGTGTGAGTCCAGGCTCGTCGTGTGTGTCCAGGTTTTAGGGTCTGTGCTGTGAGTCCAGGCTCATCGTGTGTGTCCAGGTTTTAGGGCCTGTGCCGTGTGAGTCCAGCCTTCAGGTCTGTGCTTCGTTTAGACTCCTTGTTAACCACCTTGCCTCACTGTCCCCATAGGGCACAGACGCAGGCCTGATGTGATGTTGCGGTGAGGACAAGGCTCTTGGGGCTGCCGTGCTGCTCCTGTGAGGAGTGGGGTTTGGCCCCGAGCTGTGTGTAGTCTTCCTCCTCCTTCTGGACCTCATTTGGCTTAATGAAGGAGTGTTCCTGCTCCTGCAGCAGTGGGGAAAACATTACTACAGCACAGCCTTTCTCCTCTTCTCCTGTTCTAAACGGCTGCTTTCACTTTGTGAATATTCATGAGAGTGTTTCTCGATGTGTTTGTTCTCTGTGAGTGCTGCTCTTATGTCTTCGTCTTGAATGAATTAATGTCAGGCAGAGACCAGAGTGCTTCTGAACAGCAAGGTCTCTTAGGTGTTGTTCCTTGAATCCTCGATTTCTCTTTCTCCCTCTCCCTTTCCTTCCATTCTTAATTGTCTCTCTCTCCATCTGTCTTCGTATTTGGTCTGCTCCCTTCTCTCTCTTTAGCCTCAGTCACTCTTGGTGAGTGCAGCTGTTCTGGGATGTCGAAATAGCATGTGTGCAGAGTTTGTACACACATCATATATATTTGGTGTCATGAGTATACACGACATCAAGCATATTTGGCCTTGTGAATATGCATGACATCATGCATATTTGGCCTTGTGAATATGTATGTCAGTGGTTCTCCAGGCAAGGCAGAGCTAGACTAGGTTATTTGTATAGAAGCTGTCCAAATCCTGCTGAGATGTATTAGCTAAGAGAAACTTTTGCAAAAGCAATTACAAAAGAGTTCAAGTAAAATAAAGTAAAGTGAAGTATATGTATGAATAATTATGCATAAAGGATGCAAATAAAACTGGAAAGCTTTCGTCACCTTCTGTGTGTTTGTCCTAATTGTGTGTTTGAGAGGAAATAAACGTGATAACTGTGCACGTCCTGCACATATTACATCACTGTTACAGGATATAGACTGCAGGTTGCTGGCTGGAACCAGAGACGCTCTGCGCTTCGGGACTACGGACTCATCCTAGAGGGGCTTTGACGAAGTTTAATGCCCAGCCAGACCTGCTGATAACGGACCTTGATCTGGGGGGCTGTCTATGCCTCGTTATCTGGACCAGAGGCCTGCTGGAGGTGGGGAGTTATCTTAACAACCCAGTCTCTCCTCAGGGATCCTCCTCTCTCCCTCTCCCTCTCTCTCTCCTCTATGTCTGCCTATCTATCTTTTTATCTATCGCTAAATTTAAAATGTCCTCTGCATTGCCTTGTAAATGAATGCTACTGCTGACGTGTTTTGCTCTGGTTTTATTCACTCACACAGTAGTTTAAACACCCTGTCATTTGTTGAGTCACACAGTAGTTTCAATGCTCCGTCTCTGTCCATTGCACTGCGCTGTGTGCTGCGACATCCTTTGCAGTCAAGGTGTGTTGCAGTTGCACATCAGCCGTGGTTGGGTGTGTTGATGGCGGTGTCACTGGACTCCTGCAGGGCCCGGTGAGGAGTCATGGGAGCTCCAGGCCCCCTGCTGGGCCTGTTAGCACCATCCCTGCTGCTCCGCCGCATGACTGCCTCCACCCGGACAGCCGTAAATCCTCTTTCAAAGGCGTCGTTAGTGCCGCCACAGGGCCACATCCTCACACCCAGGATCAGATAGAGGGAACGATCTCGGCGCATGAGGGGAGGGGGCTTGGGGGGGTGAGGGTCTGCTCTCACATTAGCGATCTGTCCTGACACATTACAACTGGCTAAATAGGTGGCTTACTTTGGCTAACTGCTGCACAAACACGAGGTGTAATTGTTCACACTGACGCTGTCAGTTCAGCCACTCTGTCCCAGGGATGGCCTGGGACACACGGAGCTGGGGCAGGGGGAGTCTGAAGATGACACCCATATTAGCGGGCTTGTTCTGTGTTTTGGGACAGATCCGGTGCTGCTGTTGCAGTATGTGACAGCAGCTTTGGTAAAAAAAAAAGATGAAAACTGTCTTGCAGCTGTTCTTATCAGCTACGATTTACTGTAATGTGGAGATGACCATGGAAGAAAGCTTACTTAGAAGGCCAGTAGTGTAAACACACACACACACACACACACACACACAGACACACACACACACACACACACACACACACACACACACACACACACACACACACACACACACACACACACACACACACACACACACACACACACACACACACACACAGTCTCACCCTCTGCCTATACACATGCAACCACACACACCCCACGTAGCCTAATTATACTAGCATCTGTCTGTAGTACTGGCTATGGGGCATCAATTAGAAGATACAGGTGTCTTGCGAAAGGCTAACCTCAGTATCTCCAGAAACTTCAGTAAAAGTTGCCTACAGAAAATACCAGGGGCGGTCAGTAAGGACGCAGACCGGATGACCTCAGACTGACTCCCCAGGGCTCAGACTTCAGCACTGTTGCTCACACTGTGTTGCAACTGAAGCACAGGCACAGATCATCACAGCCTTCACCCCTCCCCCCACCACTGCCTTTGTGGTTAGAGGACAAGCTCTGATAGCATGGATTTATTTCAGAAAGATAACAGCATGTCTTTTGGATATGGAAATTCCACCTTTGGCCTGGTTAGTTTTCAAAATGAGAGGTTGACAGAGATTCAGATTTGAAATGGAATGTTTTAATTCTTAGAATCTTCTTTGGAAACAGTAGCGCATTGTGTGATTTTGGTGAAAGAAATTATTGATTTTATGGATTAACCTAGGGTGTCATTACCTAACCAAAGGGATTCCCATCCCAAGGCGCACGCACACACACACACACACACACACACACACACACACACACACACACACACACACACACACACACACACACACACACACACACACACACACCCATGTGTTCAAAGTCGGCGTTATGTCTCACACTCTATAGTAATTTGCACATTTACAGTATATTGCTTCTCTTAACGCGTGGGATAATTATACATTAAGAGAACATGTGTTTGAGGATTTATGGTAGTATGGAATTGCTGGGAAGCCCTAATCCAAGGAGTCAGTGTGAGTAGACCCTAAAGTCCATGGTGAGGCATAAAATGCATTTTGGACTAAAATTACTTCACATTGACTCCAATGTGCACTAAAATGGCCATACTCAGAACATACATACTGCTGTCATATGTGTAAAACTTGATTAGTTCAAGAGAAGAATATTTCACTCCATTTTTCACGAGTGAAAAGGCCAGATCTGTGGATTGTACATAAATTTCTACCCCGTTTTCTACCAATTCACTCAAAACCAGTTCCAGCCTGCTAGCTGTCTCCCTCTGTCACCCGATAGCAGCAAGCACCTGTTTGAAGGAGAACACCTGCTGCTCAGCTCCGTATACGTGACCTAACATGACTCTGTGATGGTCATGGCACTGATCGACAGAGTTTAGTTCCTTCCCCCTGCGAGAGCAAAGACTCGTTACATTGCATACACTTCCTACGCCAAGAGCAGGAACCTCTTGCCTCCCACACACCCCTCACTAAGGCCAAGAGACCGCCTTTTTGGCTTGGCACATTACTGGCTTGTGAACCAGCACCCTCTGCACTTAGATGTCTGTTTTAAACTAAGTTCACAAGTCGAGGCAGAAGTCTTTGCACTAGAGGTAGCTCAACAGTGTGTGGCTTGTTTAGTATGAGGACAGTAACATTTGGCCTTACAGAAAGCATCTGACAGGGTTCATATGAAATAAATATGAACAGAATCAATTTTATTAATCACAAGCAGAACGGACGTAATGAAGTGGCGTAGGTGTTCATGCTTCATCTCCACAGTGTTACGAGGGAAGCTTGACCCAATCATGTCCTTTATCCACACGCGGCTCTCAGGGTTGGCTCTCTCAGCACACCAGCCTGGGATATGTGAGAACTGTTTCCAGATGCTTACCTCTGCCAACAGCCCAAGACGTTGAGGGTCATAAACTGACATATTGTGTTATTGTAGCCTCAGTGCTTGTCTGAAGACGAAATGTGCAGATTTTTAAATGCTAAAACAACTTCTCTGATTTAATGTGCTTTCTGTGCATCCTGGGCTCATGCAATTTCCTGCAGTTCTTTTAATTGGAGGCAAAATATTTCTATCCTGTCTGTCCGTGTTTATATACTCAATACATCTCTCTATCCTCCCATGAATTCCAAATATTCAAATGAATCCTTAAATATTTCCACATGCAGAATATATACTGCGTATATACTTCATATATATTGCTATTCCTGTATGTCCACACTTTCTCTGCTTCTGCAGACAGGACCAGGTTCAGGACCAGGTTGAGAAGAACCTGGGGGCTCTCCTGAGAGGTGCAGGAACAACGCCATCCACCACTGCTGCAGCATTCCTACACGCTGGTCCACTCTCCAAAGCTCCTCCCAGCACAGTAAATCACCGACAAGACCCTTCAGGTGAAGCTGAAGTGAAAGTCAGGGATGAATTACTCAACCTCTACCTTTTTCTCTTTTCTCAGAGTTGACAGCTACTACCTGCAAACACAGAATCATGATTTAATGGGAGTTCCACTTAAACGTCAATTTTTCATTTGATTGCTGATCCCCCCCCCCCCCCCACTCCACCCTCACTTCTCCCCTCCCTCCCTCCCTTTCTCTCTTACTCTGTCCTTCTCTCTCTCACTCTCTCTGTCTTTCTCTCTGTCTTTCTCCCTTTCTCTCTCTCTCTGTCTCTCAGAGAGACAGCTTTGACTGCAAGACGATGGCTGACGTCCCAGACGTGTTTTGATGCTGCCTCGTCTTCTCTGAAGAGTCACATTCCAGCGGGGGCCCCTGAGGGTGAAACAGTGGTCTGCTCCATGGATAGTTAGCCCTGTTCTCGTGCGTGGCTTTGAATAAACACCACACCAATACCTGTCATGTGAGCCCATCATTTTTCCTCTGCCTGTTCCACTGTTTATACTACACAATTCTTACATCTATTCAAACATTTGCTTTTCAATAAACACACAGGAATAGGCAGTGACCTTAGCACATTCAGTTATAATTTGTCTCCTGATATTTATGACTTCATTCAAGTTTTTCTTTTTTCCCCTCGCTGCAGCCTGGAGATGAATAACGCCCCCCGGAGTCTGGAAGAGCTTCGATTCCCTGCTCGTTTCCATGCAGTCGTATAATCGGCCATACAGTGGGACATTACCAATCACTGGGTCGCTGTCCAAGCTGGAATTAGGTTTAAAAGCCAGAGCAGGAGGAAGCAGTGCTTATCAGTGTTTAACATGCGTTCAGCTTAATCTATCAGGGCCATAAACATCCCATTGATAAAAAGAGCTCAGTGGACAGATTACAAAATAATTAAAGGGAGAATTTGGGGTGGAATGTAAACTTCACAAGGGTCCCCGTTTATGTTTATTTTGAAACAGCTGTCAAGAGCCAACTTATCTGCCAATGAGGAAGCATGTTTGTCACTTTTTTACCAAAGTGGCACTAGAAATGGAAAATCCACTTCAGACGCTCCCCCTCTCTCTCTCTTTCTCTTTCAGCCCACAGTGTGTTTCTCTGTCTTTCTGTCTGTCTCTTTCTTTCTGTCTCTCTCTCTCTCTTTCAATCGTGCACCTCCCCTTTGGTGCATGTACCAGTCAGTGACTGTCTAAGCTAAATGACTCTAAATCCAGTGGAAGAGCATTCCAGTAATATGTACTCACTGAGCTCGACCTCTGCCTTTAAGCTCTGCAGCAAGCCGGGCCAATCTCAGGCAGTTTTGGTGACAGCCAAATGACTGTAAAGTGGATTTGCTGACTTTATATTTGGCTTTCTCACCCCTGAAAGAGAGAGTGGGGGGGGGGGGGGGGGGGGGGGGGTAACGAGAAAGAGAGCAAAGGAGAGAGAGTGAAAGAGAAAGGGAATGAGAGGAAGGGAAAAGAGAGAAAGAGAGCAAGAGAATGAAGGAGGGGGGAGCGGCAGCAACCAGTGATTTAAGGGGCTTTTGCTTGCTGACAACTTTCAAATAGGTCCTCATACAGAACAAGGCGAACATAGCCATAATCCTTTCGAATTGCTGCTCTATTTGTATCAGTGACTCCATGCTGCACAGGGTCACATGCTGCTGAAATGATGTCTTTGGATGTTGGATTGAACTTTTGCAAGTGTCTCTGTGTGTGACAGTGAGTCACGAACTCCGTGAAGCACAATGGAAGAAGAGCTGTCGGAGTCGCAGTCCGACACAGCCAGGCGTAGCTACAATAAACTCGATCAATCTAGCAGGTGATACAATCTAATCTCCGAGCATGAGGGGAAGATGTGGCCGCTTCGGATGAAGTCGGAGTGCTATCGGCAGTGAGTAACACGGGAAAATCCTGCGTGTTCTGTTTACATACCTGTAGGGTGATTTATTCGTGTATATGACGAGCAGTCCAGTGACTATCACCCACACGTTTTATTACGGCTCTGGAATGTTCATTCTGAGAGGGAACAAGGTCAGCGTTTTATCTGTCTGTGTCCAAATATGGCGCTGGTGTTCCCTCAGTCCCCTCGTTCATCATGAGGAAGATCTCGCTGCTCTGGGAGCCTCGCAGGCCTCTGTGGCTTCAGCGTGGCCTTTGCTGGCCTTTGAAAGCCCTCTGTGTTCGCACCACTTGATGGTAGAATGTAGCAGAAAATAACAGCTTGAAATGTTTTGCTCCCGTGAGAAAGATAAACTGCTTGTCGATATGTGCTTCACAAAACTCCCAAAAGATGTCTAACACAACCTACGGCCGTCGGCACTTGCTTCATTGCACTCTAATTACAGAACTGATTGATGAATTGATCTTTCTGAATTAGATGAAATATATGCTTAGTGCCATTGTCGATTCATGGTTCTCTACCATGGTTTTGGTAACCTGTCCGTGGGTCTTTAATCAGAGAAGTATATGTTTGAGAGCTAAACATGTTTAACTATTTTATATTTGCATAAGATGTGTTAAGCTCTATGTAAACTTTAAATATGTTTAGCTCCATGTTCATTTCATAAAATCATTGATTCCTCTCAACCTCTCAGATATACACTTCTGACATATACTGTGTATATAATGTTTTTCTATTAATTGGATTCCTGATGGTACATGCTAGTCCTTTAGTCGTGCTTGTGGCTACTGTATGTGTGGTGTACTGCAGGGGTCAATCTGTGGGTCTGTACCTTACTGGAGCCTCCCAGCCCTCTGCCCTGTCTGAGCATGGAAGTCTGGGCTGGGTCAAGACGGAGCCAGTGTTCGAGCCATCGATCAGCTCTTATCTGACCTGACCTGACAGTTCAGAAGCACAGCTGGGGGGCCGAGAGAGAGAGAGAGAGAGAGAGAGAGAGAGAGAGAGAGAGAGAGAGAGAGAGAGAGAGAGAGAGAGAGAGAGAGAGAGAGAGAGAGAGAGAGAGAGAGATGCCATGTATGTTGGCCATGGGTTTTGCTGGCTGCCTAAGCTGTACTGCTGTCAGAGCAGAGTGTAAGTTATGGGCGCCTCAGGGTTGTCTGATAAGACCACAGGGCTGAGGGAGAGAGAGAGAGAAACAGAAACAGAGAGAGAGAGAGAGAGAGAGAGAGAGAGAGAGAGAGAGAGAGAGAGAGAGAGAGAGAGAGAGAGAGAGAGAGAGAGAGAGAGAGAAAGAGAGAGAGAGAGAGAGAGAGAGAGAGAGAAACTGAAGCTGAGACTAGAGGCGGAGTTGTGAAAGACTAAATCAAGGTATCTCCAAACACTGAATTTATACCTGACTCTTTCCTTCAGCCCCTTTAGACTACAGACTACAAATTCCTCACAACACCTTCTCAACACAAGACCTTAATCTTCTAGAATGCTTTGAGGTCTACATTTTTTGGGATTATGTGGTGGTAGAATTATAGCTGTAGATCTAGAATGTAGGAGAACACTGTTGTTAGAACTGTCAAAACACCATTGTTACATCAGAAGTTCGTCACTCAGTTGTGGAGGTGCTGTGGTAGCATTTCCAAACGTGCAGGTTGCAGAACTCCCAAACTATCTGTGAACATTTACAGAGAATTTACAGTGAGTTTACACACAAACTTTATAAATTCAAGCCTGTGCAAGTTTAATTTTGTCTTCCATTTCCAACACATTGTGCATAATTCCCACAGGCTATAGTGCTGATGACATCACCTTTCTTGGTACAGTGCATGTGTAGTTCATCTGATTTCCCAGCCTGGATTTACTTCCTGGACTTTTGTTGTCCTTTTGAACTTAATATAATATATTCTTGCATTGCTGACCGGGGAGGGGGGTCAGCAATCCCATACCTGCACCAACTGTCGCTGGAGTGAGGGGTAAATAAACGGAGTGTTCTCTGGAGTTCCACTGTCGCTTTGGTAGAAATAGTCCAGAAGAGGGACCACCAGTGCAGTGATGCACAGTCCTACTAACAGTCATCATCACTGTATTTAATTATGATTAACATAAATATTGCTTGGATCAAATATGTGTTTAGAAGATTGTGTGTGTGTGTGTGTGTGTGTGTGTGTGTGTGTGTGTGTGTGTGTGTGTGTGTGTGTGTGTGTGTGTGTGTGTGTGTGTGTGTGTGTGAAAGAGAGAGACCATTCCCTTGTGTGTGTGTGTGAGCTAACAGGGCTTGGGTTTCTTCAGTGTTAGCCAGTGTATGTCTGTGTCTCCCGGTGGTCCTGCCATCATTAGCAAAAATGCTCAGTGTTCAGACAAATCCAGTTCTTGTGTGAGTTGCCCTCAGCGTTGCACTGGCAGTGGAACTAATCGCGTCCCCGCAGGACAAGGGACGTCTCACATGCTGATGAGTCTCACGCAACTCCCCCCCATCCCTGAGGAGAAGAAGTGATTTATTGAAACTCGTGCATGCCAGAGGAGGAAGCAATGGAGACTCCGGGGTCAGCCGGAAGTGCGTGTGGGCGACATCTACGACTTCTACAGCCACGAGGGCCTGACGGGAGGCACCCAGTTAGCCCTGCAAGAGGATCGATGGTCTGATTAATCCAAACTGAGCCGGTCTGTGATGGAGAGCTGGAGAGAGTGGTTCACCCGGCCGTGGAGGCAGCTGTGTGGAGCCTGGTTTGCTCTCCAAAGCCACACGGTCAGTACAGCATTCAATTTACAGTATGCACACATAGAATGTAGATATATGCATGTCCTGTAGTTTTAGATAAATGGCAGATGTTTATCTGCAAACTGGAAAACATCTAGTAAGATGTTCATCCTACTTTGCATTCTGGTTGTCATCCATGAAATGTCCTTGTTTCTTGCATGATTCTGTCATCACCATTAATTTTGCCAAAAGCAGAAAACAAGATAAAGCTATTTTTTGTCATGCCAATTTTATTTGTTCTCATTTTAACCAAATTTACACCAAATATTTTATATAATTTTAGATAAATCAGGGCTATATTGAAGAATATAACACCACAAACGGAGCTTCCTGGAAAGTCTGTTCTTTTGGGATGTACGCCTGTCTCCCAGTAACAATTCCAGGCGTGCTGCCAGTAACTGAATAAAATTATACCATCAACCAAATAAGATGTATGCTGTCATGGAGAAGCCTGCAACCACAAATGGACTGCTGTTCAAGTGGAGGCCGTGTAGACATAATTACACTAAAATGTTGCCTCATAGCTGAATTGTGACTCAGAAGCACTGAATGACAAGTTACATGCAGATCAAGTGAGAGGCCTTGTTTTGAGGTGAGTCTTGAAGCCACACAATGGCATTAATCTTGTGTTGAGAGCCCTTTGCACACCCAGAGTAACTCATCATTCTTTCCTCTGCTCCACCTGACCGACTTGTTGCCTCTGGCTAGTAGTAAACCCTCATTTGTGTTGAGGCATAATCGTGTCTGCAGACATCCGAGGGTGCTCCATTACACTTGGACCCATGTCTGTTTCTCTTTCTTTCTCTCCTCTTGCCTCTTTCTCCTCCTTCTATCTGTCCATCCTGTCTTTCTCTCTCCCACTTTTCTCATCGTCTTTACAAACGGTCTGCAGACAGAAGCAGAGGCGTTTAATGTGATGGCGTGCCTTTATGAACCTACTGAGAGGAGTCAAGTGAAATTTGACCCATTTTCCCTTAAAGAGAACTTTCTTCCATTGCATCCAGAGCTTATTAATGACCACAGAAACTTTTCTGCCTGCCGGTCTGCCACATAGTAACTATGACTATTCTAAGCCTTGCTCTCCTTACAGCATAGGAGGGATTACATCTGAGTGACAACTTTTGAGCATTTTTCTCTTGCAGTATCTTGAGACATGGATTAGACTAAATGACTGTGTTAAGTGCCTTTACTTTACTCATGTGGGTCTCAGTTGGTGTCAGAGTGTGACTTACGAGTGCATGTATGTATTTGGGTTCATGTGTATATGTATTTACATTAACATCTAGTCATTTGGCTGACTTGCTTATCCAGAGTGACTTAGTGGCAGGTTTTCTGTCAGTGTGACAGGATTTGGTTCCCACACTGTCAGGCATGAGTTCTCTCTCTATTCTCTCTCCTCTCTCTCTTTCCCTCTCACACTCTCTCACCCCATCCCCCTCACTCTGGTCTAGACACCTCACAGCCGAACAATCCTGAGACAAACCCTGGAATGGAGCCAGACTGATAAAGCTATTCCCATCTGTCAATCAAATCCTGAGCGCAGAATGATCTCGCGGGCCGCGTGCCTAGCCACGGCTGCTCCAGTAAGCCTCTCACGCCTCTGTGTCTCTCCCACCACAGAAGGCCCTGGTGGAGGTCTTGTGATAGGGGATTAGCATCAGATATCAGCAGTGAAACTGACAGGGGAACCACAGCATGATTAAAGGGAGCTTGTGGGCTCAGTCGGAGGGACCGTCACAGAGACCACAGCCCTCGGAGAATGCACGCAGGAACATGGCTTCAAATATCCAGTTACACGAGAGTCAATTTCTTCAAATCGTCAAATCACACCATGTTTAGTTACTATGTGCTTGGATTGATTCTATAAGTAAAGCCAGAGAGCTATGTTTAAAGATGTCTTTAGTGTCAGCAAAGCATGTATATGTGTGTGTATATGCGGTTTCTCAAAATTAAACAGGAAAGTGGACTCTTCATTGACTTTTACACTAACAATGAATTATTACTACATACACATAATAGTCAGATAGCATAACCACATTGTTAGCACTAGCTAGCTAGCAAGCTTAATTCTGAACAAAAGTTAAACATAGCGCTCATTATGTATTACAGATAAAAAAGCAAGGTTAACTTAGCTGAGAAAAATATTACATTCACAATCGGGGCAGATGAATTAATAACCCAGTAGGAGCAAAATGACTCATACCTACACGTACACTAAATGGAGGAAATCCTTCAGCCTCTCTGGTAGACTTAGTTCTCTAAAACTACCTGCTCGTTCTGAGGAAAATAAGATAACCAACAGTTTCAGCTGTGGTCCAGCACGCCCCTTCAGTCATCAGAGGACAGACCTTGGTGTTTTCTTTTGTGGTATTTGCTGAAAAGCCTGTTTGCCAAACAAACATAATGTTCTTGTTAAAATTACGTGTTTATTTAGTTTTTTTTTCTTTTCTTCCTTTTTAGATGGAAATTCAGCATGGAGCCTTTGGATGGAGAAGTTTGTTTTAAGATTTACTTTCATTGTCAGATTCTACATTTTATTCCACATGATGAGCGGTTTTCACTACCGTATTTCAGTGAATACTTTACAGAATATGTACAGAACAGGTTCAACATCAGGGGGTTTAATGAATTTTACTTCTGGCTGAAGTGTGTTAAGAGGTGTACAATGTCGTAACTAGAGGGAAATAAAGTGAGTTTTGTTCTAGAATGCTCTGTTCGCTTCTCACCTTTTCATCTTCCTCTAAGATTACGCTTACGGCCATTAGAAAGGAAATCAAATGTGTAAATGCAGAAGACTTGGGAGTCAGCCAGGGTCATGGCCCGCGTCTGTGAAGAAAGAGTCAGGGTTGAAAACTGCTCTAATAGCTAAAAGATGCTGCTACTTGGACTTCAGAGGCAGGAGACACACATTCTTGTGAGCTGCTCCAGACCTTATTACCATTAGTGAAAATTACCCAGCACGCCGTCGTCACTAGCACTGCCATCTCCCTACATATCACCCCCAGACACCTTGCTAAATATCACAGGACAAGAGCATATTTGGCCAGCGATTAGAGACAGGCAAAGTATGGTGGTCAGTGGTCCTTCGAGCTGGTTGTCGAGTTGGGGGGTCTACCGGCATCCTCTTACTACAGCCTTCTAGAATCTTTTTTGTGGGAAAGATGGTTGGAATATAACATATGTTCAGTCGGTGGATTAATGGATGGATAAAAAAAACATGAAGCAAGAATTGATATATGAGAACAGGGCATTTCTTGGAAATAACATTCTGGTTTTGGATTTACACGTTCAAAGCTGAATTACTTCACGAGAAGCTGTTTTAGATAAACTTCAGTAAAAGATGAAGTTGTTAGTCATTTATATTAGACGGCCATTTCAGAGAGCAGATCTTTGGAAGTTGAATGAATTGCTTGTGCACACATGGGCTTCAGCAAGAAGAGTATCATGTCACCTCTGACTTATCTACAGACAGAGAGTGAGAGAGAGGAGATGGGGGAAAGAGAGAGGGAGGGGGAGAGAGAGAGAGACAGAAAGAGAGAGAGAGAGAGGTTGGTCTAGGTTTAGTGTGTCCAACCGTAGTTAGTTCAGTGCCTCAGTATTAGGGCATTCTCAGACATCTCTTTTATTATAGAATCCCTCCCAGATGTCTGATGGAATATTAAAATGGATACTTAACACCTAGAGATTGCAAGGCTAGCATGAGTTAATTCAAACATTGGGACCTGCAGAATGTCCACAACAAGTATATCTGCAGTAATATTAACATTCATAATAATGGGACTATAGCGAGTGGTCCTAAGGCGGAGAGGTGAGAAGCTCGGTATGGAGTATGGGGTCCCATAGCTGGAGATTTGTGAGGACGGGAATGTGTTGGGTCTCAGCTGCTGCATGTCACACTGATAACGCAGCCGTAGGAGGAACAGACATCATGCTATTGGCAGTGCCGGCAGTGACATCATGCAGTTACATCAGTGTTTGCAATCACGTCATATCCTGTCTCACAACACCCATGAGAATTCAGAATACGATTGTGTTTAGTGAGAGTATCTCTCCAGTAGGAAACAGACTTTTTTATCCAAAGAACTCAGAGATACGTGGAGGCATTGATGATGTAAGCAGCCAGTGTACAGAAGATCACAAATATAGAACTTCCTCCTTCTGTAGTCTGTATGAAGTTTAAAAAGAAGTTTAAAAATTGAGTATGAATCACTTTTTCTTTTTCTAATTTTTGGCAGTGTGAGGATATCTGATGTTGGTTTAACCACAGGGTACACTGTTTCAGTCCCATATTGTGGTGCGAGCTCATGAGTGTGGGACCGAGACAGGCAACACGCAGGCGACGCGTCAGACTGCTGCGATTTAGTGCTACATTATGCGGTTTCCTGTCACCTCTGTCCCTCTTCCTGTGGAAATGGAATTGCTGCAGCCCCCTGATCTGTGTTCAGTGCCCTGAAGAGAAGCCATAAAGGGTTTTAAAGGGGAGTTCTCTGACCTCACGCCTTCATCTCTGTATTGGAGGAGACAGTATCCCGATTCAAGGCCATGGGATTGGTTTTATATAGCAGCCTCGTAATGGCCTCGACAGCAGCAAAAACGTGCTGTAAAAACACAGCCCTGTGGCTTTATGGCTGGCACCCAACTGAAGCAAACACACACGCACATGTATGCACACAATTTCACACATGCACATGCACACGTGGACACACACATGCATGTGCATGCACACGCACATAAATATATGGACATCCACACATAAACACACTGTGCACTGTAATGTCATTATTTTAAGAACAGTAGGCCTACCACCACTCTGGAAATGGTACCTCTAATGTTGGAAATATTTGTACTTTACAACCATTATTTGAATAAACTGTTAAAATATTTACACTATGTGAGTGTTTTAGTCTCTGTTAATCTCTAGCCTGTTGCAAAATAGTAAGAAGGAACTGTTCAAATAAAATCATTAAGTTCAGTGTGTGTGTTGTGAATGTGTGGGTTTGTTTACACATACCACTGATAAAGATACTGTAAATTCTACTTATCAGAGCAATTCCTCTTAGTGCGGTCGTTCCATACCCATGAAATGAGCTAAGGAGTACTAGAGCAGCTGTAATCTCAGGCTGCCCCCCCCCCCCCCCCCCCCCCCCCCCCGTTATTATTACAGTGGATGGCGTGTGCCAGCCAGGACTGATGATGTCACGCTCGGGGCTCTGGTCAAATGGGACATGGTTTGTTTGTGGACTGTGATTGTTTGTGAATTACTGACATCTGCTAAAATGCCCTAATGTTGCATAGCCATGAAAGCAAAGCATTATACAGCTGTCTGAAATTGGAGTAATGCTTAAGGAAAATAATTATTTCCTTAATATTTAAGGAAATAATGAAAAGTAGTTACAATAGAGCATGAAACTGAAATATTTGTCAATCTCTGTTTTCACTAGCAACTGGTCAACTTACAGATTATTATATTCTTAATGCTCCTCATTCATTCATTCATTCATTTTCTACTCACCCCCCTCTCTGCTTCTCACACGCATGTATAAGGTGCTTTTCTTTTCAGTCCTAGGGAAAAAATGGGCAATTTTTAGAGCAAATTACATGTGTGTATTCCACCTCATATATATGTCACCCATTTCATCAGGAGAACCCCTACACTGGGTGGGGTGTGTATGCGTGTGTCTATAGCCTGGTTTCCCTCAGATACAGTGCTTAGGCAACTCACACAGGGCCGAGAGCTGACCCAGAATCAGCTCCAATCTCTGTGTCATCGCATTCATCATCTTAGTCATTATCCTGATAACTTTTTTATGATTTGAAAGGCAAGAACTGATCCCAGCTCAGCCCTTGTGGTTTTGACCCATGTCAGTCCTGAAGAACACCCTCAGACCATTATACTTATGTTCTGCTGTGAACACGAGTGACATCGATGGTTTCCTGTGTGCTGTGATGTTGTGCTAGCGGAGGAGTTGAAGAAGGTTGCTTCAGACCTCCCCCAGCACCACCCATTATTTGTCATCGGAGCCATGTGGTTTGGGCCCGCTGACCTGCGGCCGCAGGAGAAAAACAGAGTTCTGCACAGGGAAAACTGGGTTTATTGGTTAATGAAACCTCAGCGTTCCAGCTGTTTCCGAACTCCAAGAAAAGACCCATGGCATCACTCACATTCACCTCTTTGGGTTAGATAGATAGATAGATAGATAGATAGATAGATAGATAGATAGATAGATAGAGAGAGAGAGAGAGAGAGAGAGAGAGAGAGAGAGAGAGCATCAGGAAAAGAAGTGTTGATTTGTGGATCTGTTTCAGTGTCAAGCCTGCAGCCTTGTGAGTGTTCCATCTTGGATCCTGCATAAGTGGAACACTACAGTAACTATATATGGCAACAAACTAAATACATGGTTTATTTTATTTTTTGGTGAGATTCAGTTTCCCTCTTGTATTCAGCTCTGGGTCTCTTCACACAGCTACTGCGCACTGGCAGTGTGGTAAATACTAACACTTCATGGTCTGCAGTGTACATGCAGTGCTTTTGTCAGCAGCTAGCGGTAAGTAAACATGACTGTACCAACAGATAAAGACACTCGGGATATCCCGCAGTAAACAGCACTGCTTTCTCTCCACCTACGGTTGGTGCGATGGGAAAGCGCGTTTCGCTAGGCTGTCTTATCTCTCCATGACCTGTAGGGGGTGACAGAGGGGCCACCCCAGTTCTCTGCTCCTCTGAGTGAGCATGCATTCTGACCCTAAGAACTAGCATGTTTTATTATACTGTACAGAGGGTTGGGAAGTTTCAGGAATGAGTGCTCTTTTAAAGATTGCAACAGCCATCAGTACACAGCCTAATTAGACTGATCTTGCTGTTTTGGTATATTATGGCAGCGGCTACCACCTGCCTGCATATTAGCTTAGTCTTCCTGCACACCAGATGTGTGGTGTGTGTGTGTGTGTGTGTGTGTGTGTGTGTGTGTGTGTGTGTGTGTGTGTGTGTGTGAGAGAGAGAGAGACAATGAGATCATCCATCCATACAGAGATACAGAGTGTATATTTGTGGCAGTGCTGCTGTCCCCGGGCTGTGGGTCTCTGTGGTACATCTGAGCAAAATGTTCATGTTGTTATGGAGACACTTAAAGAGCTAATGACAACATCTGACCCCCACCCAGCTGAGGGCACACACACACACACACACACACACACACACACGTTCTCTCTCTTTGTTAGTGTCCTAACAGCCTACTTTGAGTCTAATGAGACCTGCAGGCACTGTCGTCGTAATGAAACCTTGCTCCATTATTTCTGTCTTGTCTTTAACAAACTCCCTCTTATCATTCATCAGCTCACGCATGTGGTGTCTCACAACTTGGTCCTTCATATGATTATGGGTAATGATGTTTTTGGCTGGGGCAGTTTGTAGACTGTAGGACTGAGTGAGGGAGACCGTTACCATGTCGACCTTTTGTCCTGCGACCGATGGACCCCCAGGGCTCTGGGATCAGGAGGCTGTGGAGACAAACCAACTTATCTCATCCTTTTGCTTCTCCTAAAACAGATTACAGTGTGGGAGGCCGTGTTGGAACCCCAGAGCCCCCTGCGTGGACGGACTGGGTCCCGCCCAAAGCCTCCCGGCCATGTAAAGAGGTTCATTCATGGGACATTAACCC